>NW_025999925.1:7365814-7425005 GCF_001458135.2 Marmota marmota marmota | reverse complement strand
TCCAGCTGCCGGCTGATGATTGGCTCACAGCGGCCCCAGCAACATCTAGCTGATTGGCTCCTCGGCCCCAGCAACATCTAGCTGATTGGCTCCTCTGCGGTGATGCTCATTGGACTGTTTCCCTGCCCTTTCAGACCACGGAGCTGCTCATTGGGGGACTTTTTTTGGCTCCGCCCACGTGACCCAGCCAATCGGCCTCAAGAGCAGGAGGATTGTGGGAGGTGGAGAGAGGCTTGTGTGGGAGAGAGAGGCTTGTGGAAAGCCGGTGGTGGCAGTTGAGGCTCTGAGGATTTTTCCTGAGAGGCTGTTTTGTTTGGCGTGTGTGGTTCTAAAAATAAAGTTAGTTTCTTTTGACAAGTGGCTCCTGATTGTGCCCAGCCAGACTGCGGCAGGTACCAAAACAGTTACATCAAAGTTCCAGTGCTCCACAGCACAGAGGGATGACTGCATTTCACAATAACCTATTACACATTTCACGAATAAGGGACTTGAAGAATAGGGCTGTAATGAGAAGGAAATAAAGATAATAATTACCTTGATTTAATCAACTGTACCCCATAAATATGTACAATTAAAATAATAAATCTCCTTCTGAATTCCTGATTGCACAAAAAATCTATGCCTTATTTAAAACAACACTGAAAATACAATATTAATAAGGGCAATAAACCAGAGACTACAAATAGGGAATGTAGGACGAAGTATATTCCTGTTTTATTTTCTAATTGGTCTTAAAAATAAAAATCTAGATAAATTTTTTTTAATTGTATGAAATCATTACTCTGTACCTTTACCTACACAATTTCTTCTATCTGAAAAAGTTCTTCCCATCTCTGATTACTGATAATTCAAGATCACCCCTCTTTCTGAAATCCTCAGGTTAAACTCAGTACTCCTTTTATGGGTTCCCATATGAGCTTACATTTCAAATATTTTGGTATCTTTCCCCCAGTAGAATTTAGACATTTATTACCTATCTTTGTCCCACAATCCCAGCTCAAAAACTGGCAAAGCACCTCGCACACAGAACAAACTTAGAGAATGCTCCCTGAAGAGAACAGGACCAGAGCTGTTGAGTATGCACAACAGGTACAGATATCTTTACAATGCAGAAAGGTATCACTCTTTTTATGAGAATGACTTTATAACTAGAATGGCAAATACTGGGGACGGGGGTAGGGGGTATCGGGGATTGAACTCGGGGGCATTCAACTAGAGTCACATCCCTAGCCCTATTTTTTTTTTGTTTAGAGACAGGGTCTTACTGACTTGCTTAGCGCCTCGCTTTTGCTGGGGCTAGCTTTGAACTAGCAATCCTCCTAACCTCAGCCTCCTGAGCGGTGGGACTACAGGCATGCGCCATAGCGCCAGGCCAAACACTTATTTTTAATCATAGCAGATTCTATTCACAGAATTGTTGAATATGATGAATGGAGGTTTGGTATTTATTATTCTCTAGTTATGCCAGTTTGTATGTATATGTTTGGTCTGTGGGCAAGGAAGGGAAGACAAGTCAGATACACTATGGAACTAATAGCTTAATGGGCATAGGAATAGAAACAGAAGAGTCCAGGCTCCCAGGTTTTATTAAACCTGGTTTAACATTAGGTAGGCTTTCCATTAACAATTCAAATGACCATGCTCACCTGGGACAAAAAGAATTCAATTGCAGTTGTGGGTATCTGCTAAAATCTAACCTACTGGTAGCCATTCTGCTTCTTCAAATTCACTCAGAATTTCTCAGGAACACTAAAAAGTCTAGAAAACTTATTTGCAAAGAACCTAGCTTGAATTAATCCAAAATTGAGAACTGCAGTACAGAGTATAATACTTTAACAAAACATGCAAATATATAGAAAATGGGGAAGTCAACACCAATAAAATAATTTAGTGTTCACTGCACAAATAGCTAAGAACAAAATTAAGTCTAAAAAAATTCTTTCATATATTCACAGCCCACTTATCTGTCCCATTTGAACTGTCACAAAGTTCATAATCTTAAGTGTCAGCCCACTGATCTAGAATGAAAGTTGATTAACTTCTTGATCTAGTGGTAACACTGAATCAGCTGAAAATGAATAATAGTGTAGGGTCACTGAAAGCTGAGAAAATAGTGGCAGTGCAAGAGTTCACACTATGGTAAATTCTGGGGCTTTATTAGGAAATGCCATAATAACTGCAGAGGCAGAGCACCTTACACACACCCATCCCTGAGAACTGTACAATATTACTGAATGATAAGTACTATTGTTTGTAATGATTACCCAAAGTCATCACCTGAATATTAATTATACTCAATTCATTTTGATAAAGAAGAGTTGTACAATGTATAATCAATTTCAGGAAAAATTCCAAGAATTCGTATAAAAAGTTCAACTGTATCAAATATTACACATTAGTAATCTAAAAAAATCACCTACATGGAAAGCTTCATTCCTAATGGCAGAAAAAATAAGGTACTAATATGGTTAACTGGCTCTAACCATGGATGAACTTAATTCCAAGATTCTCTGTATTAATCTAAATAACCAAGCACAACAAATGAAGTCAGATCAGCTCTAGATGCTAACTATAGCCCCAATCTCATTTCAAAAGCAAAGATGTTCACAGAAAAACAATTTCCATATATAAACTTTATTCCATTTGACATCATACAAAAGTTTAAACGTAAAGAAAATGAAAATATGCACCTTTTACATGTCAAAGAAAAGCAAGTTTTAGCTTCTGAATTGGCTTGCAAAAAAAATACTTAAGAGGTACAAACTGTATTACAGTAGGTCTAAAAGAAGTTGTCTGCAATCCTTTTAAAAAAGTTAAAACTGTTTTCAAGATTTTTTTAATATTTAAATTTACAGGCACTCGCCAATTTACAAATATTTACATAAATTTAAAAAAACCTTAATAAACACTAACTTTTTTAGCAGCCACCACTACTTCTTTGATGTGGAAAAGAAATACTACAAAAGATATTTTTACAAACATTAAGCTTTTATTTATATTTTTTTATGTCTTACCTAAAACTTTGTAGTGGCTTACTGCCTAAAAATTCCAGTTTAGATTACAGTCCTATAATTGTACACACACCAAAAAAATCTGATTCTACCAACAGGATATAATCTTAACTTTGATGCTTCAGTTTCTGTTGCTTCTTGTCATCGGAAAAATAAGCAGGAAACGGAAGTAAAGCAAAAGTGCACATTGCACTAAAGCACAGGAAACTTAATCTTTTCAAAATGTCTACATAAAATAGTCCTTAAAACAGTTCTTAACAATTCACTAACTGCTCTAAGAGTTAGTGCTTGCATTACTACAGTGCAAAATGTGTTATTTCAACATAAAATCTAAAGCAATCTCAAAAGTACATCAAAAGCACGTGAGGTACTAATGAAATGCTAATAAAGACACTCAAAGCCTCAATCTGTCCCTGGGAGGCAAGTGAAAATTTAAGACAATTGTCCAGTATTTCATGACACTGCCGTGATTTTACTGAAATAAAAGATTTCATTTTGCTTCAAGTAACTGAATAACTGACTTGAATCTTCACTTTTTAAGAACAGACTTAGACAACAATCTATCTGTTGTATATTACACTTTAAGCATGTACAAATGAGATCCTTTCCAAAAATCCCACACAGCTCTTCACTCTTAGTATGTGGTACAATTAACTGAAATTGTATCAAAAACCTTTTTATTTGTTCAGGTAATTTCCCAAAATATATTTTATCTGATTGCCTGAAAATTCATGCCATAATATTACTAATCATCAATGTAAACATCTTCAAAAATACATTTTTTAAATCAAAGTATTTTATTAGGAAATGTCATAATAAAATATGCCATCTTTATATAAGTGTGTCCTTTTAAAAATAAAACAGGAAACAAGAGGAACAATTAAAAATAAACCATGATAGAGGTAAACAAATGCATTATGCTGTAACTATTGTTCTTTATTTCTCAGAAGAATTTAAGAAACAGAGGCCAGTTATCTTTTCAGGATAGCAGCTCTTAAAGGTAATATACTGTTCAAATCTCTTTTGTTTTTCAATCTGTGCCATGACTGGGAGAGAGAGAGAAAAAAAATCATTCTTAAAACATAAAATATATGCAGAATACAGAATAAAAGACAAAGAATGTTAACAGTGGTTTTTTCTGATGGTGGAAAACTTTTGGGTAACTTCTTTCTTCCTTGTGTTTTTATTTCCCAAGTTGTTAACATCATCCAAGTATTGTTTTTGTAGCCAAAAAGAAAATGTTATTTTAAAATTCCATACCTGTATGGTTCTAATTCATTAATTTAAAAGTGCAAAAAAACATAAAAATAAAAGTACACATGCAGGTGGTACAAAAAAAGTAAAACTGACAATAACAACATTCACAGACTTAATACTTTTGTCTAAAATAGGAAGACAATTAAAACAAAACTTTTGGATTTGAGAAGGTAAGAAAAAATTACTTCAATTAGTTGATAAATTTTTCTTGTCTTTACTAGCTTTTACAATTACAAATATTACGTATGAAGGACAAAGTAAATCTAAAAAATGCAATTCATGTATGCCCTTGAAAACAAATAATGAATGGAATTTATTTTTTTTAAATCCTGAAATTCCTGTTTACAAGCTAAAAATCTGGCTCACTACTTTAATTTATTCTCATAATGGCTCCAATGACTAAAAATATTGGTTTTTCAGCTACATAATTCTAAATGAAAAGCTCACTCATCAATAAGAACAAGGTAGCAAAATGCTACTTCCGAGTTCTTAATCTGACAGACAAAAGTATTCCTTCTTAAGTATCTGTTTTAAAATTAAAGACGTTCTATGCTGGGGTTGTAGCTCAGTAGTACAGTGACTGACTAGCATGTGTGAGGCACTGGGTTCGATTTCTCAGCACTGCATATAAATAAATAAAAGTCCACCAACAATTAAAAGAAAAATAAATTTAAAAAAAATTAAAGTTCTGTACAACAAATTTTCTATTCTGGCTGACAAATTGAGAGGGCCTAGTTTGAAGGATAGCTGATAATATAATACCTGAATTTTAAGTTATCATTAAAATAAAGTATGATTTTCACAGTTCTCTGATCTTTTTCTTCTATTAAGCTTTTCCCCCATGTTTCTATTAATGCACTTCCCCACATATGGTGGAATTTCATGAAGACAGGGACCTTGTCTAGCAACACTAGTAATAAATTTACACTGAAAACATATACAAACATATATTTTCAAAACTTCTCAAAATATAAACAAGGATAAAATGGGACTTTAGTTCCTTGTGACAGTGAAATATGCAAGACAACAGCTTTCTTTTAAGGATATAAAAAATACCCTGATATTTTAGGGAAGGAAAGGAATCCATTAGGCTTTACTCATTATTTTGGGAGTTTAATAAGCTCCCTATAAAAATGTTTATTTCTTAAAAAAAAAAAAAAAAAAAAGTCACGTGTATGAAAAGAGAGCCAGCTTTCTCTGAAGGAAAAAGTATATCTATATTCAAGTAATAAATTCCCTATTACATTATATTAATGGTTTCACAACAATATATATTCATTTTTACAGCATACTATTCCACTAATGTTTATAGAGTTAATTTGATGCACTATTTACCTTTAAAAATTGATCCTTGATCATGTCAAACTTCTGTTTTTCATGCACAGCTCTGGCTGTATTAGTCCCATCAAAAGGTTCTGCAATGTTAAATGCACATATGAAAAATAAATTCTTAAAATGAGAACTTTCCTTTTTTGGTGGGGGGGCAGCTGATGATGGTGGAGTTCAAACTCAGGGCTCACCCATACCAGGCAAGTACTCTACCACTGAGTTATGTCTCCAACCCTCCAAATTTTTTAGATTATGTGAAACTGTCAATATATGATGGGTTTTGACCTATGAAAACAGCAATTTCATATGGCTCAACCTAATATCTTTATTGAACTTATGCATACAGAAAAGTTTCATACAGCTATCAGCTGTCTAATAAAGATAGAATTCAAGTAAAATGACTAAAAATGAAAGTTATCAAAGTAAGTTAATTCTAAATCATAAAAGTGGATAAGATTTCTGAAGAATTACAGAGGGTCAAGTATCTACCCTAAGAGGGGAGAAAGTTAAAGAATAAAAAGTTATCGAGGTTAGGGATGTGGCTCAGTGCCCCTGGTTTTAATCCCCAGTACCAAAATAAATAAACAAGTACCACTCTATTCATGAGAGGTACCCAATGTCAAATGTCACAGGAAGGTAATCTGAAGTTTAATTTTAATTTAAAAGCTGATTTTGTCCAGCAGAAGAAAGGTCAATAAATCTTTAAAGCAGAAGTTCAACACTGGAGAAAATGAAACATAGTGTTATGTTATGGTGTAGTGTGTAGTTTAGAAAGAAATACAGTGAGGATAGTAACTTCTATGAGAAATTTAGTAGAGAAGGAATCAGAATAGGAGACAGGAAGAAAACAAACAAAAGTTTGTGTTTTTCCCATATCTACATTCCATGTCCAGACCCACCTTCACCTATAAGATAAGGGAGAAGAGTCCATATTTGGAAATAAATGACAAGAGGACAAGGAAACTGAAGAAGGATAACTGAAGTCATTAGGAGTGAGATTGATTGGGAGCAGAAGGCAAACTTGCTATAAATTAAGATTCTGGACCCTGTAAAAGAGGAGGGAAAGTACTTAGAAGAATCAGTAGGATCAAGCTAAGAATATTTTTCAAAGATGAAAATGCCTATAAATATCTTAAAGCTGAAAGAGAGAGATGGGAGAGAAAAGGAATGAAGTTGCTAGAAAGAGAAATGGTAGCTGAGGGGAAAGACCTGGAAAAACTGTGAAAGGAAATCTGATAAAGGGTTTTGCTGTAGATTACAGTACTATAATCCAAGCAGGCCCATAATCTTAAAAGCGTCTTTATTTATTTTGTATTGCTTAGAAGGGCTATTTTGTAAAGGGTGTTTATTGTCACAGTTATTATGTTTTTTTTTTAATTTCAAAAAAAAAAAAAAAAAAAGGACAAGGCCATATGCCAAAGTATAGTGAATCACATCATACACAGTACTTTATAACAATGTTTAATATTCAAAAGAACACAAGTAACTAAAATAACATACACTCTCTGTAAAATTTATTAATAAACCAAATACCAAAGCAGATTTTAATTCCTATTCACAAACTCAAATTTTAAGATGCTGCATATAATTCAAGACTAAAATATTCTAAATCTAATGTTTTCTACAAACACTGATTCTCGATTCTTTTCTTTTTTATCTTGAGATTTACAAAGGTCTTCAGTTTGGTATCTATGCAAACAATTTTGCCTCTTTTATTTTTTTTCCTTTTTCTTTTTTTGATGCTGGGAATCCAACCCAGGGCCTCATGCATGCTAGACAAACTCTCTATTATGCCTCTTAAAGTCAGTTTACCACTGACTCAAAGAAAATGTCTCAGCTACACATAAATTAATTTTAGAGAAAAGAATTTACTTTCACGTTAACTTTCATAGTAAAATTAACTTCAGAAAAAAACTAGTTTGCATTAAATAACAATATTTTCAGTGTCAAAGAATACAGATCATTTCAATAAGAATCATCTTCTATGATATTTTCTCCTATCTGTAAATCATGACATTAAATTTCAATCAACCAAAAGTAGGAGGAATGCACAAAGCCTATTCAGCTCTTACCAACAAAGATTACTCAAATTCATGTTTATTATTTCTCATAACTAAAGAATTTGAAATGATTTTTTTAATTAAAAATTTAAAACTAGAAGACCTGTGAATCACTTCAAGACATAAATAAATATATTACTTTTAACTGCAATACAAGCTGAAATTAGTCAAGTAATTCGGTACCATGATGATAACTGGATGGTAAATAGAGTAATCATGGGAAAACTACCTTCTACACAGATGTATTTATTTCTCCATTCAATACCATCAGGCCTTGGAATGGCTTTGGCTTCACGAACTGAAATCATTTGACTATTCCAGCTATAAGAAGAAAAACATTAAATCATGTCAAGTATTTTCATAATCTCCTTTTTATTATATCTAAAGTAAGGCCAACCCTGATTTTCTTACAGAATAATGAAATTTGCCTCAACCATCAGCACAATCTTTATTTCCCTTCTCTAATTATTTTCTCGACAGCACTTACCTTCTAACAACTTGCTTATATATTATGTTATTATTTCTTGTGTGCTTCCCAAGTAGAATGAAGTCTAAGATGCTTAGATATTTATCTTTTTTTCCTACTGTTCATCTAGTTACTGAGTACATACAAGCTATTCAATACATGTTTACTGAATAAATGAAGTAGTACAAAAAAACTAAAAAACTTTAAGTAATCAAAAAATTATGCTCACTGCTAATACCCAAATAAGAATTTTTTATTTGTTAAGAGAAAAGCAATCTTCTTGTGTTGTTTTCTGGTACCATTTGTTCAGGTATATCTTGTATGTCTTGTGAGAAATTTTTAAAATTTACTTTTAAATTTTTAAAATTTCTAATAGAAGCATGTAGGTATTGTTTTAGGAAAACAAAACTGATACTCTATGAAAACAATGCTATTGCTACATATCAGACACAGCTGTCAACAGCAAAATTTTACTCAAGAAAACAACTTTATTGGCACAGCTAAAAATAAATCATCTGATCTTTAGTATACACCAACTTTATACTTTGTTTCTTAAAGGTTTAAGAAGTTTTCACATTTCTAACAGTTATTACAAGCATTCTTTTTCCAAAGGAACATGTTAAAATATATGACCATTCTATACAAGAGAAAAATAAATTTGAAAAATAGCTCAAATCCTTTTTTCAGCAGTATTTAGCTTTCTCTACCATTTCAGCAAGCAGAGAAAGACTACATCTTGGAACCTTCCGATTCCAACATTCACCCTACCCTTCCTCTATGTAAGAGAGGATCCATAAGAATATAACCACAGGTCCAGCATGCCATTTGTTTCTGGAAATGTCATAAATTTCTATATTAATTAAGAAAAATCTTGTATCTTCTGAAGTTTAATAATTTAAAGCATGTTACAAGTATAATTTTCTATTTTGTTTTATCAAAAGTGGCATAGAAATATTATAAAGGGATTTTAAGTCCTTTAAATATATGTGTGTCTGTATGTACATATATAATATCACTTATATGCACACACACATCTGAATTTATACTTTTTTTTTTTTTAAATATTTATTTATTTATTTTAGTTTTAGGCGGACACAACATCTTTGTTTACATGTATGTGGTGCTGAGGATCGAACCCGGGCCGCACGCATGCCAGGCGAGCGCGCTACCATTTGAGCCACATCCCCAGCCCTGAATTTATACATTTTAAAAACAAGTGAGATTCAGGTGTAGTGGTACAAGCCTGTGAACCAGTTACTCAGGATGCTGAAGCAAGAGTATCATAAGTTCCAGGCCAGTCTGGGCAACACAGCAAGACCTCATCACTTTCCTCATGCCACACACAACACACACACAAAATGCGCTGTCAAATGAAAATAATATTAGTTATTGGTTACAGCAAATTTTTTTAGAATCCTCATGTACTGCAGTTCCAGAAGTATGAACTCCAAAAAAAAAAAAAATAATAATTCTGATCTATTGCTTTAGATGTTTCTTAAAAATTAACAATATAAGGGGAAGAGTTATAGAACCATAACTGAACTAAACATAGTTATAATATTATACTTTGTATTACTTAAGAAAAATTTCACTAACAAAATGAACTTTCTCCTAGGATGATTTCTAGTATCAGCTTAAAGGGAAATTGTATTTGTAAACATTACTTTTAAAATGCACAGATTGATGTTTTTTTCTTTCAGAAGAGTTTAGAATATTAAAATATAAGGCTGTAGGTATAGCTCAGAGATAGAGCACTTTACTACCTGGGTTCAATACCAGTGGAAGGAAGAAGGAAAGGAAGGAAAAACTACTAAAATACTATATCCTGCTGTTAAGTTACAACTTTTGTTTCTTTAAACTAAAGGAATTCAGTTGTCAACACTAAATTTCTATTAAATTCAATTCTGAATTTACATTAGATGCCACTACCTGACTACTTGGTTCTAAACTGGGTCACAAAAACCTATGCAACACATATTCATTTAATTGATTATCCCTAATCAGGTATCATTTACGCTTCAACTTACAGTCAACCCAAGTAATGCAAGTTATTTAAATGACTATCATTTGAAGTACTTCAAAGGGAAAAAAAAATACTTTGAATCACAACCATTCAAACTGATTAAATCTACTCATTTTCAACAAACTTTTGAATATTTTTAATTATTAACTATTTCAAATCATTAAAACATAATATATAATTTATTTACTCTAAGAAGTAAATTTAAATGTAGAATGTCAATGGTAATTTTAAAAATATTTTCCTTAAATATTTCATTCTTTAAAACACATAAGGCAGGGCTGGGTTGTAGGCTTAGTAGAACACTTGCCTAGCATGTGTGAGGCACTGGATTCAATCCTCAGCACCACATAAAAATAAATAAAACAAAGGTATTTTGTCTACCTACAACAACAAAAATACAAAGACACACAAAGCAGCCAGGCATAGTAGTGCACACCGAGTCTCAGTGACTCGGAAGGCTGAGGCAGGAGAATATCAAGTTTGAGGTCAGCCAGGGCAACTTAGTGAGAGCCTGTCTCAAAATAAAAAAAAAATTAAAAGGGCTAGGGCTGTATCTCAGTGGTAAAGCACTCCTGGATTCAATCCCCAGTACAAGAGTGTGGGACTCCAGGGGGGACAGAGACAGAATACAAATATACAAGCCCTTTATCATACTGATCTATTCTTGATCATTATTTGCTTACCATGTGAAGCACTGATTACATTGATTATATTTCCTAGAATCCTTGGTGATCCTTGTCCACTATTTTGTCAGTTCATAGTTCCCAATGAATCTGTGAAGCCTAACTTCATTTAAAAAAATTTTAGCATAGCAGCACAATGTGAGTGAAGTGGGTAAGAAAAACCAGTCATTTTTTTATTTACTTATCTTTATGTTATGTTATTTATTTAACAGTTGGGGGTCTGGCTATATTGCCTTATCTGCCCCTGATCTTCTGGGCTCAAGCAATTCTTCTCCCTCAGGAATCAGAGTAGCTGGTATTACAGGCATGCACCACCATAGATGTCTAAAGATCCATAATTTTTAAATGGCTATATAAACCTTCTACAACGTTTATATCATGTACTCAAAGCATTCCTTACCAAGCATTTAATTCTTTGTCTTTAAAGAGAATTTTTAAATTGAATATCTCAACATACAGAAGAAATTGATCCTCAGCACCACATAAAAATAAAAAAATAAAGGTATTGTGGTGTTCAACTACAACTAAAAAAATATTTTTTTTTGAAAAGGGCTTTACTTTTTAGAATCTGAATAACATTTCTTCTTTCATGTCCCATGTTTCAAATCATCTAAGTCAGATTTCTTTAGAGCTACTTGTATCACATCTGAAAAAACAATACCAATATTGCAGTGTATCACAGTTAAGTGTGAACTGTGCAAACTATCTGAAACAGTACCCTTATAAGGTATGAGATCTTTCAGTGAGTGACTTCATCTCTCTTACTTCATATCTCTCTAAGCCTCCCTGGTAAAATATGAGGACATCATATAATACCACCTAATAATAGTTACTTTGTAAACTGAATGAGATAATACATATAATCTGCTTAGAAGCATTTTAGCACTTACTAATAGTAATTTATTATTATTGTTATTCTCCTCTCCAAATTCCTTCAAAATGGTTTAAGGTTCATTGCACCCTCCTCTAATTTTGTATAATTCCCAAACTTGTCTTCTTCCTTCAAACTTCCCCAGATTGATCAGAAAAGCAGCAAACAAATACTAGCCTCACTATCTCTGGACTTAGAACTCCCAAAAGAATTTTCTCTTCTGTCTGGACTGATTGTGCACTTTGTCTCATGTTTATATATTGCCCTCAAAACAAAAAAGGAGAAAAAGATGTTTCCTTGATGTGCCTATCACACTAACACAACTATTAATCAGATAGCATGAATTAAATAAAAAATTTCCAAGTCTGTCTTGGCTGTATTTTTAACTGCACATTTTAGTTCCTAGAAAATGTATCTGTTCCAATCTACAAAATACCTAAAAGACAGGACCCATAGAGACTCTTTTATGGAATGAGGCAGCAAAACAAAGTGGGAACATGAATAAAATCAGCTAAAACTGGGCTTATTAAATGGAGCTTATTAAACTATAATATTTTTATTAGTTAGAATTATTAGATCAATTTAGCATCTAATATCATTAAATATTAAATTTCATAAATTACACATTTCTGAATATGCTTACAGCACTATAGTTGACAAATAGAGCTTCTGACCAAATTTGTAGCATTCACTTACATATAAATGAATCAACACAATTTAAAGTTTTACTTACTCAAACTCTGTAGCATAATATTTAAGAAAGCCCAGTAAGAGGTCCCCAAGACTTGATTCATTCTTTGAGAGGTAAGGAGGAACATTACATGGAGCTTGATGTACAAGGTGCAGCTGTATAACAGGACTGAAACATTCCTGTTAAAAAAAGAAAAAAAATGTAAAGCCATTTAAAACATTTACACTAAAAAACTTAACAAATCCTAATGCAAGTTGAGGAGAGAAGAAATTTTCTTTTGGTATCCAGGGGTACTCTACCACTAAGCTACATCCGCAGCTCTTTTTATTTTTTATTTTAAGACAGGGTCTCACTAGTGTTGCATACTGGCTTCAAACTTGTGATCACCTGCCTTAGCCTCCCAAGTCACTAGAATTACAGGTGTGTGCCACTATGCCTGGTGAGAAAAATTTCCTTTATATTGGCAATTTGGAAATTTGAAGATTTTCTTCTAAAGGTTTCACCAATACTTGGAGTAAGCCAGAAATTACCTGAAAAACTAAGATATTCTAATTCTTGGCTCAGGTATATCATTAAGTTAACATTTCTACGGTAGCAGAAGATTTCTAACTCATAAGTAAAATTTTATTATACATACATGATTCCTCCCAATAATATTAATATTTTCATAAATTTATCTCCTTAATTATTTCTACAAGGAGCAGATGTACCTTAGGTATAAAGGCTATATCCAAACACAAATTAAATAATTTTCCAACTGCCACTTAATCTTTTTCTCAAAGGCCACAAAAATAGCTTTAATGTATAAATAGTACTTATGCTGATTTAAGATTTTTAAATTTTTGTTTTATTCTGTTTTTATATTTTGTTTTTTAGAGGGAAGAGAAGATAGACATTAAACATGAACTTGAAAAGACAAAGGCAAGGAAAAGAAGATAATACACATAACGAACAATATATTTAGCAATACTTTTACCACAGTATTTATCCATATAAACTGCTTGCAATCCAGGTCCAAATAAGACATTTATCAGAAGGAATACTAATGGATACTTAATGTTTGGCCTATGGTATATCATTCACTATCATATCTGTTCTTCCTCTATTAGCAGCAAGTTCTGAATCTGAAGAACTGCATATGAATATAAGGTTTTCAAGTAATATATACCCATAAATTAAAAAATTATTTTCCTAAGGTAATTTGTACAATGCCATTGAAAATAGTTTTCTGCATTTACCCACTGCCATCACAGCAAAAATGAATAAAAATTATAAAAAAGCAACTGAGTAAACTGGGTAATGCAGCAGAACAACTAAAATGAGTTAAGGTTACTATTTAACAGATTAACCTTGGGCTTATAGATATTATTTCAACTGAAACATCTAAGTAACTCTAAAAAAATTTAAGCTTCCTTATCATTCAATGCTAATCCTCAAAAAAATCAATAAAAACAAAAGAGCAAAAAACAAAAATATTTTCTCCCTTGTTCCATTACCTAGAATTCTATTAATAATGTTTAACCATTGAGAAGTGATTACCTTTCTCTTAAGAAGAAAAATTCCATTCCAACCACAATTAATAAAGCTGGCACTCTCTTAAACCTGGAACTTCCTCTTATAATAGCTATTGTTATTACATCATAAAACCCAAGTTGAAATATTAATTGTCTAAGAGGAAAGGCTGGGGGAGATAGGAAAGAAGTCTCAATTTACAATAAAGAATAAAGAAAAAAGGACGAAAGATACAGTGCTTCTACCCGCCTTTGTCTCTTACTTGTTAGGTATAAACTGGACTTAGGACAACATTATTTGAAACTGTTATTTAGATATTATTTCCTGGCAAATCAAATAATAGGTATAATGTAAATCAAATGATAGGAAAAGTGGCAGGCATAATTATTATATGTCAATTTAAAATTAAAAAAGAAAGCCAGCTTCCTATTTAATAGCTCCTACTCTGAAGATTCTTACTAATTTCGATACCCATCACCTATTAAACATTCAGATTATGAACTGATGCTTTAACAGTCTTCTTATCTGAAGTTTGAAACTGTTTGAACTTCCTTTAAAATTCTTATTTTGTTCAATAATTTAAAGAAAAATATTAGCAATTATAAGATTAAAACTGAAGAGTTGTGAGATCTACTTTGTTAAAATGCTGAATGACCTTGGACCAACAATTTGGACAATCTTTGTCCAACTCTACTGTTCTTTTTTCATAAACTTACACAAAAAGAGTCATTGACTACTTATTGAGGAAAAACTGAAAGGAAAATTCAAACTTGAAAAGAAAAGTTATATGTAAACAGGAATTCCATCTACCCTTAAGAATTTCTCAGATTTTGGTAATCATTCACATTGCAAAAAGATTTTCTGCTTTAAGAAAGACTTCCACAAAGAATTTCTTTTAAAAAGGAGCTCCCTCATTATAGTTGTGGGTTTAAGAAAAATAGACAGATACATAAGGGGGTACAGAACTTAAACTAATACACTAGAAGCACATACAGAATATAAAATCAAAGGAAAAACAGCAGCTTAAAATTATAATGTAAGTCAATGAAAAGGCAATTAGACTGTAAACTACTTCTTTAGGAAGCAGATTTGGGGGATTACCAAAATTCATGTTTGCTTAATTTCCTACATAAAAGGAAGATTTCTTCATTGCATTTTTAGGACACTTTATATTGAACTACAAATCACCACATGTAATAAACAGTTCCTGAAAACGTTTTTCAAAGAATATATACATGTTGACAATATGAGGATAAGTAATCTTCCATTTCTCTTCGATCAATGCCAAGCTAGAAATTTAAAGGCAACCCCCCGAAAAACATCTGAAATGTGTCTTTACAACTGCTTACCAAAAATAGCAAAAACATCTTATATCAGATCCCATAATTTTTCTGAGATTACTTTATCTTCAAAAGTTTGAAATTTGGACAATTAAGGACTTTCTAGAATAAGTAAGACTGCTTAATCTTTATGCTACTTTTTAGTCAGTAAAAATGAAATAGTAATTATTAATAATCCTATAGTATAACAGCTTTTAGAGTAATTATATATTTATAGGTCTTTCATCTATTTCACATATTCGATATCACAAGTGACTTGAAATATACCAATTTTTAAAAATAAATGTTTTCCCTTTGAAAAGTAACAAAAGTTTTTGTGTTATTATAAAGTTTTGCCATTCTCAAACTCATTTATATAAGTAAGCAGAAAATTTGCCATATGTGTTTTTCTTAAAAATGTCTTATAGGTAGGAATAATCAGAAATACACAAATAAAATATAATAAGCAACAGAAGTTACTTGAAATTATATGTTAGTGAGCACTACTGTAATTTTGCCTTCCCCTAGGAAACTAAGGAAAATGGAAAAAATACTAGTATCTGAATGTATCATTTGTGACTATACAGCTTGAATCAATCATGTAATCTTTCTAAGATTTAGTTTCCTCATCTGTGAAATAGGAATGATATCTTACAAGTCCATTTGTCTAGGGTTAAAGAACCTATATGTAAAATTTTGGATACTAAGTAAATGATGGTTATTATCAGTAATAAGAATCAAGCTGATTTGCTTGTTCCATCAGATGGACCACTTAAAAGCACTCTGCTTACCAGTTTGTCGGTTTCATATAAAACAAAAAATCTTACTTAAGAGGGAGTAGTAGGTCCTTATCTGTGTAAGCATCAATTTTATAGTAAAAATAACACAGCTGCAATAATTAAAATGAGTGCCTAAATGCCAATTAAAACACTATTTACAGGTCTTGAATTAGTATTTTTTAAGGCCTTAGAGTTGGGCTAGTATTGAATTTATTCACCATCACTGTTATAGACATAGGAAACAAGTTAAGACTGTAGGGTCAGAAAGAAAAAAAAAAAGAGTGTAGGGCCAGAAGTAGTGGATGTGAACAAAGGTCTGTACTACCAAGAGGGCAAAACTAGACAATCAGAAAAATAGAAGAAACATGGGGCTGTTCAAACTAGAATTTAATAAGAATCTGGATGGGTATCTTGTCACAAAAAAGCAATATTTTTGCCCCCAAGTAAACTGATATTAAATTGATACTTTCCTAGTATCTTATATTAGCAAAAAAAGATTTTTCATAGCACCAGGTTTCAAGTGAGATTTTTGCAAAAACATTTTTCAATATATAATAAGTATAACTATTAGATTCCTTGTATGCTGAAAACTACATGCAGCTCTTTTTACACTGGAACCTGGGTCTAAAAGGTTGGAACAATAAAATGAAATAGTAATAAACATAACCATTCTCTGTACACCTTTCAGTATGAACTAAAGAACAAATACTTATGGAAGAAGAAAATGAATTAAAGAATAAGGCCAAAAAGTTAACCTACTTTTATTTTTGTACTTGCTGATGATTCCACATTTTTCATGTTTAAGAGAGCATAAAGTCTGATCACTAACTATACAGACGCTCATTATGATATAGTTCTTCAGAACAACATTATTAGTTTCTAAATGGAGGAAGACAGCAGACACCAGAAGGTTTTTGTCAAGTCTCTTCTAGCAGATGACCCACCAGAAATTGAGAGACCACCCCACTATAGCAAAATTCTATTACAGTGAACCTTTATTATTCAGTACCTTGCATGTGTGCATACTAACAAAAATATGGTTTCAGAAGGCTATCCAAACATTCCAAACAAGCAAGATAAATATTATTTCCACAGAAAATCAGGCACAAGGATGACTATGAAGGAAAACAGAAATGATAGGACTATAAAACAAGGAAACAAAAAATTCCAGAGAAGGACACAGAAAACTGGAAACAAAAGATGCATAGATTATGGATATGTACATTATATAACCTAGGTTTCTCTAAATTCACATCAAATAAATACTAATTTTTTTTCTAGTAGGCACACTTCATGTTTTTAGTGTTTCCAATTAATTTCATGATTTTAAATAAGCAGACCAGAATAGTATACTAAAGTTTACCTCTTTTGGTGTATTACAAATTAAAGATAAAAAGATTATCCAATAGTTAAACTTCTTAATTTTCCCCCAAACTTTTCAACATATAATTACTGTAGACTGAAAAATTTCTGAGTTACTAACTGAAGAAATGCTATAAAACTATATTTTAAAGTAGTATGAAGAAAACTGGAAAAAGGCCAAATAGGCCTTGATCAACTGAGTACATTTAATCCCCATTAATAATGAGTATCATGCAAAAAAAGTCTACCATTAACATAACTGACCACATTGTCTGCCAATAATCAAACAAAAATCAGATTTCTGAAAAAATATATGAAATATTTAAATTTTCTTGTAGCAAATGCCTCAGCCTATATAAAAAAATGTTATCATGTACTTAGTTTTATTACTTTCATATTCACATTAATACTACATATAATTCTACATATACTTGACATAATATGTATTATAATAATTTATAAGAAACACTTACTGGGTAAATTTTTTGGAGGGATGGAAGAATTGGTTCAGGTAGGGCTATAAAAAGAAAAAGTTTAAAGCTTTTGTGATTTACATGACTCATTTTACAATGCAATAATCTGTCAGCTACACCCCAGGTAAGAGACAACAAGGGTCTATGCTAAAATTCAACAGTTTTCATATACTTCATGAAATTAATCCTCAACCTTAAAAATTTCAATGTAAGATACACTTAAGTTAACAATTTAAGATTTTATTAATAGACTATATATTCCTATGTAAACCCAATGTTCCTTACATGATTTTAGAATAATAGCTATCAAGAAAAGGACATAACATTTGGCCCAACATCAAACACACACACAAAATAAGACATGGATTGTTCTACAGATATTGAATGGACATTGTTAAGATGGATATAACTATCAGAAAAATGCAATTTTAAAAGTATAGTTCAATGATATTATTAATATCATGACTGAACAGTAGTTCCACCATGACTTTCCTGTCATTATTTAATTTCCACTAACGATGCCAAAACTGAGATCGTTTCAGGAAATTATCTGTTGAAAAAAAAAAAAACTAAAAAATCTTCCAGCTATATAACATGCTTTTTACAAAAGAATGCCTCAGCAAAAGTCAGAAATCTAAATTGAGATTCATATCACTCTGCTATCAAATAGATAAAATTTCACACAAAGGAATCTCTATCCTCATTCTACTACTATATTTGTTAATCGTTCCTCACCATTCAGGAGCCTTAAATAACTCAAATCATATTCAATGCATTAACAGTAATTTCACAATGTTATAATGTAAATGGGACAATATAAAAGGCAGTATGTCTGATAGTCACAACGTAAGAACTAAAAAATATCAAGTATGTTAAAACACAAAGTAATAAAATTTCTTTACTATTAGAAACCAATAGTACCATGATACACTTTGCATTTAAGATTAAGAAATATATATAACTAAATTCAGTAACAAAGAATACTTATTTCACTTATTTTTCAAAAACACCTCTGGAAAAGATTAATGTGCAGGTAACCAACTTACATGGTCTCCAACTATAAGAGTATTAATTTCTACTACATGGTAGAGAGTAGGATGCTTTATTTAAAATTCCCTTCTGCATCATGCTTCATTCCCAATTCAAAAATTAGAAATAAAATATAATTCTGTGACATAAATGTATGCAGTGTATGTCTAAGAACATTAAAAGGAAAAACACACTCATTACTTACCAAAAATCACTCTTAGGAAGTACGGATATTTACATAAATGTATTATTTTTCCTTCCAGAGGCATTCAAATGATCAAAGTTCTAGAAGACCCTCCAAGTAAACTCAAGCTCCAGTCACTTTAATTGTAAACATCTATGCATTTGTTTAATCTTTTTTAATGGTTTTAAAATAATTTTTTAAATTAATATAGAAATTCAAGATGGAATGATACAGAAATAAATAATATAGAAATCAAGTTGGAAAAATCTTACCAAAAATTAGTTTACTTAAAAATCTTAATTCTTCCCCACTGAATACCCCATAAATTAAAATTACAATAAAACAAAAAATGAAGAAAAGAACATAGAATTTGAAGATAGAATTTTTTTCCCTCCAAATGCAGTTTATTTATTCTTCCACTAATTCAGAAAGGTACAAAAGTATTAATTTTTCCATATGTACTACAAACTAAGATACAGATACATTGTTCACTAGCTATTTCCAGTTCATTAGATGGTTGCAGTGCACTTAATTTTTGTCAATGTATGTAATAGTATCTTTTCATTCATTAACTATGAACACAAACTCTATTTGGAAAATGTTTTTATCATTTGATATATTTTGGTGGGTTGTAATAAATGTGACCTTAACACATAAGTTATACTAACTCTTAACCTGGACAATATCATTCTTTGAATCTACACCAAGTAGTACTGAGTGAGAAAACAAGCCAATATTTAGTAGGTGCTCACCAAGTCTTGGCTTTCTTTTTCCTTTCTTGCATCAATTCAGTCCATTGTTAAAAAAAAAAAAAAATGATATGGATGCTAACACTCAACAAGTGGGGAGGGGAAAAGAAGTTCAATGGATCAGACAAAGGGAAATGAAGAGAAGGGAGGGGGAATAGTAATAGGAAAGACTGTAGAATGAATCTGACACAAGACAGATATTTTCTATCACATTATAACCACATCTAGGATTCCAGGTATGGAAAAATAAATACCAACCACTGGTTAAGGGTGTCTCAATGGACAAAAGAACCTTTAAATATAAGCAATTCAGAAGCTTTTGAAGGCAAGAGCATCATTCAGTAACTTCCTTTCTTACAACCTTAAGATTTATTAACATTAATCATTAGAGAAACAATATTACAGTAGTTACTTATTAATACTATCCAACGGGAAATGGGTTGAGTGAGTTTAGTAGTTTTTAAAATGCTTATCTTACTCCAAAGCAATATAAATTCTGGAAAATAAAAACACTAGTTACCATCATCTAGTTTGACTTTAAAATTTGGGACTAACTCTAACTAACTCTTAGCTATAGACTAACTCTTGCACTAAAGATTTGATCCTTCAATTTTTTCTCTTAAGAGCAAATTAAGACAAAAACAAGCTCATCACCAGGTGCAGTGGCAGGCTCAGCAGGCTGACACAGGAGAATTGGAAGCTCAAGGCCAGCCTCAGCAACTCAGCAAGGCCCTAAGCAACTTGGTAACCACCCTGTCTCAAAATAAAAACTATAAAAGGCTAGGGATGTACCATCATGGTAAATTATCCCTGGGTTAAATCCCCAGTGTCAATCCATACCCCCAAAAAGTTCACCATTGTAATTTATGACCTTGCTAGTCAGGCTCCCACAAACTTATAAACTTTCCATACTGATTTATCAAAAATTTAGCTATTAAAACAGCAGATGTTCAATAGCACTAAGTTAACTATTAATTACAAAACTATAAAAACAATTTAAAAATGACTTCTGGACAGGTCTATACTGGGAACAAGGTAAGCATTCCATGAATATTCATTTTTATAATTTCTAACCAGTTGATATTTTACTTTTATCATTAAAATCTCTTCTCGATGGGTTTCCCTTTCATGCTTTCATTAATCTTTTCAAATATATGCTGTCTATTATTAATTGTTGAAATATGTTCTAGGAAACACTTTAGTTTTTTCAATTTTTCTACACACAGTGGATGTCTCTTTTGTTAACGGCAGAAAAGGATATTTAAGAAGTTTAACAAAACTTAGAGGTTATTTTATCCAACTATTCATGTTACAGATGAGAATGTGAAGCCCAGAGAAGCACAATAACTTGACCAATAACAAAAACTAGTTCTTTGTGGTAGAGTCAGAATTGTTCCATATACCTTGCACAGTCTTCTTATATTTCTTTTTCCCTCGCAGTAAGATAATGACTATCAAGAAAGCAACTTCTAATGCCAATCACTCTAATTTACTGATGGAGAAGTACCTTAAATTTGCCAGTATAGAGTTACACATTAGCTCTGGTAGCTGATTGTTCTCTAAGACCCAGAATTGACTGATAATACTGCCTTTAACACAAACCACTTCAGTAAATGGGAGCATTTTACCAAAATAAAACATGCATAAACAAAACAGAAAATACATTTAGCATGACTTCATTACATTGGTAAAATACAAATGTTTGAATTTTTAATTTGCTTGCAACAATGTGCCTATGATTAAAGTACATTTCTCTAAAGAAGTCAATCAAATTAAAACTTTTAATGTAACCAATAAGAACAAAAGAACATGGCAGAGATTGTGGAAATTTATGAATATTAATGTTTTAGTCAAAAATCTTTTTCCTTCTTTTTAGGTGCTGGGGATTGAATGCAGGGTTTCATGTATGTTAGGCAAGTCCTCTATTACTGGGCTCTATCAGTGAGCAAACGTGAGCTTGCTCCCTCTCCCTCTATTCACCCCCTCTTGCTGATTTTCCCCCCATTTTATATATTGATATAAATTCCTAAATTGCTGAGGTTGACCCCAAAATTGTGATCCTCATGCCTCAGCCTTCCAAGTACATGGGGTTATACTTGCATACCACCACACACTACTAAAATAAAATACAAATAGGCATTAGGCATGGTATGTGACTGTTATATTATTCTTTATGTTACATATATTTATGAGAATCCTTTTAATCTATTAAATTTTTAGTAAAAGTGAAGTATAATACACAGATAATCAGAAAAGATAATCAAAAAGAATAGAAATATGTTTCAGATTGAATGTAAAATTGAACTAAATGATTAGTGATATATAAAATAGCATCTAAAATAGCCACCATTATAATTCAAATCCTTCTAAAGAGGCAAATCAATCATCAAACCAATGTATATCCTAGACTAAACAATAATAAAAATGCATACATTATGATGAGCTTGAAACGTTTTAACAATGAAGAGGAAGATTATTAACCTTTCTGCTAACTCATTCCTAAACCATGGCCCATTTAAACTATTTTAAGTCTCTCAATAAGTAAACAAATTTCATTTTATTTAATATTTAGAAAATACACTATCTTATTTAATATTTAGTATAAAACATCTACAAGTATAGTAAAATATAAAACAAATCCAACTGTCCATAAATAATCCAGTAAAATTTTGGCACACACCTTTCCAGTATTTATATACATACGAATATATTCACAAATACCAATAGTTAACTATTTTTAAACAAAATTGGCATTATGTTCTATAAGACAGTATATCAAGAGTATATTCTTATATCATGAAGTATTTTTAAAACATGATTTCTAGTGGCTACATAGCTTTCATTTCAGGATATATAATTTGTTTAAATATTCCCCTATTCTTAAAAACTCATTTTATTTCTAATTTTATTACAACAAACACTATGAAAAACAATCTTATATATATATATAAATCCATATATGCCTCCCTGATTATCAGCTAGGTATAAATTCCTAGAAATGAACCTCTGAATCAAAAGATATGAACATAAACACTACAACACTGCTTTCTAGAAGGGATAACATAAATTAACACTCTTACCATATTATATGAGTATGAATTCCATTCTGTTATTTTTTAAAACTTCAAATTTAAGGATTTTAACCCCACATCTACAATACTTGTTATAAATATTTTGCAATTAAACTTTTGATTAAAAAATAGGAATAGAGCTGGGGTTGTAGCTCAGTGGTAAAGTACTTGCCTAGCACAAGTGAGGACCTGGGTTCGATCCTCAGCACCACATAAAAACAAATAAATCAAATAAAGGTTAAATTCTTTTTTTTTTTTTTTTTTAATATTTATTTATTTTTTTTTAGTTCTCGGCGAACACAACATCTTTGTTGGTATGTGGTGCTGAGGATCGAACCCGGGCCGCACACATGCCAGGCGAACACGCTACCGCTTGAGCCACATCCCCAGCCCAAGGTTAAATTCTTAAAAAAAAAAAAAGTAGGTTAAATTCTGTTAAGAACCTAAAATGACATATTCATGCTAAGAGCATACATATGCTTTGCTAAACAAGGAATTATAAAGGTTGACATCTAATAAAAATAAAAATTAAGAGTAACACAAATACTTTGGGCAAGCAATGGCACCCTATCATCAGACAAAGGTAAGAGACAGACATAAAGGTATAATCAAGATTTTCTTTAGAACTAGTGATAAGTCCATCTCAATTGGGATAAATATGAAAAACAAAAAGATCCTAGAATTAATCACCAGAGAAGAAAGATTCCTGAACTGAGATGTGTCAGGAGTGGAAAGGAGGTAACAATTATCCCATTTTGAGATGGTACCTACATTATTCTGAGATTCTATCCATCTTGCTTTTTTGGTGTTAATATGCACCATTTTTAAAAATCAAGTCATGGTAGCAGTCAGTACCACTTTTTTGGTTCTGATAAATAACACACACACACACACAAAAAAAAAAGATTAGTTTTTGTTTTTTTTTTTTTAATTTCACTATTCCTTGAAATCAAAAAGTCTGGGAATAATGCCATAATATCCAATGCACAGGTGAGAAAAAAAAGTAAGAATACTATCTATTTACCACTACCAAGTTTCAGGCCAAGGAAAAAGGAAAAACCCAACAAATGCTTACTTATTACAGTAATTCATTTGTCCAAAAATTCGGAACTAACAGAACTGAACTTGGCATTTAATATTTGGATAGATAACAAAACCCTGACCAAAAAAAAGTTAGAAAAAAATAAAACGAATGTTAACAATAACAATGTTTGGGGGTGGTATAGTTAATTTGTTATTTTCTTTTTTTCCACATTAGTGTATTTTTAAGATTTTCCTATGATCTGTATGCATGATTTACTCAAACTTAATTTAAAAATATAAAATAATTTTAATAACACTAAATTATAACTTATTTTAAATACAATAATTCTGAACAAAAGGACAAATTAAATGAGAATGGGAATCTTATGCTTTCACCAATCAAAATGCTGAGGCTGAATAACTGATTGAACTGCAAGTAACTTCATTCATTCATTCATTCATTGCAAATATATAATTGCTTATGCTAGTCCAGAATTTTGGAAATAATTTCCAAAAACCTATCACACCTTTGAACTTGAATAGTCTCCCGAAAACAAACAAAACTGTACTCCCCAGCACTGATGATTTCTGATCCACATATCAAGAACTCCCAATTTTCAATATCCTCAGTACAGAAACACTACCATAAGGACACCAATTATCTCAGTTTTCCAAGCCCTGATTTTTACTATTATTGACAAAATTGCTATTAACTACTTTCTCTGTCTCAGAACCTAAATATAGAAAGCACCAAATAATGCAATAAAAGGATGTTTTCAGGACCAGGCGCGCGGCGGTGGCGGTGGCAGGAGCATTTTGCACTGCGGCGGGAGCAGCATGGATTGGGGCATCAAGTTAAGGGGGAAAGGGGCAGGGTTCCTTCCAGCTTTCTGCCTTGTCCTGCACCACACCAGGAAGCCACTTCTACTTGGAGCAAGGAGCTTTGAGGCTCATGGTGGGGTCTCGAGGTTGTGACTCTGGCCCTCCCCACTCCATGCACACCATCAGGATCAGATTGAGGAATCTTGTGAAGAAATATCTACCCAAGAGACCTGCCAAAGATGACCCTGAATCCAAGATAAGAGAGAGGATGACCCCAGCTGCATTCTTAAATCCACTCTTCAGCCAGCCACTTGGGCACAGCTCAAGTTCTCTGCTTCTCCTTCTCTCATGTGCTAAATTGGAATGGCCTGGCACTTGCAAAATGAGTGCCTATTTGGGCAAGTGACTTCTC
This sequence comes from Marmota marmota marmota, assembly GCF_001458135.2. Classification (NCBI taxonomy): domain Eukaryota; kingdom Metazoa; phylum Chordata; class Mammalia; order Rodentia; family Sciuridae; genus Marmota; species Marmota marmota. The sequence continues at coordinate 7,399,879 of NW_025999925.1, read as the reverse complement.
TATGCTTCTGTGTTCCTCATCTGGGAAGTGGGACTTAGTATTGTGGCACCTACCCTGTAAGCCTTCTGTGAAGGCAAATGAGTTTAAGTGGTAAAAGTGTCCAGCCCATGATACCTGTCAGAAAATGTCTTTTTATTCTGAGTCCCCCATTCCAAAATCCAAAAAGCTCTAAAAATCAAACAAGTATCTCTTGTTTTTTGTAACATGACAGCAATCTCTAACTAAACTGACTTGATATTAAGTCAAGTCTTTTTATCCCACTGTGGTCCTTCATATCCAAGGATTGAAAATATTCTAATAATAAAAAATTGTCCTAGTACTAACATACCAAAAAAAAAAAAAAGGATGTTTTAAAATTGGTTTTCTTATAATCCCTGAATTGTTGTAATGAATTTGTCAGAGAACATATTTTATCCTGATAGTGATCTGCCAGGAGCTCAATTCAAACAACAGCAATAAGACTCTATCAAATCAATTTTATTAGTAACCCACCAGCTTTAACAGTTCTTAATAATTCATGTTATGGTAGATAACAGCCATTAAAATGTCAATTTTTACATGTAGAGAATGTAAACCCCATGAAGAAAATGACTGGTTTTCTATTTTGTTCACTGCTATATTTCCAGTCCTGGAGTAATGCCTAGCATTTACTAAGTGGGTACTCAGCAAATAATTATGAAAAGAACAAATAAATTATATTAATTTATAATAGTAAATTAGTATAATCTTCAAAAACCAAGGTTCTAAGCTGGGAAATATCAACTTAAAACAGGTGAGGCACTAAACATCCTAGTAAATCATCTTTTGTCACATTAGCTTCAAGTCTTTCACTCAATCTCATACCACCAGATATTCATACATTCAACAGTTATTAATTAAACATTTTAGGGCCTTGGTTTTAACTACAAATCTTTAGTTTTCCCTTTAACATCTCTTAATATCCAACTGAGTAGAACGTCTTAGACTGCACATACAAAAGGTTATTAAACATGAAAGTAAAGGTTTCAATCAGATCTTGTCAATCTGTTCCACATTTGCAGGGAATTCTCAATACTATAAGAATTTTCACACCTATCTTACAAATGGAAACAAATTACAAGAGACCATTTTATTAGCCTTTTTGTATATGACAAGTATGGCTTTTATCAGAATAGCTTCATAAACGATAGCTAACTGGGCTGAACTAAAATCTGGCAGGCAATCTGACAAAAGAGTCCTGCAATGATAAAATTTAATTGTGGAATACAGATTAAATGCTTCTTTGACCAACAAGAAAATGATTTAAATTGTTTCAAATAAAAAATAAAAAACATGATGAATGGTGCTTGAGCTTATTTTTATAGGCCTTCTGAACATCTGTCTGCCTCAAAATAATAGATTCACAATATGGTGAAAGTTTTTTGAATACAAAACTGGATACAGAAAAACTGTCAAAAAATGAAAACACAGTAAAACTTTGTTTTCCAGGGAATAATACTTATTAAACATTCAAAACCACAAAACAGAAAACACAGTTTTGTTAACTTTAGAATGAACTTTTAATACAATGCTATTTGTAGATAAAGTCAACATGAAAGACACAATAATGAAGTTTAACTGCATTTCAGTTTTAAAAGTTGAAAAACCTCCCACAATACTTACTTTGTAAATAGTGCAAAACCATCAGTACAAGACTATAGCTGCTTAAAGTACCACGACTGGCATCATTTATCTCATGGTGACTTGCCCATTTCTTAATGACCAGCACTAATGGACGAACTCGATTTTCAACTGCAAGTAAAATTAAAACTTAAAAATGTAAGAAGATATTACAGTTTCTTTGAAAATTTATATATTTTCTCAAGTCCATACCTCATTGTATACTAAACGCTCTGTTCACTATAAATGTGTGACTTACTTCTAAACTCACCTTGATTATCTTTTTAAAATTACCATTTATTAAAATGCATTTGAGGGGCTGGGGCTACAGACAGTTCAGAGGCAGAAAGCTTGCCAACATGTGTGAAACCTAGGGTTTAATCCTTCCCACCACATAAAAAAGTTTTTTTAAAAATGTATTTGACTACCTATAATTCTGGTAGTATATAATTTTAATGTAGCAACCTATTATGTAAATAATAAAATAAGACATATCACACCTAAACACAACTAAAGTGATACTGCTATACCTCTTAAACATAAACATCTTTTAAAAAGGAATAAAGAATAAAGGAAAAGGGGCTGGGGTTGTGGCTCAGTGGTACAGCACTCATCCACCACATGTGAGGCACTGGGTTCGATCCTCAGCACCACATAAATAAATAAAATAAATGTTTAAAAAAAGAGAGAGAATAAAGGAAAAACAGAAGTTGACAATTACTTAGAAATAAACCAAAAACTTACGGTAGGCATAAGTTCTAAGAAGGAATGTGTTTCTTATTCCAACAATATTGTTTACATTCAAGTCGAACTCCACACAACTATTAAAAAAAAAAAAAAAAAAAACCTTTAGTTCAAGCCAAAGAACTCTCCCCTCCCTAGCAATTAAAACAATGTCAACCCATCTAATGATGCAAAAAACATGGGCTGAAAAGCTACAGATCTGTTTTTTAAAGGTGGCACTAAAGAAAAAATATACAATCAAGATATCATTTTAATGTGATTTGGTGTTATTAAAAATATAAACTGGGATACTGTTCAAAGATCCATAAAGTACTGATGAGGCTTCAATTACCATAAATAAAGGAAATTTTAAAATCTTAAAATCTTTCCAGATAAGCAAAATTACGGGAGCAAAACCATTTCTGGGCAAGCTGTCCCACCAAGTTATATATTCTCAGGTAATAGGAAACTATAGTATTATACACTTTAAAACAACAGGGAAAAAGACAAATAAAATGCGGGTGAAAAAATTATGTCAAATGTAGCTACTAATACCTGGGAACAGCTATAATACTCAAACAAGTGACAAAAGGGTGACTTCTGAGAAAACAAGATATCATGCAAACCACACTTAGAAAATAGGGCAATAATAACAGAACCTACATTAACAATGGCATCCACAAGCAAGGAAGGATTACTTTATATAAGTCGCTTCCACTTATATCCACATAAGATTCAATTTCTTCTAAATATTAAATTTTTCTGTACAATATTGCCAAAATGACTAAAATTCCTTTCTATAGCTTTTAATTATAAAATTTGAAATTTACCATTTCAGTTTTTCTTGTTTTGGAAAGCCAAAGCAACCTTATAATCTTTCCACTATTCCTGCCTATTAATAAAAATAGATAGTAGTATTAACACTTCAAATATACATATATGGCTTTGGGAAATTTATGGTAACAACAGAGTTACATTCTTTAATTATGCTTGTGTAAGTATGCTTCTTAACACTGAAACCCAATTTGTACTTCCTCCATATAACTCAAAAAAGATGAAAAATCACTTACGTAGAAACTAGTCAGCAGTTAAAAACTTTTCCAAGGGGATGGACATGTAGCTTAGTAATAGAATGCTTGCCTAGCATGCACTGGGTTCAATCCCCAGTACTGGATGAGGAAAAAAAAAAGCTTTTCCAAAAATATGAATTCAGAGTTTTAAAACTATCCACAGTACTTGCCTCAAATACTAATTCTAAAAATATTAAGTAATCCTCAATATGGAAAGACTTATGCACAAAATGCTATTTACAGTAGATAAAAATTAGAACAAACCAAATGTTCAAACATAGGAGAATGGTTAAGTTAATGATAATTTATTTACTCAATACCATAAAAGCCATTAAAAACAATGCTACCAAAAATATTTAATGACATAAACAAATGTTCATGGTATATGGTTTAATATAATAGATCTCAATCTTGATTTTTTTAATATTTATTTTTTTCAGTTTTCGGTGGACACAACATCTTTATTATATTTTTATGTGGTGCTGAGGATCGAACCCAGCACCCCACACATGCCAGGCAAGCGCATTACTGCTTGAGCCACATCCCCAGCCCCTCAATCTTGATTTTTAAAAGCTTATACATTCATATGCATATAAAAGAGACTGAAAGGTTTACAACAAAATATTAACATCAGCTAGCTTTGAGTATTAGAAGTAGAGGGTTTTTGTTGTTTTTTGGTTTATGGTTCATTATAGATAAAAATTGTAAAATGGTGATTAAAGAGAACACTTTAAAAAGTTTATATAATAATCTCAAGTTAAAAAAATTATTTATATAACTATAATACAACTATATGTTATTTTAGATTATTACAATTAGCTAGTTTTTTATTTAGTTTATCTCTATATATTTTACATCTTTATTTTAAGAAATGCTAGCACTTTTACTTGGCAGAAAGTCAATAAATATTTATATACTGGATGGATATTTAAATGAATGAAAGGGAAGGCTTGAGCCAGGCATTATTATTAGTTTAAATTTGAGCCCAAATTCCCATTAGGGCTGGGAATGTGGCTTAGTGGCAGAATGCTTGTCTGGCAAGCTTGAGGCCATGAGTTTGATCTCCAGCACTACAAAAAATAAAATAAATTGAATCAATTATTGCTATTCACATAGTTATATTCTATAAAGTTGATACTAATGCTAAATAAGCAAATACCGAACCATTACTTCTAGGGAAAACACAGGGTTAAGCTTCTGCTTGATAACATTTTTATCAATGTCAATAACTTAACCTTGATTTATATTTATACTGTGTTTCTGTTTAAAGACACTGTTATTTATATACATTGTTAATTTATCAACAGTGAACTCAACAGGATGTACAAGGCTCTTGATTTAACCTCCCACTCTGCAAAACACTAAAAAAGACAAGAAAAAAAAACTTTTCCAAAGACATAAATTCAGTGTTTATCTAACACATTTTCTCTCTTGAGCATACCACAGCCTTCTTCCACTTAGGAACACATGGTAGTACTCTAATACTATACCTGAGGGCACTCTAAACAGTGAAAAGCACAAAAATGTGAAAAATCTGGTACTAACTAGATTGTGAGGAACTCTGTTTGCAATATGAAAAGTGAAACAAGAAGGCAGGGTATAACCTTATTCATTCTCGGTTGGGAGCATCGGTATTAGGAAACAAAAATATTTTACCATTCTGTGAATGTCCTCAAATGACCACTAAAAGTAAATGAACATTGATATAGAAGGATACAAATGAACTTGACCAAGCAGGCAAATTCTTATATTCTCAGAATCCATGAATAAGAAAGCTCAACTCTGTTTATGTGTATGCTTGTGTATGCCTATAATTTTAGCATTACTTTTGTAAAACTGGGCTAGAAAAACCTGATTTACCACAATCCTATCAATTTTTAGAAAACAACAAATCTCTTTAATTAATCAATAATAAACGCCTAACCAACCACTTACATTTTACATTCAGATATTATATACAAGATTCTGATCAAACATTTTTAAGGAATTCAGAGCCCAGGCTAAAAGAATATATAGAAAGAATATAAAATTTTAAATGAAATAAGTATATTTTGCTGTATTTATGTTTATTATTCCAGGTTTCTTTCATTAAAATGAAATATAACTTGTTTTATGATAATTATATTTATAACAAACGCTTTGGTATATATACACATCAAATTTTGTCAATTAAGATTATGTTCTGGAGGATGAAGTACATTTCCCAAAGGTAAGAGATCTTTTAAAAATCCAAATATAAGGGTTGGGGTTGTGGCTCAATGGTAGAAGGACTTGATTAGCATGTGTGAGGCACTGGCTTGGATTCTCAGCACTGCATACAAATAAATGAATAAAAGTCCATCAATGTCTAAAACAATTTTTTTTAAAAAAATCCAAATATAAATATGTATATATTCTTTAAACTAGAAGTCTCAAATAATCAAATGTTAAAGAGAATAAGTACAGTTAAGCATGAGGAAGATTACTGAGACTATTTTTAAAAATTATTTCAAAGACCAGCCAATTTTTTAAAACTGATGAAGACAAACTGTTGTGCTACAATATATGTATCTTAACTTTATAAATTACATAACTATCAAAAAATAATCTAAAGCAACTGAAAAAAAAAAAAAAAAAAAAGAGTTCAGTAATTACTTACCTGACTTTATCCCTGAACTTCACAATTGGCACTTTTGCTCGAATCAGCTGAGGTCTCTCAATATAGCCAGCTGAAGGAGAAAAGATAATGTGAATATATGCTAATATTTCTCAAATTCATAGCGTTCCAATGCACATTTTTTAAAAATAGTAATCTTACTAAGCTAAAACAACTTAAGAAAATGCTATCTTTGAGAAAGAAAGCAAAGAAATGAGGACATTATTAAATTCTTCTACAACTGAAGAATCTAGTAATACCATTTAGAAGACTTTGTATTAAGGTTATTTTCAGCAATGGTACTAATGGTAATTGGTACTAAAATCTGATAGTACCTATAAATTAATTCATCGTAACATTATAAAAATGAAAAAATATCTAGGCTAGCAACAGGCGGGTAGCTAAATTCTGGTTTGGCACATAGTAAGAAATGATAGCTACAAAAATCATCTTCAAAAGAATCTTAAATGTAAAAAATACTTGTAACATGGTATGTGAGGCAAGGACACATTCTAGTAAGTATACTCTCTAAGGGAAAGAAAACATTTTTATTCCATCAAACTTTTTAAAATATTTATTCTGAGTTCAAAGTAATACGTCTACATTGTAAGAAATGTACAAAGTGGTAATTCTATAAACCTTTCCCAAATGAGCAATTTCCTAATTTTTTAGCTACAGAAAAGGTTAGTATCAGATTTTAAAAAGGATAAAAATAAATTTTAAAAAAACATGAAATTTTTCTGTTATTGTTTTTAGCCATTAAAGTCATAAAATACACCAAGCTTCAAAATAAAATTTACATGCAAGAATTCAGTGAGGCTAAATGAAAACTAAAATTAAGAGTTAAAAGTTTTGAGTAACAAGTATAGATTCTGACATGAACAAACTGTGCCTCACAAGCAAGTTACTAACCCAGTGATCACCAGTTTCCTTAACTACAAATGCCAAAAAGGAGGAAAAAACAACAAAACAAAACACTTTATTTGAATAAGATGATCTGCAAGATCCCTTTTCAAAATATTTTACAATTCTAATAAAAACTTTTAAAACACCATTTAAGGTACAAATTAATCCTTTCTTTTATGGATGCAATAACCACATTCACTGAAATAAATCACATAATTTATTCCTCTCCTACAATAGATCTAAAGTGTTCAAGGCCAGAAACTCATTACTTGACTTTGTATTTTCAAGCTCAAAGTGAGTATCTGTTAAACAAACAGACTAACATCTTTCCAACATCATCCAATCAGTGGGATTTCAACTTTATTTAATATTCTGTTGATGTTTAAAATAAATTATTCAAGATGGCTTAACATGTACATTAAAATCTGGTTAGAGTCAGAATATTAAAAGAATAAAATCTTGCAATAAAATGGTTTAAGCTAACAATTTTGCTTTCTGCTGGAATAATACATTTGGGCCTCATGTTCAGGGATACTATTTTTAAAACAAGTAAAGATGGATATCATTACAAAACAGATGTAATTCTCTCTCCCTCACATGAATACCTAACAGGACTTTATTTGTATCACTCTTTCAGCCCTTCAGATACTTTACATTATAGCTATTTATCCATACTTTAGTTTCCCTAACATTCTATAACCTTTAGAAAAAAGGACTAAAGTTTTTGTATCTCTGAATCCCTCACTGCTTCCAGTGAGATATTCTGCAAGTGAGCTCAATAAAGATATGTTGAATAAAAGATCACTTTTTAATCAAACGTTAAAAGGAATTTATTTGGAAAAAAGGATCCACATTATACCTATCCTGACCAAAAATTAAACAATTCTTACCAGAAAATAAAATAAAGAGATATTTTTAATAAATAAGTCAGATGACTATGAACTTGAGGCATGTCAGACTTACAAAGTCTAGTACAGAAGTGTTTATGGACTAAAGTGAGTATATGCCGTGCTTCAGTCTTCTGATTTACCTGAAAAAAACACTGAAAAGTTAAAAATAAAGTGTTTTTTCATTATCTTTCTCAGCTTAGTGTTTCATTTTCTTAAAGTATCTCAACAAAATGAAAACATACAGGTATCCTTTTCTTCAGAGTTATTTTCCAAATCACACTAGATTACATTATAGAAAAAGCTAACCTTTAATGCTCTTTCACATCCACACTTCTAACTCAATTCCTAGTTTTAAACTTAAAATACAACTTGAAAATCAGTTTGAAACAGCCATATGTCATCTTATTTCCTTCTGTATAAATGTACAAAAAGTAACCTCCAATAAAACAAAATTTCAACCTTCTCAACAAGTTTTATTTCCCTTTCTAATCTCTGAACTACTTAAGGACAGGTTTATATCTATGGTTATTCAGTTTGAGTATAAGCTGCTACAATATGATTCAGACATGATTAAGACAGGAAGATAAGTAGAATATGCCTAGTGTAATCTAATTGCATGAGATTCTTAATTAAAACTCTTGTGAACTCCATTATGTTTATAATTTGAAGCCCCCCACTTGTCCTTTTATATGACTTCAAAGTATAGAAAAATACCAGAGTTTCTTTCCTGGAATAAATCTGTTTCTCATTTTCAGTAACTAGAACTCATTTCTGTAGTGGAATAATATGAATAGTAAAAATATACATTACCACTAATAGATTTTTGTATTTTTAATGATGCAGAACACAATATGGCCTATGAAAATTACACTAAACTTACTTAATTTAAGCTTTGGTAGTTCAGATGCTTCAGGTCAGCTTAACAAACGCCAGTCATTATTGTATTAAGGTATTCACAAAAGACCAGTTAACAGGAAACTCAAATAAATATAATATTAAATAACACCATTTGGTTGCTAAATAAAAACAAAAAGAAGGAACACAGCCAAAATGTCTTAGAATATAAAACTGAATAAATCACAAGAGTCTTACGTTAAATTTAAGTGAAATCTATTTTCTCGAAAACAGTAATTCTAAACCCCATAATATTTTCAAAGGAAAAAAGAAAGATTAAAAATAGAAATCACTGAGAATTCAAATGGAAAGAAAATATATCAAAAATATAATACTGCCACATACTCTTCTTTGCTGCATTTTGATAAATATATCCAACTCAGATTACATGTCAAAATAAAGGCAGAGCTCTTTAACAGTGAAGCTAGCATACTTTAAAGATTTAGAACTAAATTAATGCTAGAGTTCCTGTCATGTTCATTGTGTATAAGACTTAAATGAAAAAGCATTTCCTAAGTTCCCAGAATTACAATAAACAGAAAATGCAAAGAAGTAACTAAAATATAGCAAGTTCTTTTCCTCAATGACTTCTATGTGAAATTTCTTAACTGACGTAACATGAGAAACACACTTGGAATAAAGGTTTCAGTGCTTACTGGTTCTTCTTTAACAACAAGGCATAAATCACCATCACTGCTCCGGGTACCAAATCCATTTAAAGAGGACCCAACCAAAAAAAGTCTGCTTTCTAGAGAAAGATAAGAAAATTATAAGGTATTATTTAAAATTTAAAAAGGAATACACAGATCTAAAGGGAATGCAAAATAAAAAATTTAAAAAAACATACGTGGAAATAAAAGCTGAATTTCTCTCTGCAGCTGTGTTCGACAGAGTTCTTTCTTCTTTAAGTCACTTATTTGCTGCTGACATGTTTCAAATAATTCCAGTATCTGCTGACTTAACTTGAATTCACAGGGGGAAAAAAAAGCAAAAGTTTCACTCAGAAATTCAAAATAATTGCCATACTTATTGTAAATCAATTCTGACAATATCTTTAAAATAAACATTATCTTTTTTAACACTTTCCAATACAAAAATCATAGCAGGTAAAATTATGGGTCACCCAAACTACAACCCTTGGCCACTGTAGGTTTTTTGCATGACTCATGAGTCAATAATGGTTTTTATATTTTTTAAAGAGTTACGAAAACAAAAATTTGCAGTAAAAACCATAGGAGTGACATCCAAAATATTTACTATCTGGTGCTTTAAAGAAGTTTGCCCTTGGTATTCACATGCATGAATGCCAAATATAACAACAGACTTAGAAATCCCTGCTATTCTACCCTCATGAAAACTACCCTCTTCTCTATTTTTATAACACATATCTTAACCCTGACTTCTTCAGGTGAGATTGTTATCAAATGACCTCTCTTGTTTGTCTACCTATCTGGTTAACACTGTCCCTCCAGCCCAACTCTTGCCATCACTGTAAATGATTTCCTTATCTGTAATGAGCTCTTATCACAAAAACTACACCTCTGAACTTCTTTTACACCAATACTTTTCATCAGTATATACTCCTAACTATAATGTGGTCTTTACAATAAACCAGAACTGCCCTGGCTCTGAAATTTTAAATTCCAAAATACTATCTTGGCTTCAATCTCCTGTCCAACTTCCTTACTCCCCTCATACCTGCTTTAGATACACAAGAGATTTAGACTCCCTTGAATCCATTTTCTCCCAATCAGCACCTGAATGGTGTGATATTCTTCCCTAAGCAGTCTGGTACCCAAAATACATCCCTTGAATCACTCTCTTTTATCATACCTTAGCAACATCATCTCCTTGTCATGCTCTAAACATGTCTGACAAAATCCTGTCTTTCTGCTCTTATATCTAAGCTACTAAGAGACAAAATTTAAAAAATTAAAAATAAAAAACCTGAAGTCTTTCAAGTTCATAGTGCACCTTTAGTTAGCATCACTCAGCAATTATTTTTATGTCTGTGGTTAGATACTGTTTCTAGTTTTCACCATACCATTCCATAATCTTTACTTCCTTCTTCGAGCTCCCTAAACTTATCTCACTTTTTCTAGCAGATAAGCTTAGCTTCCTAACAGACCTGCAAATAAGAGATATGAAGAAAATTTCTTTACCTCTCCTGACAAATTAATTCCTTCCCATGTTCAAAGCTAATCTCTCTACTAATACTTTTATAACTAAGCCTTCTGTCCATTTTCAAGGGCAAATACCACCATCCAGTTTTTCATTCTCTCCCTTGTATTTTCAATCTCCTCGAATCTAGTTCTCCATGGACATGACCAGGCAAAAGTCTCATCCATCTTTTAAAATGTTTTCTTTTATCATATTTAGAATAGTCATTGTAAGAAAGCTGAGGCACTGTGGGCAACTTGGCAATGAAAGAGATAATTTCTTAATATCCCTAGATATCTGCTCACAAAAAAAGAGCAAGTAGGAGAATAAAATAAAACATCAAACTAAATCAAAACAAAGCATGGGCAACAAATATAACACAAATAATTAATTGACTGGACATACTTCAGAATGTGACCAGTAGGAGCCAAACATCAATAGCAGCAAGACACACAGAGTATCACAAAAAAATAAGGGAAAGGGAATTTGGCAACCCTACAACCAAATTTCCAGAAATCTAATGGCCTATAGGTGCTACCTTCTTCCTCTCACTGTTCCCCATCCTCTAAATTGTGGGGGGGGGGGGGTGTCTCACTTGGTGTGAAATAGCAGCCAACACTGGCAGAGAGCTTCACAGGTTACAATTTACAATTAAGGGGGTCATGGAAAAATTGAAGATTTCTAAAGTAAATGAAAATTCCTTCCACGACAAAGGAACACACATCGCAGAGACTTTCAGGAGAAGAAATCTAAACTAGGCAGAACCATCAGAGGCAAAGGAAGGGTGTAAAATGATTCTGACTCCCAGGGGATGGATAGTCAACAATGTTCGAAAACACTTTTGGTTATACTAACAGGATGGGGGTGTCACTGGCAATTAGGGGCCAGATCTGCAACTAAATTTTCTACAATGCACAGAATAAACAGAAGTCCTCCCCGCTCCCCACCCGCCAGCCCTAAGGAAAGATTATTTAGCCTGAAATATCAATACAGATGGTGAAAAATTCTGACCTAGATAAAAGCAGGTAAGAAGAGAAAATACCATGTAACAACGGAGACACAGAATTAGGAAAGCTAGGCTGCCCAATCCTCTTCATTTAAAAGTAGTATAGGAAAGTCATCTCACTTATACACAAATAACAAGTGAGAATGAGAACAGAAAGAAAATTTAAAGAAAAAAACCTGAAAACGAGTTTCATCAACTCCCCAAGTTTTTACAAGCAAAATGAGAACAAAGTAACATTACTATAAACAATGAAGCACCCCAGAAAGACATGTCCCTGAAAACATGAAAAAATTTTGTAGTACAAAAGGCCTTTTTAAATTTTTCTAAAAATTAATTATTTAACACACAGAAATAAAAAGAGATTTAATTTTTTAAAAAGTTATGATAATAGCAAAAGACATGAAATATTTAGAAATATATTTTCCAAAAGATGTTATACTTGTACAATGAAAAATATAATATATTGATACAAATTAAATTAAATCAATGGAGAGAGATATACAAAGATCAAAAAAATATTGGTAAACATGTCAACTCTTCCAGCACTGATCTACAGATTCAATGAAAAAAAAACCCAGGTTTCTTTCTAGAAACTGACAAAACTCTACTTGGAAAGGCAAAATACCAAGAATAGTCAAGAAAAACAAAGTTGGAGGATATACACTACCTGACTTCTAGACTTATAAAGTTATAACAAGCAAGATAGCATGGCAGGGGAGCTGGGGCTGGGGCTCAGTGGTAGAGTGTTCGCACAGCATGTGCGAGGCCCTGGGTTTGATCCTCAGCACCACATAAAAAATAAAAACAAAAAATTAAGATATATTTAAAAAAAAAAAAAGAATCTTCCTAGTCAGGTACAGAGGCCCAAGCCTGTAATCCCAGCAGCTCAGGAGGCTGAGGCAGGAGTATCACGAATTCAAAGCCAGCCTCAGCAAAAGTGAGGTGCTAAGCAACTCTGTGAGACCCTATCTCTAAATAAAATACAAAACAGGGCTAGGCACTTGACTCAGTGGTCCAGTGCCCCTGAGTTTAATCCTTGGTACCCAAAAATAATTTTCCTCACTATCTAGTCATTTACTTAGGGACTCACATTATTAAATCATTTTATTTTACTCTACAATAGACACACAGAACCCAAAAGAGACAAAATCTCAAGAGAAAACCCATACATGCTGAAAAAAGACTTCTGTTGTCTTATTTAGGGAAATAGAATTTCAGGACATGGCTCTCTTAAAAAAAAAAATGGGTGGGGGCAGTATGTATGATATAAAATTTCCCTGGTTGAAATCATATATAATTTAGATCATATCAAGCTATTATGCATAATGGTACTTCTAGAATTTTTTTTTTCATTCCAGGGTAAATTTTTTTCCTTATTATTAATTAAAAAAAAAAAAAGTTTCTTCCAAAAGTAAATATTCTCTTTTTCCTTAAAAAAAATTATAATATTGCAAGTCAAGTCAAATTACCAATAAAATCATAATTGTTGGAGGGCAATACAAACCATAATAAAGGCAAGAAAAGAAAAGAGTGGGGTTTTTAAATATACTGATACACAAAGCTTGAGGCAAAACTTTCAGAGTTTTTTCAGTAGTTTCTCTACCTCTCTGTTAGTTGGTTCCCTTATAAAACAAAGTGAAAAAAATAGTAAGACCTTATCATATACTACAATGTATTAAAAAATGGTGACAGTATTTGCCTAAATTTAAGTGCTACTTATAAACAACAAACACACATTAGCAAGGAGCTTTCAAAATAAGAGAAATAAAATTAAATATGATCCAGAGAACAGATTATTAGCTTGTAAGCATTCTCTCACATTCTCTCATTACCTTAATCTTTGGCACACATGTAACTATACAGAAAGAGCTGGTACTAATTTACTAAGTAGAATAAAGTTAGAAGGGTTGAAGAGTGTACTTCAGTAATGCTTAGCATGCATAAGGCCCTGGGTTTGATTCCCAGAACCAAAATTAACTGATTAAAGCTAGATGTTTAACAAAAGTTTAAATTTATTCTTGATGCAGAATTCCCTTTCCCTTCAAATTAACAAATTCTAAGATAAAATACAATCAGAAATATGCCTAAAACATCCCACTCTTTGTTAGCATGATAAAGTTATTGTGATTTTTGTGTATGCACACAATGTGTAACCTTCTTAATTTATAAACTGGCAGGCTGAAAACGCAGTTTATATTACTGGTTTATTTTGGAGTTTTGTTTTGTTTTGTTTTCCCTTGAATTTGATTGCTTTTGGGCACATATCGAATTTATCAAAGGAAGAATTACATTATAAATTAAAGAAAAAAATAATCTTTTGCTAGATTTCTTTTGTACTGAGTTCTGATTTAGGTTGCTCTACATAAATACACATTGTGCAGCTTCCAGAATTTTTTGATAGACACGTAAAGTAAAAACACAGAGGTCCTTATCTAAGGTAGTTGTCCCCAAATATTTCCTCTAAGGATGCAAAGAGGTGCCACAAAATTTGTTCCTTTCCAAAATTAAACACTACACACGAAATTTTGAATACTTTCTTCACAATCATCTTTTTACATTATAATCAAGATCAACAAACCTCAGCCTAACCTCAACTCAAAAATTGAAATCGATTAAACTGATTTACATGATAACTTCAACTAACCAGAATTTTCAAAGAATAGTTATAAAAGATGAAATTCACAAGCTTGGACAACTCTTGATTTCTCCATAGGCTCTTTTTTGTACAGGAAAGTATATATTCACCTATAATCCAGAGCAAAAAACAAGTTAAAATTCAGAAAAGTAGCTCAGATTTCCAATTTAAAGAGATCTGTTTGTTAAAACAGAAACCTGAAAAATGGAGAAAAGATTTTAAAACCAAGAATAAAAGTTAAATTCAGAAGATACTTTTCAAAATTCAATTCTCTAGTTGTACAAAATACAGAATATGAAACCTCAACGTAGTTAAGGAAATTTCTACTAACAAATCTTCCCTTGGAGCTGGCAGATTTGGCAGACTGACTTACTAATAATAAATTCATTATTACCAATCTTGGGTGAGCTCTCTATACTACCCAGCAAAAAATGTTTAAAACCTTCTCTACCATTTCCCTGATTTCATGCATTTAGTAAATCCACTATTCTCAAAACTCTGACATCCCATGTCATCTTGCCCACAAATGACCTTGAATACTAATTCAGAGAGAAAACAGGAAGAAGCCAAGGATATTGTGTTAACTTCTTCCTACCATATCTACAAACCTCCCCTGCATCTACAGGTATGCTCTCCTATCCTCTAGTTCCAGAAAGCTTTTCTCTTACCTAATGTGAATCATTCTATTTATACATTGAAACCATTCTTTTTCTACCTTCCAGAAAACATTATTCTTCTCTTTCCAGAGTAGTCACCTCTTCCCTTGCTACTGAATCTTTCCTATGAACATGAATACGTAGTTAACATTTCTTTTAAAATGTTAAAAAAAAGTGTTTGTTCTAACTTCCCAACTTCAGCTCCGCCCCTTCACAGCCAAATTTTCCAAAATAATTACTTATATGTACTCTTAGTCTCCATTTCTATTTCCTATTTTTTTCTCAACCCATACTAGTCAGTCTTGGACACAAGAAAAGGTTCTCTTTCTAGACAAACAGCCATCTGTATGCTGACGATTACCAAATATACATTTTTAGTCAATGCCTTTCCTCTGAATTCCATCTAAATATCTACTATGATATTTGAAAAGCTTCTTAAAGGCAACATGTCCACAGAACTCATAAGGCAATTCCTATTAAACACGCATCAGTTTTCCATTTCCATTCTGTTCTGACTCAGTGAAGACTATGCAAACAACTATAGATACCAGAAATCTCAGAGTAAAGTTCAGTACATTCACTATCTAATCCAGTAATTCTCAACTAGAGGCAATTTTGCTCACCAAAGAACTGGCCAATGACTATAGACATTTTTGGTTGCCATGACCAGCAAATGATGACACCTAATGGACAAAAAACAGGAATGCTGCTAGACATCCTAGAATGTATAGGACAGCCCTCCACACCAAAGAAAGCTAGCCTAAAGTATCAATATTACAGAGTCTTAACATCCTAATCTAACACATCACCAAATCCTATCAATCCACATCCCAAATAAAGCTTAAATTCATCAACTTCTATTCATCATAAAGACAAGCACTTCCTAATTCAAGACTTCATTCATTACATTTCATCTGGAATACAATAACTATTCTACATCTAAGTTTGTTCAACCTTAACCTGCTTTCAACACTAAAATCAAAATAACCTTTAACTTATCTCTCTTCCCAGCTTTAAAAACATAACACTAAATAGCTTATTAACATTCTTAGACTGGTCTAAAAGTCCTTGCATGATCTCTCTCCTCCCATCTTTCCTACCACACCTTCAACTACTCTCCCTCTAATTTACCAAACTAGCTCACCTTGGTCTGCTTTCAGTTCTTTGCACACACGATGCTCCTTTTTTGAGTTAGGACCTTTCCTCTCTCTAACGCATTATTCCTTTGAGTTTTTAATTTGGTTTATTATTTCTTTCATTTCAAGGATTTCTGTTTGGTTTTATTTTAGAACCTCTATCTCCCTGTTGAGGTGATCTTTGGCTTCTTGGATTTGTTTATGCAGCTCAATGTCGAAGTGATCTAAGAGTAGACACTTGGAAGACAGGACATCAGACAATGAAGATAAAATATATCATCTTGAAAAGAACAAAGACCACACAGCGAAAATGGTAAGAAACCATGAGCAGAACAATCAAGAAATACGGGATAGCATAAAAAGACCAAATTTAAGAGTTATTGAGATAGAGGAAGGCATAGAGGTCTAAACCAAAGGAATGAACAATCTATTCAATGAAATAATATCAGAAAACTTTCCAAACATGAAGAATGAATTGGAAATCCAAATTCAAGAAGCCTACAGGACGCCGAATGTACAAAATCACAACAGATCCACACTAAGGTACATTATAATAAAAATGCCCAGCATACAGAATAAAGAGAGAATTTTTAAAACTAAAAGAGAAAAGAATCAGATTACATATAGGGGAAATCAATTAGGATAACAGCAAATTTTTCAACACAGACCTTGAAAGCTAGAAGATCCCGGAACAACATATATCAAGCTCTGAAAGATAATGGGTGCCAACCAAGAAACTTGTATCCAGCAAAATTAAGCTTTAGATTTGAAGATGAAATAAAAACCTTCCACGATAAACAAAAGTTAAAAGAATTTAAAGCTAGAAAACTAGCACTATAAAACATCCTTGGCAAAATATTCCATGAAGAGGAAATGAAAAACAATAATGAAAATCAGCAGAGGAAGGTAGTACACTAAAGGAAAAACTAATCAAAGAAGAAAACCAAGTCAAGTTAAATAACAAAAATAAACAAATATGGCTGGACATACAAACCATGTCCCAATAATAACCGTAAATATTAATGGCTTAAACTCACCAATCAAAAGACAGGCTAGCAGATTGGATTAAAAAAGACCCAACAATATTCTGCCTCCAAGAGACTCATCTGATAGACATACACAGACTGAAGGTGAAAAGTTGGGAAAAATCATACCACTCACATGGACTGCGGAAGCAAGCAAGGGTTTCCATCCTCATATCAAATAAAGTACACTTCAAGCCAAAGTTAATCAAAAGGGATAAAGATGGACATTACATACTGCTCAAGGGAACCATATACCAACAAGACATAACAATCATAAATATATGTGCCCCAAATAATGGTGCAGCTATTTTCATCAAACAAACTCTTCTCAAGTTCAAGAGTCAAACTGACCACTACACAAGAATCTTGAGTGACTTTAACACACCTCTCTCACTACTGGATAGATCTTCCAAACAAAAGTTGAATAAAGAAACTACAGAACTCAATAACATAATCAATAACTTAGACATAACTGACATATATAGACTATTTCAACCTGCATCAAGAGATACACTTTCTTAGCAGCACATGGATCCTTCTCTAAAACAGACCATATACTATGTCACAAAGCAACTCTTAGCAAATACAAAAAAGTAGAGATACTACCATGCATTTTATCAGATCATAATGAAATGAAATTGGAAATCAATGACAAAATAAAAAATAAAAATTTCTCCATCACCTGGAGACTAAACAATATGCTACTGAATGAACAATGAGTTACAGAAGACATCAAGGAAGAGATTAAAAAATTCTTAGAGGTAAATGAGAACATACACAACATATAGAAATCTCTGAGACATTATGAAAGCAGTACTAAGAGGAAAATTCATTGCATGGAGTTCATTCCTTAAAAGAAGAAAAAGTCAACAAATAAATGACCTCACACTACATCTCAAAGCCCTAGAAAAAGAAGAACAAATCAGCAGCAAAAGCAGAAGGTGAGAAATAATTAAAATTAGAGCTGAAATGAATGAAATCGTAACAAAAGAAAAAACTGAAAAAATTGACAAAACAAAAAGTTGGTTCTTTGAAAAAAATAAATAAAATTGACAGACTCTTAGCCACACTAATGAAGAGAAGGAGAGAGAGAACTCAAATTACCAGCATACATGATGAAAAAGGTAATATCACAACAGACACTACAGAAATAGAGGATAATTAAAAATTATTTTGAAATCTTATACTCCAATAAAATAAAAGACATTGAAGGCATCGACAAATTTCTTAAGTTATACAATTTGCATAGATTGAGTCAGGAAGATACACACCATTTAAACAGACCAACATTGAGTGAGGAAATAGAAGACGCCATCAGAAGCTTACCAACCAAGAAATAACCAGGACCGGATGGATACAGAGCTGAGTTCTACAAGACCTTTAAAGAAGAACTAATACCAATACTCTTTAATTTATTTCAGGAAATATAAAAAGACACAGTAATTCCAAACTCATTGTATGTGGGCAATATCACCCTGACCCCAAAACCAGGCAAAGACACATCAAAGAAAGAAAACTTCAGACCAATATCTCTAATGAACATAGATGCAAAAATTCTCAATAAAATTCTGGCAAATCAAATACAAAAATGTTATCAAAAAGATTGTGCACCATGATCAAGTGGGATTCATCCAAGGGATGCAAGGTTGGTTCAACATACAGAAATCAATAAATGTAATTCATAACATCAATAGACTTAAAAGATAAGAATCATATGATCATCTCAATAGACGCTGAAAAAATATTTGACAAAATACAGCACCCCTTTATGTTCAAAACATCAGAAAAACTAGGGATAACAGGAACATATCTCAACATCATAAAGGCTATCTATGCTAAGCCTCAGGCCAACATCATTCTAAATGGAGAAAAATTGAAGGCATTCTCTCTAAAAACTGAAACAACACAGGGATGCCCTCTTTCACCACTTCTATTCAACATAGTTCTTGAAACAGTGGCCAGAACAACTAGACAGACGAAAGAAATTAAAGGGATATGTATAGGAAAAGAAGAACTTAAATTAGCACTATTTGCTGACAATATAATTCTATACCCAGAAGACCCAAAAAACTCCACCAGAAAACTTCTAGAACTAGTAAATGAATTCAGCAAAGTAGCAGAATATAAAACACCCATAAATCAAAGGCAATTCTGTATACAGTGACAAATCCTCTGAGAAGGAAATGAGGAAAACTACCCCATTTACAGTTATCTCAAAAAAAAAGATACTTGGGAATCAACTCAACGAAAGAGGTGAAAGATCTATACAATGAAAACTACAGAACCCTAAAGAGAAATCAAAAAACACCTTAGAAGATGGAAAAATCCACCTTGTTCTTGGATAGGCAGAATTAATATTATCAAAATGACCATACTACTAAAAGCACTATACAGATTTAATGTAATTCCGATCAAAATCCCAATTTCATTCCTCATAGAAATAGAAAAAGCAGTCATGAAATTCATCTGGAAAAATAAGAGACCCAGAATAGCTAAAGCAATCCTTAGCAGGAAGAGTGAGGCAGGTGGTATCGCCATCCCTGACATTAAACTATACTACAGAGCAATAGTAACAAAAACAGCTTGGTATTGGCACCAAAACAGACTGGTAGACCAATGGTACAGAATAGAGGACACAGAAATTACAATTATTTCATATTAGACAAAGGTGCCAAAAACATGCACTGAAGACAAGACAATATCTTCAACAAATGTGCTGGGAAAACTGGAAATCCATATGCAACAAAATGAAATTAAACCCCTATCTCTCACCATGCAAAAAACTTAACTCAAAATGAATGAAGGATCTAGGAAGAAGACCAGAGACTCTGTGTCTAATAGAAGAAAAAGTAGGCCCTAATTTTCATCATGTGGGATTACTCCCCAACTTCCTTAATAAGACTCCTGTAGCACAAGAATTAAAATCAAGAATCAATAAATGGGATGGACTCAAACTAAAAAGTTTCTTCTCAGCAAAAGAAACAATCTGTGAGGTGAACAGAGAGCCTACATCCTGGGAGCAAATTTGTACCCCTCACGCATCGGATAGAGCACTAATCTCTAGGGTATATAAAGAACTCAAAAAGCTAAGCACCAAAAAAGCAAATAACCCAATCAAAAAATGGGCCAAGGACCTGAACAGACACTTCTCAGAAGAGGATATATACAATCAATCAACAAATATATGAAAAAAATGCTCATCATCTCTAGCAATCAGAGAAATACAAATCAAAACTACTCTAAGATATCATCTCACACCAATCAGAATGGCAGCTATTATGAAGACAAACAACAATAAGTGTTGGCGAGGATGTGGAGAAAAATGTACATTCATACGCTGCTGGTGGGACTGCAAATTGGTGCAGCCAACCTGGAAAGCAGTATGGAGATTCTTGGAAATCTGGGAATGGAATCACCATTTGACCCAGCTATCCCTCTCCTCGGACTATACTCAAAGGACTTAAAAAACAGCATACTACAGGGACACAGACACATCAATGTTTATAGCAGCACAATTCACAATAGCTAAACTGTGGAGCCAACCTAGATGCCCTTCAGTAGATGAATGGATAAAAAAAAAAAAAAATGTGGCATATATACACAATGGAATTTTACTCAGCAATAAAAGAGAATAAAATCATAGCATTTGCAGGTAAATGGATGGTGTGGGAGAAGATAATGCTAAGTGAAGTTAGCCAATCCCAAAAAAACAAATGCCGAATGTTTTCTCTGATATAAGAAGGCTAACTAACAGTGGGTAAGGAGGGGGAGCATGAGAGAAATAGATGAATTCTAGATAGGGAAGAGGGGTGGTGGGAAAGGGAGGGGGCAGGGGATTAGCAAGGATGGTGGAATGTGATGGACATCATTATCCCAAGTACATGTATGAAGACACGAATTGGGTGTCAACATATTTTATATACAAAAAGAGATATGAAAAATTGTGGTATGTATGTGTAATAAGAATTTTAATGCAAAAAAAGTACATGTATAAAGACATGAACTGTCGTGAACATACTTTATATACAAAGATATGAAAAATTGTGCTCTATATGTGTAATAAGAATTGTAATGCATTCTGCTGTCATGTATTTAAAAAAATAAAATCAATGAAATAAATAAATAAAATAAAGCATTATTCCCCCTCCTGCCACTCTTTAACTAATTCAATCCTAAATCATCTTTCAGATCTTCCTCCTCTAGGATGCTTTCCCTGAGAAATCAAATACATTTTCTCAGCACTCTAATTTTCCTTCATAGCACTCATAAATATAAAAATAAAACTTTGATTTGCATGATTATTTTTAATGGCTCTCCCTCTAATCTGTTTGTAAATGGTAAATAGACCATGTATTTTTAGCACTACTACATTGCCTCTCTCATGTCTAGCACGCACAAATATCTTCTGAGTACTAAAATAAAAAATCAAATCTACTCCAGGAGTTTCAAATGTCATTTTTAATCCAGATGTCTTTGGGACCCATACCTCGAGCCTTGACCTTACTTCAGAACTGCAAACACACACTATAAGTTCAGTTACAAAATGTTTTCCTACACTACCAAATAGCTTATATATTGCAGGGAGTGGTATCAATTTAACAAGGAAGTTTCATTTGTTGGTGATTTGTGCATATTAGAGCAACTACAGAATTACAATCATCACAATGAAGAAAAATCCTCACTCAGCATGGCCACTACCGTGGCACAGGTCCTTAGAGATCTAAGACAACTAAAAATAAGCATTTGCATCCAGGATTATTGCTCAAGAAAGCATACTCTAGCCTCCTCACTCAGTACATTTTCTTTTGTCTCAACCTTAGCAGCCTCACTGACTTGGAGCTCCATTTTCTAACTGCTTTGTCTCAATGCCCACCATGAGTCAGCATCTCAACTTTATTTTGTATATTTTTAATATCCCCTGCAGCAGCATCCAGCAGCCATGGACACCAAGCTGCCTGCTTGGTCTATCCAAGTTATTTCCCAAGATATCAATTATTATTCTTGATGGTGTTCTTGTTACAAAACTGTTTTTAGTAGTCTGGTCCAACATTATTCTCTATAAGCCCTACGTGCTTAGTGTGCAATTTGTAGAATATGAGGTTTCTCAAGAGCGCAAATGTTAATGCAGATTTCCCAGTGTCTCAAATATCTCTTAACTATTTCCTCAATCAATTTATACACTAAAAAATCTCTGTTCCTTGCCCAGAATCAAATCACTGGAGTCACTCATGTCTCTGTCTTCCCTATATTCAATTATCCCCACATTCCAACAATTTTCCTTATGCACTATCTATCATCACTACCATATGCTATAACAGAAAGCTTCGGCCTCTTATCTGGATGCATAACAAGCTCAAGGTAATCATCTATCTTCTGGGCCCACCTCATTCCAAACCAAACTCCATCATACTGAAATATACAGCCTCTTAAAAATACAAACCTCATTGTGTTATTTCCTCTACTCAAAAACCTTCGATGGCATTCTGTATATTCAAAGTCGAAAACCACTGTCCTACTTTTTTTCTTTTTTGGGGGGTTATCAGGGGCATTCAACCACTAAGCCACATCCCCAGCCCTTTTTTCTATTCTGTATATTCAAAGTCGAAAACCACTGTCCTACTTTTTTTCTTTTTTGGGGGGTTATCAGGGATTGAACTTAGGGACATTCAACCACTAAGCCACATCCCCAGCCCTTTTTTCTATTTTATTTTGAGACACGATCTCACTGAGTTGTTTAGTGCCTCACTTTTGCTGAGGCTGGCTTTGAACTTGGGAACCTTGTACCTCACTCAGCCTCCCAAGACACTGGGATTACAGGCATGTACCACCTCGCCTGGCTCCACTGCCATACTTTTACTTCATACTGAATTCTCTATTCACTTTTTAACCGTGCTACAGAGGTAAACCATATAAACCTGAGCACACTGATGGCAAAGATAGACTAAATATCAGTTAGTACTGTTACAAATTACTTGATATTATGGTGGTGTTTTAGTCAGCTTTTTCGCTGCTGTGACTAAAAGAATCTGACCAGCACAACTGCAGGGGACGAAAAGTTTATTTGGGCTCACGGTTTCAGAGGTCAGTCCTAAGAAGGCCAGCTCCATTACTCAAGGATCCAGGTGAAGCTGAACATCATGGCAGAAAAGAGTAGCAGAGGGAAGCAGTTCACATCATCAGGAAGCAAAGAGAGAGACTCCACTCTTCAGATACAAAATATATACCCCATAGCCACACCCCAATTCCTACCTCCTTCAGCCACACCCTACCACTTCAATTACCACAGTTAATCCCTATCAGGGGATTAACTCACTGATTGGGTTAAGACTGTCACAACCCAATCATTTCTCCTCTGTACCTTCTTGCATTTTCTCACATGTAAGCTTTTGGAGGACAACTCATATATAAACCGTAACAGGGGAGGTCTGAGAATGTCATCTCCCTACTCTTCATTTTAAGCATCTTAAGTTCCTCCTCTTTTTCTTTTTTATTTTTTCTTTTGGAGACAAGGGTCAAATCTCAGTTTTGTCACTTAGTAAGTATAACCTTGAATAAGTTATTTAGCTTTCTGAACCTCAATAAATTAGGATAATACTCATGTCAAAGGGTGGCTGAATAGACTAAATGATATAGCATGAGTAGAATGCCTAGAAGAGTCATCAATAAACATTAGCTTTCTTTAAAAAAAAAAAAAAGGTCACTTAAAGAATGACCACTGAACCTTGCTTTCTTTCTCCCACAATTAGGAAGGAAAAAAACAGCATTCAAAGAAAAAGATACAACCGCAAAATCTCTCTCTCTGAAATAAATGCTTAATTGCAAAAACATTACATGTAGAATAATCTTTTCCTATGTAACCAAGTAAAGTGTGATAGGAATCACATTTCACCAGATGAGTTATACTGATTAATGTGAATTTTATGTTGTTAAATTTACTGAGATTCAGAGTATGCCTACTCCATATCCAGAACTATTAGGTTAGTTCTAATAATTAACTATAAATACATAAATACATGCACAAATATAGAGAATGTACAGTATCTATACATAACAAACCTCATTTAAAAAACAGGCCCTATCAGATGAATACACAGCTGAGTTCTACAAGACTTTTAAAGAAGAACTAACATCAATACCCCTCAAACTATTTCATGAAATTAAAAAACAGGAAACATTTCCAAACACATTTTATGAGGTCAATAACACCCTGGTTCCAAAACCAGACCAAAACACATCAAAAAAAGAAAACTTCGGACCAATATCTCTAATGAATACAGATGCAAAAATTCTCAATTAAATTCTGGAAAATCAAATACAAAAGCATATCAAAAAGATAGTGTACCACGATCAAGTGAGGTTCATCTCAGGGATGCAAGTTTGGTTCAATATACAGAACTCAATAAATGTAATTCACCACATCAATACACTTAAAGAATCCTATGATCATCTCAATAGATGCAGAAAAGCACGACAAAATACAGCACCCTTTCATGTTCAAAACACTAGAAAAATTAGGAATAACAGGAACATTTCTCAACATTGTAAAAGCTATCTATGTTAAGCCCCAGGCCAACATCATTCTAAATGGAGAAAAATTGAAAGCATTCCCTCTAAAAAACTGGAACAAGACAGGGATGCCCTCTTTCACCACTTCTATTTAACATGGTTCTTAAAACTCTAGCCAGAACAATTAGACGAAAAAAATTAAAGAGATACGGATAGGAAAAGAACTCAAATTATTACTATTTGCTGGCAATATGATTCTATAGCTAGTAGACCCAAAAAATTCCACCAGAAATCTTCTAGAACTAGTAAATAAATTCAGCAAAGTAGGAGAATATAAAATCAACACCCATAAATCAAAGGCATTTGTGTACATCAGTGACAAATCCTCTGAAAGAGAAACTAGAAAAACGACCCCATTTACAATAGCCACCAAAAAAAAAAAATAAAATAAAATACTTGGGAATCAACTGAACAAAAGAGGTAAAAGACCTCTACAATGAAAACTACAGAACCCTAAAGAGAGAAATCAAAAAACACCTTAGAAGATGGAAAGATCCACCTTGTTCTTGGATAGGCAGAATTAATATTGTCAAAATGACCATATTACCAAAAGCCTATACAGATTCAATGCAATTCCAATCAAAATCCTGATGACATTCCTCATAGAAATAGAAAAAGCAGCCATGAAATTCATCTGAAAAAATAAGAGACCCAGAATAGCCAAAGCAATCTTTAACAAGAAGAGTGAAGCTGGTGGCATTACTATACCAGACTTTACACTACAGAGCAACAGAAACAACAACAACAAAAAAAACCATGGTATTGGCACCAAAACAGACCTGTAGACCAATGGTACAGAATAGTGGACACAGAGACAAACCCACATAAATACAGTTATTTCATGTTAGACAAAGGCACCAAAAACATACATTGGAGAAAAGAAAGCCTCTTCAACAAATGGTGCTGGGAAAACTGGAAATCCATATGTAACAAAATGAAATTAAACTTCTATCTCTCACCATGCACAAAACTCAACTCAAAGTGGATCAAGGACCTAGGAATTAAACTAGACACCTTGCGCCTAATAGAAAAAAAAGTAGGCCCAAATCTTCATCATGTCAGATTAGGCCCTGACTTCCTTAACAAGACTCCTATAGCACAAGAATTAAAATCAATAATCAATAAGTGGGATGGATTCAAACTAAAAAGCTTCTTCTCAGCAAAAGAAACAATCAGTGAGGTGAATAGAGAGCCTACAGAATGGGAACAAAGCACATCAGATAGAGCACTAATCTATAGGATATATAAAGCACTCAAAAAACTTAACACCAAAAAAAAAAAAAAAACACTTCTCAGAAGATGATATACAATCAATCAACAAATATATGAAAAAATGTGCAACATCTCTATCAATTAGAGAAATGCAAATCAAAACTAAGATTTCATCTCACTTCAGTCAGAAATGGCAGCTATTATATATACAAACAACAGTAAGTATTGGCGAGAATGTGGGGGAAAGGCACACTCATACATTGCTAGTGGGACTTCAAATTAGTGTAGCCAATCTGTAAAGCAGTATGGAGATTCCTTGGAAAACTTGGAAGGGAACCACCATTCGACCCAGCTATCCCACTCCTCAGTTTATACACAAAGAATTTAAAAGCAGCATGCTACAGGAACACAGCTACATCAATGTAATAATGAATAATTCACAATAGCTAAATTGTGGAACCACCCAGATGCCCTTCAGTAAATGAATGGAAAGGGAAAATTTAGTATATATATACACAATGGAATATTACTCAGCATTAAAAGAGAATAAAATCATGGCACTTGCAGGTAAATGGATGGAGTTGGAGAATATAATGCTAAGTGAAATAAGCCAATCCTAAAAATACAAAGGCCAAATGTTTTCTTTGATATGAGGATGCTGACTCAAAATGGGGCAGGGTGGAGCATGGAGAGGAATGGAGAACCTTTAGGGCAAAGGGGAGGGAAGGGATGGGAGGAGGCATGGGGATATGAAAGACAGTAGAATAAGTTAGACATCATTACCCTAAGTACATGTATGAAGACATGAATGGTGTGAAAGTACTTTGTATACAACCAGAGACTTGAAAAATTGTGCTCTATATGTGTAATATAAAATGAATTACATTCTGCAGTCATATATAACAAATAGGAATAAATAAATTTTAAAAAAGGTCCTAGGGACATACATATACTAAAAATCCATATATAGTCTATATACTAAAAACCCATATATAGTCTATGTTTATATATTCATTCAAAAAAATTAACAGATTTGCTTCTAGAACTAGTAAATAAATTGCTTCTACCATACGTTTTCACATTATAGCATCATAAATTTCTTTAAAATGAGAAAGCAAAGAAGGGAGAAAGAATGGGGAAAGAGGAAGGAAGAAAGAGCACCAAAACATCCCAAGTTGGTCTTTTCTCATTTCATTTTGCTTTTTCCTCTCTCCCACTGGTTCTACTTTATCTTAAGGGAAGAAATGTACAGGAGAATAGTTTTTTCAATATATAGTGCTGGGACAAGTGGACTAACAGCAAAAGAATAAAGCTGAACCACCTACTTTATATCATACACAAAAATTAACTCAAAATGTATTAAGTTCTAAATATAAGAAATAGAACTAGCCAGGGACAGTAGCATACACCTGTAATCTCAGCAGCTTGGGAGGCTGAGACAGGAGGATTGCAAGTTCAAAGCCAGCCTCAGCAAAAAAGTGAGGCGCTAAGCAACTCAGTGAAACCCTGTCTCTAAATAAAATACAAAATAGGGCTGGCGATGTGGCTCAGTGGGTAAGTGCCACCTAAGTTCAATCCCTGGTACCTAAAAGAAAGGAAAAAGAAATAGAACTATAAAAATCTCAGAACAGCATTATGCTTCATTACATAGATTAAGCAATGGATTCTTAGATTCAATACTAGTAGCACAAGCAAATAAATAAAAACAAATTAACTGAACTGCAAATGAAAAGATTCTGTCCTTTAAAGTTACCAACAAGAAAGTTAAAAGACAAATCAAGAAAGAAACAAAATATTTGCAAATCATATACCTGATAATGGTCTGATATTTAGAAAATAAAAACTCTTAACTAAACAATAAAAACAACCCAATTTAAAAATGTGCAAACAATCTGAAAAGACATTTCTCCAAACAAGACATCCAAATATCCAACAAGCAAATGATAAGATGTTCAACAACATTAATCATTAGGAAGATGCAAATCAAAATCACAATGAGAAGGTCTGAAGATGTAGCTCAGTGGCAGAATGCTTGCCTAGCATGTACAAGGGCGTGGGTTCAATTGGCAGTATTGAAGAAAAACATTCACAAGATATCATCTCACACCCACTAACATGGCTATACTAAAAAAGACAAGGCTGGGATGTAGGATATAGTTCAATGGTAGAGAGCTTACCTAACATGCCCAAGCCCCTGGCTCACTACCAAAAACAAACAAAATGAAAAAGACAATAACAAGTGTCACAAACATGGGCAAGGATAGGAAGAAAGCAGAACATTTGTATGCTGCAATTGGAATCTAAAATTGTGCAAGCACTTAAGAAAATACTGTGGCTGATCCTCAAAGAGTTAAATATAGGACTGAGGATATAGCTCAGTGGTAGAGTATTTGCCTGGCATATGCAAGGCCCTTGGTTCTACCCCTAGCACTGACAGGAAAAAAAAAAAAGTTAAACAAAGAATTACCATATACCAACAATTTTATGCCCAGGTATACACCTAAGAGAAATAAAAATAAATATATTCATATAAAAATGTGTACAAATATATTCACATCAGCATTATTCATAACAGCCAAAAAATAAAAACCCAAAAATTAATCAATTAACAAATGTATTAACAAAAGATGATAAGCACAAAATGGAATATTATTCAAATATAAAAAGGAATATGGTACTGATAGATGCTACAAAATGGATAAATCCCAAAACCATTATGCCAAGTAAAAATAGACACAAATGGCCATATATTGTATTCGTCAACTTATATGGAATGTCTAGAATAGACAATTCCACAAGGAAAATAGTAGTTTTTGTAGGCATGGGAAGAAGTGGTGGGGATGACAGATAGGGGACTGACTGCTACTTGGTACAAGGTTTCTCTGGGGAGTGATGAAATGTTTTGAAATTAGTTGGTGGTGATGGTTGCAGAACTTTGTGAATATACTAAAAACCACCAAATTGTACATATGAAAGGGTAAATTTTATGGTATCATCATAACTCAAAGAAAGATAGAAAATTAAAAAGCAGCCCAAAGAAGAAATGAAGCAGATGTTGCTTTTTTGACCTGCCATTTTCTGTACATTTTCTATGTTCCAGACCTGCACTGGTTGCTAGGAACCCAAAAATGAGTAAAGCAAAGTCACTACACTCTCTGGGCTCTTTCTCCTTAGCCTACAAATGTCCAAAAGGAGTAGCTTTGAAAAACATCAAGTATAAGCCATAGAAAATCCACAAGGGCAAAGATATTTCATAATAAACCTTTCACAATTACCTAGAAGTTTTTTTGTAACCTTTAACTAAATATGATACACTTCTACTATTGAGTATTAAATAACTTCCCAATGCTGACAATGTCAATTTCCAAGAATTATTATTTAAATAGTTACATTTCATTTTACCTGAAAGATTTTTACAAATATTTTTGTTGTCTCTTTTGATCATATTACTTTGATCTTTTTTTTTTAAGAGAGAGAGAGAATTTTTTAATATTTTTAATTTTTTTTTTTTAGTTTTTGGCGGACACAACATCTCTATTTGTATGTGGTGCTGAGGATCGAACCCAGGCCGCACGCATGCCAGGCAAGCGGGATAACTGCTTGAGCCACATCCCCAGCCCATTGATCATATTACTTTGAATGTATTACTTCCTCAGAGACTCCTGAATTCTTTATTTTTGACAATTAAAAACCTTATAATAAACACAAATATTCTAAAAGAAAGTGCTTTTTAACACTGTATTACAATAATCATACGAAAAACTAATTTTTCTGTAAATAAGAACAAGTAACAAGAGTTTAAACTATAGAATCAAGTGTTTTAGGCTCTCATTCCAAATTTTGATAAATCAGGGAAAATCTGATTCCCTGATGACATAGATAAAATAGCAAACAAAATTCAAAGTAATACTTAGAAAATTGGGATGAAAAGTACTTTAAACAGCTTCTTTTAATACATTATTTATATTAAATTTCCAAAGACAAAACTAAAATCGGCATTATTCTTACCTTATCTTTGGCCTCAGGCAATGGGATTTCTCTAGGTTCTAAAAATGGTATTTCTCGAAAAGGTGGAACACATCTGACTATATCTGGTACATAGGGCGTATGAAACAATGGCGGCATCGAGTATCTTCGTTCACCTGATAAAGGCACTATCTGGTTGACTACAGTTGGCTCTTGGTGGGGTGAATGGAAACGCTGCCGTTTACCGTCAAGAGGAAGGTTTTTTTCATCGCTTAGTCTCCTGGAAACAAGCAATATACCTTAGTGATTACAGATACAACTTTCTGACAAGAGAAAACAATTAAAACATATAAATATCCTAATAGATCATCACAACATTATGATTCTTTAAATAAAGCTACATTATTAGCTCCATATTAAGTTTTCAGCAGAAAAAAATACCTCTTCATCTTAGAAAAATGAGTAGTAATAATAGACATAGAAAAAAAACTACAGGTATATATTAGAGCTATTATTCTCCTGCATTTGGACTATTTCTATGTTTCATCTCAGCAGTGAAAACTTTTTTTTTTTTTTTTGGTACCAGGGATTGAACTCAGGGGCACTCAACCACTGAGCCGTATCCCTAGCCCTATTTTGTATTTTATTTAAAGACAGGGTCTCACTGAGTTGCTTAGTGCTTCACCATTGCTGAGGCTGGCTCTGAACGCACAATCCTTTTGCCTCAGCCTTCTGAGCCACTGGGATTACAGGCGTGTGCCACCTCACCCAGTTCAGCGGTGAAAACTTTATAGAACATTTTTATTTATGCAATCACTAATAACCAAACATCTAAACTCTAACACAAAAAGGATAAGATTAAGTGAAGGTTTTTAAAAGGGCTCTTCAAATATGCCTATGTATCAACAAGACAGACCAAATTAAGAGATACTTCTGTATAAGCCATAAAGATATTAGACAACTGAAGATATCTGAAAATGAACTCTACCTCAGATATGAGTATTGTATTAATATAAGTTTCTTGGGCAGGATCAATGTATTTTGGTTATAGAGAATATATTTATTTTTAGAAGGAAAAAGCTGACATGTTTTGGGATGAAGTAACATGCTGTTAATAATTTTCTTTCATTAGGATCCTGAAAAAAAGTGTGGTGATCAGAAGCAAAAGAAGCAGAAAGAAACAAATGCATCAAAACTTTGATGAAGAAAATAATCAGGACTGAGGAAATAGTTCAGTGACAGAGCACTTATCTAGCATGAGATAGACTCTAGGTTCAATCCCCAGCACAAAGGTGAAGGGAAGGAAGGAAAGAAAAGGAAAGAAAAAATGGGGAGGAGGGGAAGGAGGAAGAGAGAGGAGGAAGGAAGAAGGAGGAAGGAAGAGAGAAAAGGAGAGGGGGAAAGAAGAAAGGTCTTTAGAAAGCTTTATGTCATACAGAAATGTTTACTATATTTTCTATTATATAATCTTGCCTGTATAAATCAAAGAACATTAAAAATTTTATTAGAAATAAAAGTATTGGGCTGGGATTGTGGCTCAGCAATAGAGCGATCGCCTACCACGTGCAGGGCCCCGAGTTCAATACTCAACACCACATAAAAATAAATAAAATAAAGGTATTGTTTCCAACTACAATTAAAATAAATATATAAATAAATAAATAAACAAACATTTTTTTAAAAAGAAAAGAAATAAAAGTATGATGAGCTAAACTATGTCCTCTTGAAATTCAAAGGTCAAAATCCTAATCCTCAGTATTTCAGAATATGACCATGTTCGGAGATAGGGCCCTTAAAGAGGTAATTAAGTTAAAATGGAGTCTTTAGGATAGGTCCTAAAGATGATTGGTGTATTTAAGAGTATTTAGGGCACAAAGGGATAAGCACATGAGGACATAGTGAAGGAGTAGTCTATAAACCAAAGAGGGTCCAGAAGAAACCAACCTTACTGACACCATAATCTGGACTTCTAGCTTCCAGAATTGTGAGAAAATAAATTTCTGGTTTTTTAAGCCATTCAGTATCAGTCTGTAATAATTCACTTTGGCAACCCTAGCATAAATACAGAAGACCATGTGATTTGGCTAAAAATCTCAACTAAGAAGTAGTTTTCTAAAGAAATATAGCTTCATTTCATCTATTTATAATGTCAGTAATAAATTAAAGTATCCCTAAAAAACTTTAAACACACAAAAAGTTTTAAATTCTGTTACTGATCTACTGATCTGATTGCACAGGTCCCAGAAAAAAATCTAGGACAGAATAACCATACAGTTTTATATAAGATAAATCATTACACAGTTCTCAGACAATACTGACATTTTCTCTTAACATAACTAAGAAGTACTTACTTCCTTCCTCGAAATAATGGGGATGTTGAGGTCTGTATTGGACTGACATTTCCATATGTCAGCTGCTGTAATGATACAGCTCTAGACAAGCTACCAAAAACAAAGAAAGAACAATATTAATACACTTATTTTTTCCTTAAAAACAAAAACCAATTTCAGAAAACTAAATACTTCACTGATCAAAAGAAAATAATAACATTTTCTCTACCATGAACTATTTCACCTAAAAAGGGTTTATGTCAAATAGAAAATAATACATAACAACATGGACCAAAATAGCAACATACTTACTCTGCATTCTGAAAATTGAACTGTGCATCTATAAGCTGCTGGTGTGAATAAAGAGCTGGTGACAGGGCAAAGAAGTTATTATGTTGTTGTTGATTTGGAGTGAATGGCGGGCGACCCAAAATTGAGTTTGGGAACATGCTCCTGTTCACTGAAAGTGAACATGTATTCCTTTCCTAGAATAATTTAAAAAGACAATACTAAATTATTATAGCTTAAAAGATAATGAATGCTTTGATAACTATTACCTGCTGTTTAAGACAATTAAATTTAAAAATAAAACATTTAATAAAAAAAACAAATATTACCAAGTTATTAATTTCATTTACATTTATTTTTAAAAGTTTGAATAGGTCTCTTAAGTACTACACTCAGTAACAAAGAAACTTATAATGAATTTTAACCACACCTAGATTAACCACATTATTCAAATAATATATGTAAAATATATGCATATTTCTAATTTTCTGATGGGTTTATCCAATATCAACACATCTCTTTAAAAATCAAGTTATTACCACATACAATAATAACAAAGGAATCATTCAAGACAGATATTTAATGAAATCTCAGAGATTTTTACATTTATTCTCAATGCAATTCATACAAAAGTGTAAGCCATCATATGACAACTTGATTCCTAGGATTTGGATCTTACAAATCTGATGAAACAAGGGAAGGAATTTATACCACCCAGCAATTTTTTAAATTCTGAGATTCCTTTCAAAGTCTACATAATTTTTACAAAAGACTTCCAATAAGAGGGCTTTGTTCCACAGGAACATGGAAAAACTACATAAGGAAATCAGAACCTTTTACTGACCCAGGCAGAGAATTTGATATTTATTCTCTGCAGTGACTGATCCAGCAAGACTAGTCTTACAAAAGGGTAGGGTAAGGAAACAAACCAAAAATAAGTATTCAATAAAATGTACAAAGTAAAAATGGGACCCCAGGTCACCTTCCCAAAGCAAGCAATTAAAAAAAAAAAAAAAAAACTTCTCTGAACAAAACCAGAGAGAAACTATATAACATAGTAACAAGAAAAATTATAGCATAATTGGTGTCCACGAAAAGCCAAGCTTGCTGTAGTACTTGATCAACCTACACAGAAGCTTAGTAGTTAACAGGCCCCACCTATAATATAGAGCTTCCATATAGACTTCCAGTAACTCTCAAAACAGACATTCATAAATTACCAAAAGGGGAGAAAGAAAGGAAAAAAAAAAAAAAAGACAAAAAAGGATTTGAATATAAACAGAAACACTGTCACGCACACACAACACGCCAAAAAAAAAAAAAAAAAAA
>NW_025999925.1:7329453-7365789 GCF_001458135.2 Marmota marmota marmota | reverse complement strand
AAAAAAAAAAAAAAAAAAAGCCAGCACAGTGGCAGAAACCTGTAATCCCAGCTACTCAGGAGACTGAGGCAGGAATGCAAATTCAAGACCAGCCCAGGGAAATTTAAGGAGACCCAGTATCAAAATAAAATATTGAGAAAGAGTTAGGGATATAATTCAGTGGTAGGGTGTCGTGGGTTCAATCCCCAGTACCACAAGAAATAAACAAATAAAAAAAAAATTTTTTTAAATAAAACAAAAAGGAAAAATTGGTAGTGACAGAAAAGAGGCAGGTCAACAGGAAAAAAAAGAAAATCAAACTATGTGATCCAATATCCAACATTATTAATATAAGATCCAGGAGGAACAGAAAAAATATAAAGAAGGAAATTACCAAACAAATAAAATCAAAATATACCCAGGACTGGGTATGTTTTTCAAAATATAATTATTCCCTAGATTAAAAGAATCCAATAAATACAAACGACAATAAAAGAAATACAAATCAAAGTTATTGTGATAAAATTTCAGACTATCAGGAAAATACAGTTCATAATATTCCAGAGGAGGGCTGGG
Organism: Marmota marmota marmota; assembly: GCF_001458135.2. Taxonomy (NCBI): domain Eukaryota; kingdom Metazoa; phylum Chordata; class Mammalia; order Rodentia; family Sciuridae; genus Marmota; species Marmota marmota. The sequence continues at coordinate 7,365,234 of NW_025999925.1, read as the reverse complement.
ATTGTGCTCCATGGTAGAGCGCTTGCCTGGCATGTATGAGGCACTGGGTTTGATTCTCAGCACCACATACAAATAAGTAAAATAAAGGTCCATTAACAACTAAAAAAAAAAAAAAAAAACTATTGTGTCCACCTACATCTAAAAACATTTTTTAAAAAAATATTCCAGAGGAGGAAAATGTTAAAGTAAACAAACAAACAAAAAAAGCTGGGAATCAAAATGCCTTTCAACTTCCCCAAAGCAACAATAGAAACTACAAGATATAGACCAATGCCTTCAATGCCCTTAAGGTGTAATTCTATACTCAACTATACTATCCATGCAAGCAAGAATAAAAATGTTTTTCAACATGTAGAATAAAAAGAAAAAGAAAACCTGATGCAAGAAAGGGCAGAAACAAAGTAAATTTCTAAGATGATGTTAAAAGAAAGCTCATAGCTCAAAATTAGAGCAGGAGGATGGAAGGTTTTAGAAATATTCAAAGAAAAAAAAATTTAGCTGGTAGATTATCTGATATATTTGATCAGAGAGTTCAGCTAACAGGGCAGAAATAATTATAGAAATATAGAAAAGCACCTAATTAAAAATAAACTACAGAAAAACACTTTAAAGGTAATACAAAAAAGGAAATATATTCATACTCAGTTCTTATAATAATCTAATCACTAAATACACTGATTTAAGCAAAAAGTGATTATTTGTTATACATTATTTATTATATACTGCATTTATATATTAGATTTATTATGTTGTGTGTATGTGTGTATATATATATAGTAATTTTTGTATACATACTAATGTGGAGGGTAACAAAAGATACAAAAAGATGCTAAATCTTCATTTTCAGTATAAGTAAATCAAAATAATGAGCTATGGAATTTTTTTTCTTTTTTAAACAGAGGAAAATAACACCTAGCCAAATTAAAAGAAATGAAATGGTTATGTCTCTGGAGATTGAGACTAGGAGGGTTGGAAAAACTGGAAAAGCCAACAAAAGGGAAAAAAAAGATCTGGGAAGAAACTACTAAATCATTCATATAGACTTGGTCCTTGCTTTTGCTTTAATTCTGTAAGATTAACATTCCCTAGGTTGGCCACAGACAGTGAGATTCGTCAGCCCAGAGTTCATCAACAACTATGGACAAGAGTCTCTAGACCATCATCAAATTTTATCCCAATGCCTGACTCTATAATTTGTCCCAGAGACACAGTATTACCCCTAGAAAAACAGAATTTTTCAACTTTTCTTAGCAGGCAGAAGAAAGTTTCTCCTATAACTTTCTTGTTAAAGGAGATATTTTTTTAAAAAAAGAAAGAAAATCAATATCTGCTGACCTTTACTCCCTGAAGTTCACTGAACAAAGGAAGTGGACAAATACATTGCTAAACAGCATTCTAGGGAATCCATTATTAAAAGTACATTCAATAATTGTGGCAACTAACTCCCGTTCTATCTTTTGTCTTGGGATGGACCTCAGCCTTCTTTATTCTGATTCTCTGACCTAACTTCCCACAAAACATAATTCCTATTTCATAGGACTAATAAGATATGAAATTAAATATAATTCACTGTACTTCATCCTGCTTAACATCTCATTTTGTTGGAATACAGATACTGTAGATTCAATCAAAGAAAGGAATCTGTATTCAGAAAAACAATTAAAATGTTTTATTTTCAGACTGGAAATGCAACTTGTGGGAGAGCATGTGCAAGATCCTGGGTTCAATCCCCAGTATGAGGTGGGGGTCTATTTTCAGGTTTATTCAAATAAGTTCAGAATTTAAAACATAGACACTTTTATTTATACCTATAAAGTTTTTGTGATTTTTTTCCCTCTAGATCCAAATAGGGTCTTTATATGTGTGCATTTCAGACTTTAAGATGCAAAATGAACTAGGTACCAACCTTATCTTATTTCTATCCCATTACATGAGCAAACGCAAACTAAATATAAGTCAAAAGGTGTCCTGTGGTTCAAATTACAAAGTTATTAACCAACACCCCAGGCTTAAAAGTTTAAAATGATTCTACAACCTAAAGTTCTCTAGGGAAAATAACTAGAATTCAGACGATCTAAAATTCCCAGATAAGAATTGACATTTCTGCAGTCCCTTGAAAACAATGCATCTGTCAGGTTCTCTTCAGAAATCAGGCTCTTAAACAATTCAGACTTCAAGTGAAGAGAGTCATTCCCAGGAAATTTATCAGTGGCATGCAATGTTCCCCAATATAAGTATCCTGCATGGCCTTCTAGAGATAAGTAAACCAAAAGCCCATGAATTTCAATTGTTTTTTTCTAAAATATTTCAACAATGATTTGGGAAAAACTACAATCCATTATAAATATTACCAGAGATCTTTTTTAAGTAGAATATAGAGTTTGACAGAATAAAATCAAGTAAAACCATTGCCATACCACAACTTTACAAAATTTTAGAACTTTTATTTTCTTCATGTGTGAGTGCATATGCGTGCGTGCGTGCATGTGTGTGTGTGTGTGTGTGTGTGTATACATTTTTTTTCTCTTGTGATGCTGATGATGGAGCCCAGGGCATTGTGCCTTCTGGGCAAACACCTACCACTGATTTAACATCCCCATTCCTCTTTATATTCTTAATGAAAAAATTGTTCACGAAGTAGTTATGATCTATATTAAGCATTACTCTGCTTAACCTGTGGTAATAGGTATGACAAATTTTATAATAAAATTCAGGATAGGCAGTATCCTATTTTTCTTACCTTAAAAGTTGTCAGTCCTTAACTTTAAAATATAATAATCTGCGTAAATTTAAACTGTTTCTTAAACCATTCTATCCTTTCTTGCATTAAGGAGAGAACCTGAAAGATTGTTTCCTAAATAAGTTTTCCCTAATGGGAAATTATACAAACTTATTTGTCAATAATCATAAATGAGATAAGGTAGTAATAAAGTATTTTACAAAGTATTTCCTAGTGATATAGTATTTGATTCTCTAGTTTACAATCTGGAATTTCTGTCCTGAACTTGACCTCTCCCCCAACAAATTACTGAACATTCAAGGTTACATAATTCCTTCATCATTTGGAAAACAGAATATACCTAATATAAAAAAACACTGAAACTATACTGGCTAAACCAACTTAATTGTTCATCTTGTCCATACCTTTGATCTCCCAAACCTACCTTTATCCTTCACAACTGAAAAAGTCCAATTCCTAAATGCTGTTCACCAACTGTCAAAATCACTTGCAGGTTCTGAACACAGTATTCCTTTACATTAAGAATTAAACCCCATCCAAGTGTTAAAAAAGAATCTCATGTTTTAAAAAAAGAACATAGTTCCAGGGGCTGGGGTTGTGGCTCAGTGGTAATGTGCTCACCTAGCATGCATGAAGCACTGGGTTCGATTCTCAGCACCACATAAAAATAAAGACAATAAAGTCCATCAACAACTAAAAAAATATTAAAAAAAAAAAAAAAAAGAACATAGTTCCAAATTACTGACTGGCCTGTTTCACATGGAACCTCTGTGTTACAGGACACTTTTAGACAGACATAATTGGGGCTATGCATACTAACAAATGTTATTGGTTAAAAACGTTAAATATTATTGGGTATTAATCAGTACAAATTAAGAATCTTATGATTGCTAATCAGTACATTTTAAAAACCTTGTGGTAACTAAATATGGTATCTACAAAAGTAGTATGTTGCCAGTCATACAAAAAAACAACCTAGTGATTGATTATGATCAGTTTCCTCACAAAATTACACAAGGAACATATGTTAGTAAGCTGCCAACTTGGCTTGAGTTTAGCAGTTTCTCTTTGATTCTTTTCTGTTCACCCTACTGGTATGTGCAATCTAAATATAAATAACTTCTAACTTGAACAAAGTTTAAAGAGACAAAACAAGACAATCTAAATAACCCAGAACTTGTGAGACACAGGCCCCTGTGTTCTTACCTAGAGAGAGATAAAGATCCTATATATAAAGGCTGGGCCAGGACGTACATACCTGTAATTACAGTGACTTGGGAGGCTGAGGCAGGAGGATCACAAATTCCAGACCAGTTTGTGCAACTTTGCAAGGCAAGTCTCAAAAGGGCCAGGGGTGTATAGCTCAGTGACAGAGCCCTTGCCTAACTTGTGGGAGGTCCTGGGTTCGATCCCCAGTACCAAAAAAAAAAAGGTGGGGGGGGGGGGGGGGGGGGGGAGTATTCTACTATCAGGCCAACCTGCAAATTTTCCCATAAAATGAAGAACTGAGGCAATTTCGCCTCATTTAATTATAAGTCTTACAAGGTAAATACCTTTTTAAATATATTTTTTAGGTATTGATGGACCTTTATTTTATTCATTTATCTATATGTGGTACTGAGAATCGAACCCAGGGCCTTACAAGCATTCTACCACTGAGCCACAACTCCAGCCCAAAGGTAAATACCTTTTAAGTGGTTAATTATGGTTAGAGATGTGGCTAGCATGCATGAGGTCCTGCATTCATACCCCAGCACGACACATATACACACACACAAATTCCAATTCAAAAAAGTCAGCAATTTTCCACTATATTTCAACCCAGCTCACCGAAATCTGACAATAGAACATATGACATAATAAATAATGTCACAACACGTCAAAAAGTGAAATAGTTCATTAATCTAGATATTTACCTTAGTTCTTCCCCGCCTTTTGAAACACCATGCAGGAGTCCCAAGGCAATCTTCCTCTTTTAATTCTGGACTGAGGACAAGGCAGGGAGGGAGCGGAGGTTGGAGGCTGCGTGGAGGCAGGACTCCAGGAAAAGAAAACTGGAGAAGTGGTCCTGAGATTTTTCGGAAAGTGGAGCTGCCGGTAATTCTAAGATAGCTACAAGGTATTGCCAGACCCTCCCACGCAAAACAAAACGCTAGTTTCAGAAAGTTACACGCGCCCCGCCCCCGACTAGGGCCTTCACAGCTGTATCCCTCTCCGAAGCCCCCTAAACTCACACGTGTCCTTGCAGAAGGGGTCAACAGCGCCTACCCGAACTGCCTGCCCAAGCGTTCCCAGGAGCCAGCGGCGGCGGCCAGGCGTGCTCGGTCGTGGCTGCGCCGGAGCCACAGGAGGTAGTAGTGGTAGTGCGATGGCTAGGCCCAGCTCCCGTTCCGGCTTACAATCTAAGCCTGAGCGCGGCTGCCAGGGGAGGAGCGACACAAGAAAAGGCAGGGCCCGCAAGGGTGTGGAGGGTTGGGGGCGGTGGCAAAAAGCGGAAGACCAAAAAGTCGCCGAAAAAGCGGCTTAGAAAGCCTGTCAGAGATATCCGGAAGATCGACATGACCCCGGATGGGAACCACCAACGAGAGCTAGAGGTCACACTTCCGGCAGCCTCCTAGCCCCCTCCTAAGCGCTCTTTGCTATAATGCGCAAGCGCAAAACCCTAGGTGATTGCTCATTGGCTTGCCGAGTGGGTGGGAAAGAGCTAGCTGGCACTAACCTGAGACTGGGAGTAAGCAAGAGTGAGGACCTGGTCCTGTGGATCCTATGTGCGTCCGAGCTCGCTTGCAATTCTTGTTCTGTTGAACGTTTTCAGCCGATTCTTATACCCCCGAGAAGTTTTTCCATGAACCAGTTTTCCTCCACTTCTTTCCTCTGGATCAGCATTAACTTTAGTTGTTGTTTCTCCTCTGCAATAAACTGAGAGCTTCTGTAAAGCCGGGATTCAGCACTCTGACCATAATAGTTAGCACTTACTAATTCAATAAATTCTTATTGCTGTTTCCTCTTGAGTAAGCTTTAATAATTTGTGAAAATATCCAAATTGTTTTAATTTGTTCATGTGAATCTGTTAATATTTCTTTATTGCCCTTGTAATGCCTATAAAAAATCCGACCCCTCTCATTCCTTGAATTCCTCATCTGTGTCATTTTTCCTGACCAATCTGGGGAGAGGTTTATCAGATTTAGGAATCACAAAGCGGTTCTCAGATCTCAAAGCCTCCTTTAGGTTCTGATTTTTTTTTTCTGCTTCTTTAGGTAATTAATTTCTTCTGTTAATTATTTCCTTTCTAATGCTTTAAATTATTTTTAGTTTTTAAGGTTTTAATTTTACTTTTTTGCTTTCCTAACACAGAAACAGGTCCTTGATGTAAGATGTCTCTTCTGTAATATAGACATTTGGTGGGGTAAGTGTCCTCCAGGCACTCCTTAGCTGTATCCCACATATCTTAATACATTGTATTTTCATTTTCCTTGTTTCAAAATACTAATTTCTCTGTTGATTTCTTATTTGACTCATGGATTCTTTTTAAGTGTGTTACTTGGTCTGATATTAAGAGATTCTGATTATCTTTCATAATTGATTTCTAATTTAATGTCACTGTGATCAGGGAATATACTTTCCATCATTTGAATTATTTAAAATTTACTGATATTTGTTCTGCGGACCAGAGAATAGTCTTAGTAAATCTTTAGTGTGTATTTGAAGTAAATGTGTATTCCACAGTTATTGGGTGAAGTATTCCACAAATGTCAATCAAGTCAAGTGGGTTGAAGCCTAGCAGTGGTGCTGGCATGTAAACTTCAGAGATTGGAGAGGCTGAGGCAGGAGAACCCAAAAGTTGGAGGCCAGCCTGGGCAATGTAGTGACACCCTGTCTCAAAAAAAATAAAAATAAATACTGGGGTTATAGCTCAGGGCAGAGCACTTACTTAGCACTCTGAATACTGATTCAATCCCCAGTACAATAAAATAAAAAATCAAGTTGGTTGATATTTTTACTCAAATCCTCTATATTCTTCATGATTTTCTGTCTTCTCATTCTATTATTAAGAAAATATAGAAATTTGACTGTGATTGTGGGTCTTCTTCTATTTCTTGTAGTTCTGTCCATTTTTACTAAATGTTGTTATGAGGTTCCACCCTTAGTTCTATAAAAGTAATTATTCTGTTATTTAGATAATTTTTTATGTGTGCGTGGTGCTGGGGATCAAACCCAGGGCCTTTTTATCACTATGAAATGATCCAATGTACAAATGGCCCTCTGCTTCCCTGTTAATATTCTTTATTCAAAGTGTACTTTATCTGATAGTAATAGAGTCACTCCAGTTCTCTGTTATATGGTATTAATATGGTATATTTTAAAGGATGACAACATTTTAATTATACTTAGTATCCTCCAGAAAATTGAAAAGAAAGAAATACTTCCCAGTTTATTCTCTGAAGCATCACTCTAATACCCAAACCCTAAATATATTTTTTTCTAAATATTTTTATTAGTTATTGATGGACTTTATTGATTTATTTGTTTTATATGTGGTGCTGAGAACCGAACCCACTGCCTCACACATGCTAGGCAAGTGGTGCTCTACCACTGATCTACAACCCCAACCCCCAAACCCTAAATATTAAACAAGAAAACTCTAGACCAATATCCCTCATAAGCATAAATGCAAAAATTCTTTATTTTTCATGGTGCCAGGCATTGAACCCAGGGCCTTGTGCATGGAAGGCAAGCAATCTACCAACTGAGCTATAGCCCCAGCCTCTAGAAGCAAAAATTCTTAACAAAATTTTAACTATTTACATTGCACAATATAGCCAAGTGTGGTGGTGCATACCTGTAATCCTGATTACTTGGGAGGCTGAAGATCACAAGTTCAGGGCCATCCTCTGCAACCTGGTGAGACTTTCATAGTAGAGCACTTGCCTAGCACACGTGAGGCACTGGGTTCAAGCCTCAGCATCACATAAAAATAAATAAATAAAATAAAGGTACTGCATTTATCTACAACTAAACAATAAATTTTAAAAAGAACTTTTAAAAAATAAAAAGGACTGAGGTTTTAGCTCTGTGATAGAGCATTTCTGAGTTCAATCCCCAGTACTGCCAAAAGAATAATAGACAAGTAAATACCATAATACACAAAAGATAGTGCACCATGAGCAAAAATGGGGGCTTATCTAAGGAATGCAAAGTTCAATTAGCATTGGAAAAAAATCAATCAATGTAATTCACCATGTTAACTAAGATTTTAAAAAAATGATCCAGTCTACTCCTAGAATTACATGAAAACTTCCTCAACTTGATTGAGAGCATCTATAAAAATCATCACTCCTAATGATGAAGAACTGAATGCTTTCACCCTAGGAACTGGAACAAAGCAAAAATTTCTGTTCTCACTACTTCTGTTCAACATTGTACTGGGAATTTTTGCCTGTGTAATAAGAAAAAGAATTAGGAGACATTCAAATCAGGAAGGAAGAAGTAAAACTGGCTTTATTTATAGATAACACATTGAAAATTCTACAAAAGTCTCTCCTGAGAATCTTTAAAAAGCTGTCAAAACTAATAGATGAGCAGGATACAGGTTACAAAAGCAATATACAAAAGTAAATTGTATTTGTATTATGCTAGCAAAGAAAAATCTGAAATTGAAATATAAAATGCCATTTACAACAGCATGAAACATATTTGTGGAGTTCTGTTAGGCAAAAATTTCTTGGATATGAAACCCAAAGTACTATCAATTAAAAAAAAAAACAGGATAAATTGGACTTCATCAAAATTAGGTACTTCTTCTCAAAAGACACTGTTAAGAAGATGAAACAACAAGCCAAGCCAAGCCAAATCATATATCTGATAAAGAATTTGTATCCAGATTGTGCATTTTTTGAAACTGTCATACCTCAATAATTTTTTAAAACCCAATAAACAAATGAGCAGAAAGTTACATAGACACTTCACCAAAAACACCTTATAAGTGGGAAATAAAGACACAACATCATCAGTGAAAATATACATTGAAATGACAATAAAATACCACTGCCTACCTATTTAATGGTAAAACCAAAAAGACTAACCAGACTGTGTTGGTGAGAACATGGAGCAACTAAAACTCATGTATACTACTAGTGGAAATGCAAATTGGTACAACTTCTTTGGAAAACACTTTGGCAGTTTCTTTAAAAAAAAAAAAGTTAAGGAAATGTTTACATGTGACCCTGCTGTTTGTCTCCTAGGTATTTACACAAAACTAACGAAAGCATATATCTGCACAAAAATTTATACACAAATGTTCATAACCATGTTTGCAATAGCCAATAGTTATAACAGTCCATCAATAGATAAATGAATAAATAATTCATGGTATATCCACATAATGGAATACTACACAGAATAAAAGAAACAAACTTCTGATACATGGAACACCATGAATGAATCTCAAAATAATTATGATCAGTGAGAGAAATCAGACCCAAAAGAGTACATAATGTCCCATTTATATTAATTTCTAAATAGTGTAAACAAAACTTGAGTGAGAAAAATCAGGTCAATAGTAGCCTGCTGGGGAACAGAGAAGGGCAGGAGGGAGAGATTGCAAAGAAATAGGGAAACTTTTGGGAGTGATACTCATATTTGTTATCTTGACTGTTGTAGTTTCATACATGTGTTCATATGTAAAAGCATGTATACCTTATGCTCAATTATACCTCAAAAAAGCTGTTAAAATTAAAATGAAAAAAGTTCTTAGTCCATGTTGCACTTTGAATAAATCTCTTAAAGCATGCATGAGTTTATAATATGTTACACTGGTCATTTGCAAAATTGATTCACTAAGTTATGAAAATCTTCCAAATGTTGACACATTGTGTCTACATTATCAAAAAATCACATTTTTAATATTACTCCAATCTCATTGAAGAATCTTGAAAAATAAAAATTCTTATTTTTGAAAGCACAGTTATATCAATGATAATAAGTAGGTATTTTCCTTGAATTGAAAATTTCACTTAATTTTCAAGAAAGTGTGTGCCAAATACCCTAGTCTGAATAATCTATTTGTATGTCAATAGATCTTTTAATGAAAGACTATTCCATGATAAAAACAAAACAGCTACAACCAGAGATATGAAAAATTGTGCTCTATATGTGTAATATTAATTGTAATGCATTCATATATAACAAATTAGAATAAAAAATTTAAAAAACAGCTATTTCAGCTTATAACCACTACTTAAGAATTATTTAGTGTGCAGCAAAAATATTTTATGTAGGGAGCTGGGGCTATAACTCAATTGGTAGAGTGATTGTCTCACATGAACAAGACCCTGGGTTCAATCCCCAGCATCACCAAAAATAAAAAATGTGGCGGCTGGGATATTGGCTCAGCAGTAGAGCACTTGCCTCCCGTGTGGGAGACGCTGGATTTGATCCTCAGCACCACATAAAAGTAAATAAACAAAATAAAGATACTATGTCCATGTATAACTAAAAAAATATTTTTTTAAAAAAGTGTTTTATGTATACTTTGTATTTTTTCAGCATGGTACTGGCACCAAAACAGGCTGGTAGACCAATGGTACAGAATAGAGGATACAGAGACTAACCCACAAAATTACAACTACCTTATATTAGACAAAGGTGCTAAAAGCATGCAATGGAGAAAGAATAGCATCTTCAACAAATGGTGCTAGGAAAACTGGAAATCCATATGCAACAAAATGAAATTGAATCCCTATCTCTCACCATGCACAAAAGTTAATTCAAAATGGATCAAGGATCTAGGAATCAAACCAGAGACTCTGCGTCTAATAGAAGAAAAAGTTGGCCCTAATTTCCATCACGTGGGGTTAGGCTCCAGTTTCCTTAATAAGACACCTATAGCACAAGAATTAAAACCAAGAATCAACAAATGGGATGAATTCAAACTAAAAAGTTTTTTTCTCAGCAAGAGAAATAATATGTGAGATGAATAGGGAGCCTACATCCTGGAAACAAATTTTTATCCCTCACACTTCAGATAGAGCTGATGTATCTGATGTATCTATCTGATATAATCTCTAGGGTATACAAAGAACTCAAAAAGTTAAACACCAAAAAAAAAAAAACAAATAACCCAATAAACAAATGGGCCAAGGACCTGAACAGACACTTCTCAGAAGAGGATATACAATCAATCAACAAATACAAGAAAAAATGCTTACCACACTAGCAATCAGAGAAATACAAATTAAAACTACTCTAAGATACCATCTCACTCCAGAAAGAATGGCAGCCATTATGAAGTCAAACAACAACAACAAGTGCTGGCGAGGATGTGGGGGGAAAAGGTACACTCATACATTGCTGGTGGGACTGCAAATTGGTGCAGCCAATTTGGAAAGCAGTATGGAGATTCCTTAGAAAGCTGGGAATGGAACCTCCATTTGACCCAGCTATTCCTCTTCTCGTTCTATACCCAAAGGACCTAAAAACAGCATACTACAGGGACACAGCCACATCAATGTTTATAGCAGCACCATTCACAATAGCTAGACTGTGGAGCCAACCTAGATGCCCTTCAATGGATGAATGGATAAAAAAAGAAAAAAGTGGCATTTATACACAATGGAATATTACTCGGCACTAAAAAATAACAAGATCATGGCATTTGCAGGGTAATGGATGACATTATTAGAACAGATTATGCTAAGTGAAGTTAGCCAATCCCAAAAAACAAATGCCGAATGTCTTCTCTGATATAAGGGGGGGTGACTCAAAATTGGGTAGGAAGGAAGAGCATGAGAAGAAGATTAACTCTAGATAGGGAAGAGAGGTGGGAGGGAAAGGGAGGGAGAAGGGGAATTGCATGGAAGATGGAAGGAGACCCTCATTGTTATACAAAATACATGTATGAAGATGTGAAAAAAAAAAAAAAAGAATAGGGTCACCTTAGATTGGGTAGAGAGAAGTGATGGGAGGGGAGGGGAGGAGAGGGGATGGGGGGAAAGGAAGGATAGTAAAATGAAATAGACATTATTACTGCTGTGTGTATATACATGACTGCATGACCAATGTGATTCTGCAATCTGTACATTCAGAAAAATGAGAAATTATATCCCATCTGATTCAAATGTATGATATGTCAAGGTCATTGTACTGTCATGTGTAACTAATTAAAACAAATTTAAAAAATTTAAAAAAAAGTATTTTATGTATATTTTGTATTTTTTCACTTAGAATATTTTAAAAGATGTGTATTTGGGAAGAATGTAAGGACAATTAATTTGTGCCAGTAGTGTTCAATGGGAAGTGGTTTTGCTCCCAGGGAATTTTTGACAATGTCTATTTTGGGTAATCACAATTTGGAGGGGAGAGTTAGTACTGGCATCTAATGAACTGAGAAGTCAGGAATGCCACTAAACATCCAAATAATGCACAGGACAACCCCAAAAGTACTGTTCACCCTGATATTCCATTGTTTGGATATACCATATTTTGTTTAACCCTTCATCAGGTCATAGACATTAGGGTTGTTTTCACTTTGGGGCTATTATGAATAATGCTGCTATGAACATTACAATTTATACATGTTTTCAATTATCTTGAGTATATACTTAATAGTATACTTATGAGGTATACCCAAAATACTGATTCATATGTTTGTTTGTTTGTTTGTTTGTTTAGGAACTACCAAACTGTTTTCCAAAGTGGATGTACCATTGTACACCCCCCTTAGCAGGATATGAGTGTTCCAACTTCTCTGTATTCTTGCCACTTTTTAGTATATATCTTTTTGACTATATCCATCTTGGTGTGAGATAGTATCATATACATTGTGGTCTTCAGTAGTTTGCCTTTGAACCTTCAAAGTCAATATTAACACGTGAAAACAAAAAAGAAATTCTTAGTATTATTATGAAAAGTTTTGACCTTGTGACACCTGTAAGTGCCTGAAGATTACATTTTGAAAATGTTCAAAGTAGGTATTGCAGAAGTCTTTACAAGAATTGATAGTAGAGATATTGGGAGCTTTCTGATGCTAAGCACATTGCTAAGCACTTTACACAAATTATCTCATACAATCTGATTAACAGCCCTCTAGCATACGCACTATCATTATCTCTACTTTACAGGTGGGAATTGAGCCCCTGGCCCAGAAACTCAGTTCCCACATATAATGCCACAGATGAGCTTTGACTCCAGCATTCTAGAAAAATTTCTCCCCAGTGTAGTTTAGCTCTTTTCTACACTCAACCCCCAACCTTGGAGCAGAAAGAGCAAAAAAGGGCAGCAGTGAGGCACATGGGTGGTTTTTGATGTGGTTTTTGTGGCTTAAAAGTTTATATTTGGTGTCTTGAGCTCTTAAAATTTTTTCCAAACATGAAGAAAGAATTGGAAAATCAAATAAAAGAGGCTTACAGGACACCAAATGTACAAAATCACAACAGATCCACACCAAGGCAAATTATAATAAAAATGCTAGCATAAAAAATAAGGAGAGAATTTCAAAAGCCACAAGAGAAAGGAATCAGATTACATATAGGAGTAAACCAATTAGGATATCTGCAGATTTTTCAATCCAGACCCTGAAAGCTAGAAGATCCTGGAACAACATATACCAACCTCTGAAAGAAAACAAATGCCAACCAAGAATCTTATATTCAGCAAAATTAAGATTTAGATTTGAAGATGAAATAAAAACTTTCCATGATAAACAAAAGTTAAAATAATTTACAACTAGAAAGCCTACACTACAGAACATCCTTGGCAAAATATTCCATGAGGAGGAAATGACAAACAACAATGAAAATCAGCAAAGGGAACAATTACACTAAAGGAAAAAAACAAAGGAGAAACCATGTCAAGTTAAACACCAAAAATAAACAAAAATGCCTGGGAATACAAACAATGTCTAAATAATAACCTTGAATGTTAATGGGCTAAATGCATTAATCAAAAGACATAGACTGGCAGATTGGATTTTTAAAAAGGACCCAACAACATGCTGCCTCCAAGAAACTCATCTTATAGGAAAAGACATCCACAGACTGAAGGTGAAAGTTTGAGAAAAAACATACCATTTACATGGACTATGGAAACAAGCAGGGAGTTCCATTCTCATACCAAATAAAGTAGACCTCAAGCCAAAGTTAATCTAAAGAGATAAAAAAAAGGACTTTTCATACTGTTTAAGGAAACCATACATCAACAAGACATAACAATTATAAACACATATGCCGCAAACAATGGAGCATCTACGTTCATCAAACAAACTCTCCTCAAGAATCAAATAGACCACAACACAATAGTTCTGGGTGACTTTAACATACCTCTTTCACTACTAGAAAGATCTTCCAAACAAAAGCTAAACAAAGACACTATAGAACTTAATAATACAATAAATAACTTAGACTTAGCTGACATATATATACTATTTCATCCATCAATGAGTGAATACACTTTCTTCTCAGCAGCACACTGATCCTTCTGTAAAATAGACCATATACTATGCCACAAAGCAACTCTTAGCAAATACAAAAAAGTAGAGATACTACCCTGCATTCTATCAGATTATAATGAAATGAAATTAGAAATCAATGACAAAATAAAAAATAGAAGCTACTCCAACATCTTGAGGCTAAATAATATGCTGTTGAATGAACAATGGGTTGCAAAAGACATCAAAGAGGAGATTAAAAAATTCTTAGAGGTAAATGAGAACACTGATACAGCATATCAAATCTTTGGAACACCACGAAGACAGTACTATCAGGAAAGTTCACTGCATGGAATTCATTCCTTAAAAGAAGAAAAAGTCAACAATAAATGACCTAATATTATATCTCAAAGCCCTAGAAAAAGAAGCACAAATCAACATCAAAAGCAGAAGACAGGAAATAATTAAAATCAGAAGTGAAATTGAAACAAAAGAAACAATTGAAAAAATTGACAAAATAAAAAGTTGGTTCTTTGAAAAAATAAATAAAAAAATTGATAAACCCTTTAGCCATGCTAATGAAGAGAAGCAGAGAGAAAACACTACTTACTGACATCCATGACTAAAAAGGAAATATCTCAACGGACACTACAGAAATATAGAAGATAATTAAATTATCTTGAAAATTTGTACTCCAATAAAATAGAAAATATCAAGGGCACTAACAAATTTCTAGAGTCATATGACTTGCCCAAACAGAATCAGGATGATAAACACAAGTTAAACAGATCAATTTCAAGCAATGAAATAGAAGATACCCTCAGAAGCCTATCAACCAAGAAAAGCCCAGGACCAGATGGATCACAGCTGAGTTCTACAAGATTTTCAAAGAAGAACTAATACCAACACTCTTCAAATTATTTTGTGAAATAGAAAAAGAGGGAACACTTCTAAACTCATTCTATGAAGCTAATATCACCTTGATTCCAAAACCAGATGAAGACACATGAAAGAAAGGAAACTTCAGACCAATATCTCTAATGAACATAGATGCAAAAATTCTCAATAAAATTCTGGCAAATCAAATACAAAAGCATATCAGAAAGATAGTGCACCACAATCAAGTGGAATTCATCCCAGGAATGCAAGTTTGGTTCAATATACAGAAATCAATAAATGTAATTCACCACATCAATACCCTTAAAGATAAGAATCATATGATCATCTCAATAGATGCAGGAAAAGCACAAGACAAAATACAGCACCCCTTCATGTTCAAAACACTAGGAAAAAAAAAGAAAAATAGGAACATATCTGAACATTATGAAAGCTATCTATGCTAAGCCCCAGGCCAACATCATTCTAAATGGAGAAAAATTGAAATCATTCCTTCTAAAAACTGGAACAAGACAGGGATGCCCTCTTTCACCACTTCTATTTAACATAGTTGTTGAAACTCTAGCCAAAGCAATTAGACAGACAAAAGAAATTGAAGAGATGCGGATAGGAAAAGAAGAAGTCAAACTATCACTATTTGCTGATAACATGATTCTATACCTAGAAGATCCAGAAAACTTCTAGAACTAGTAAATGAATTCAGCAAAGTAGCAGGATATAAAATCAACACCCATAAATCAAATGCATTTCTGTATACCAGTGACAAATCCTCTGAAAGAGAAACTAGGAAATCTACCCCATTTACAATAGCCTCAAAAAATAAAATAAAATAAAATACTTGGGAATCAACTGAATGAAAGAGGTGAAAGACCTCTACAATGAAAACTATAGGACGCTAAAGAAAGAAATTGAAGAATACTTTAGAAGATGGAAAAATCTACCTTGTTCTTGAATAGGGAGAATTAATATTGTCAAAATGACCATACTACCAAAAGCACTATACATATTTAATGCAATTCCAATCATAATCCCAATGGAATTCCTCATAGAAATAGAAAAAGCAGTCATGAAATTCATTTGGAAAAATAAGAGACCCAGAATACCCAAAGGAATCCTCAGCAAGAAGAGTGAAGCAAGTGGCATCAATATACCAGACCTTAAACTATACTACAGAGCAATAGTAATAAAAACGGCAAGGTTTTGGCACCAAAATAGACTTGTAGACCAATGGCACAGAATAGAGGACACAGAGACAAACCCACATAGATATAGTTATCCCATATTAGACAAAGGCACCAAAAACATACATTGGAGAAAAGATAGCCTTTTCAACAAATGGTGCTGGAAAAACTGGAAATCTATATGCAGCAAAATGAAACTAAACCCCTATCTCTCACCATGCTCAAAACAACCCTGATCAAGGACCCAAGAATTAAACTAGAGACCCTGCACTTAATAGAAGAAAAAGTAGGCCCAAATCTTCATCATGTTGGATTAATCCCTGACTTCCTTAATAAGATTCCTATAGCACAAGAATTAAAATCAAGAATCAATAAATGGGTTAGATTCAAACTACAAAACTTCTTCTCAGCAAAGGAAACAATCAGTGAAGTGAATAGAGAGCCTACAGAATGGGAGCAAATTTTTATCACACACACACATCAGATACAGCACTTATCTCTAGTATAAAATCTCTAGTATATAAAGAACTCAAAAATCTTAACACCAAAAAAAAAAGAAAGAAACAAACAAATAACTTAATCAACAAATGGACCAAGGAACTGAACAGACACTTCTCAGAAGATGATATACAATCGATCAACAAATGTATGAAAAAATGTTCAACTTCTCTATAATTAGAGAAATGCAAATCCAAACTACTATAAGATTTCATCTCACTTCAGTCAGAATGGCAGCTATTAAGAATACAAACAACATTAAGTGTCGGAGAGAATGTGGGGGATAAAGGCACACTCATACATTGCTGGTGGGACTGTAAATTGGTGCAGCCAATCTGGAAAACAGTATGGAGATTCCTTGGAAAACTTGGAATGGAACCATCATTTGACCCAGATATCCCATTCCTCAGTTTATACCCAAAGAACTTAAAAACAGCATGCTACAGCGACACAGCCACATCAATGTTTATAGCAGCACAATTCACAATAGCTAAATTGTGGAACCACTCCAGATGCCCTTCTGTAGATGAATGGATAAAGAAACTGTAGTGTGGAATATTACTCAGAATTAAAAGAGAATAAAATCATGGCATTTGCAGGTAAATGGATTGAGGTGGAGAATATAATGCTAAGTGAAGTAAGCCAATTCAAAAAAAAATTAAATGCCAAATATTTTCTCTGATATGTGGATGCTGATCCATAATGGGGATGGGGGAAGCATGGGAGTGTTAGGGTCTGTAAACAAGTCAGGATGACGCCTGGCATTTTGCCAGAGGGAGTGGTTTGTGAAGTAACGCCAGCGAGCCATTAAGTGTAGAGATTCCTTATTGGTTGACTGCTGTATCTAGTTTATGTTAATTAAGATAAGCTGTGTGGAATGTATATATACCCGGCTCCCACTCCTGCTGCATCAACCTTCACAAGTTGCTCGTCACCCCCCCCCCAGGAATGGAGGAGGAATGGAGGAGCTTTATATAGGGCAAAGGGGAGGGAGTAGAAGGGAGAGAGCATGGGGCTAGGAAAGATGGTGGAATGAGATGAACATCCTTAACCTAAGTACATGTATGAAGACACAAATTATGTGACTATACTTTGTGTACAACCAAAGACATGAAAAATTGTGCTCTATATGTGTATTAAGAACTGAAATGCATTCTGCTATCATGTATAACAAACTAGAATAAATAAATAATTATTTTTTTTAAAAAAGAGAAAGATAAGAGAGAGAACTTTTTAATATTTATTTTTCAGTTTTTGATGGACACAACATCTTTTTTATTTTTATGTGGTGCTGAGGATCGAACTCAGCGCCCCGCGCATGCCAGGCGAGCACGTTACCGCTTGAACCACATCCCCAGCCAATAGATAATTTTTTTAAGAAAATAAAGTTGTTCCAGAGAAAATAACATTAAACTGGAATCTGTGATTTTTACTGAAATGTAAGACTAGTTCAAATGAATGCAGTAATTTGTAGAACAGAATAAACAGAGTAGATAAAAATAATAATTACTGTTATATCTTGTACTTATTATGTGCCATCTCATCTAGAGCATTTTGTGGGTGCTGTGATGAACAAGATTGACCTAGCAACTACCCTCACATAGGTTATCATTCAGGGACAGAGAGAGAGACCTTTAAAATTTAGAAATCAAAAATTTTATTTTAATAATGATAATAGGAGGAAAATATATGTTACTTATATGAGCAAATAACTGGGGGAATCTAACCTATTATGAAGGACATAATGTCCAAAGGTATTTACTCATATCTCCTGAGTAAAAGTCACAGTTAATTGACAAACCTAGCTACCGTCTCTGGAATCTACCACCACATTTGGGGCTGAGGCCATGATTGTCCTCAACAATCAGCTAATGACTGAGCACAGTGGGGTTTCTAGTGCTGGTCCATTCCTGTGTAATTCAGACCTCTTTAATGTACAATTATAGCTAGGGA
The DNA here is from genome assembly GCF_001458135.2 of Marmota marmota marmota. Lineage (NCBI taxonomy): Eukaryota > Metazoa > Chordata > Mammalia > Rodentia > Sciuridae > Marmota > Marmota marmota. Next base: position 7,346,543 of record NW_025999925.1, on the reverse strand, counting down.
ACTTCCCTTTGGCCTAGCCAAAACTTTCTTTGAACAGGCCTGCAATCTCTTTCTATTTAATTATCCTTGTTTCTTCCTCTCCTTGAATAGATCTCCAAATAGCATTGGTGTCTGAGGCTTTTCCTGCCCACTCCTGGTTCCTCCCCATTTTCCTCCACAGAGGTCTCCCTCAATAAATCTCTTGCAAGTCCAATCCTAAATTGTCATTCACTCTTGGGGGACCTGAATTAATTCAGATGGCACAGAGGAAGCTTTCACTGAGGAAGGAATATAAATTAGGTGAAAATTTGAGGTAAAAGAGGGAATGATCCTGAGACAGGTGCTTGGCACAGTACCTGGCACATCTTAATGCGCAATCAACATTGATTGACTAAAGGGAATGCCAAGTGTTTTGTATATGGTGTTATAGTTTGGGTTTGGAATGTCCCCCAAAGGCTCATGTGTTAAAGGCTTGGTCCCCAATGTAGAACCATTGGGAGGTATTGGTAACTTTAGAAGGTGGGGCCTGGTTGGAGGAAGCAGGTCATGGAGGCATGTCTTTGAAGGGTATGTGTTGTCCCCAGCCCCTTCTTCCTCTCTCCTTCTCTTGCTTCTTCCACCTGCCATGAGGTTATCAGCTTTCCTTCCATGCGTCCTTCCACCAAAACATTCTGTCTCACCACAAGCCCCAAAACAATGAAGACTAGTGATCATGGACGAAAACTTCTGAAACTGTGAGCCTAAATAAATCTTTCCTCCTTCTAAGTTGATATATAGCAGGTATTTTTGCCACAGTAACAGAAAGCTGGCTAAACATATGGCACACAATTAATCCCCATAAACAATTTTACTAAAGGAGTTCTATTATTATTCCTATTTTATAAGTGACAAAATTGAAGACCAGAGCTGTAATAAAAGTTTCCCAGGGTCAAGCAGTAGTTTAAAAGTGCAATGAGAATACAAAGTTAGGATCATGTGTTTCCAAGCATGTTACTTTTAACTGCTTAGCTATTAAGTTATACTGGCTCCCTTCAGTGGCCTTTGAAAATAAACTGTTTGGGCTGGGCATGGTGGGGAATGCCTATAATCCCAGCGACTTGGTAAACTGAGGCAGTAGGATCACAAGTTCAAAGCCAGCCTCTGCATTGTATCAAGACCTTGTCTCAAAAAAACAAAAAAACAAAAAAACAAAAACTTGGGGATGTGACTTAGTGGGTAAGTGCCTCAAATTCAAACCCTGGTACCAAAGGCCACTGCCTCTTCTAAAAACAAAGAGTTCCTAAATTACACTGGTGATATATATACTGGTGAGATATATATATATATATATATATATATATATATAAAGTTATAAAGTAGCTGAATAGGGTTTCATTATGGAGGTCCATGTTATAAGACACTGTTTTGTTTTTTTGTTTGTTTGTTTGTTTTTTAAGAGACAGGGTCTTATTGAGTTGCTTAGGGCCTTACTAAGTTGCTGCTTGAGGCTGGCTTTGAACTCATGATCTTGCCTCAGCCTTCTGAGCTGCTAGGATTAATTAGTGGCATGCTCCACCAGGATCAGCCACATTCTCTACAGTTAGAGAAAAAGAAGGTTGACAGAAATCTTAGGAAATATCTCTTTTTAAAGTAATGCCACTAGGAGATACATAGCTCTCTTTCTAATAAGGAAGGAGTAAGTAAACCAGAGGTAGATTTTCAAGATTAAGTGTTTGTATGGATGAGCTAGATGACTTTATATATATATATATATACATATATATATACATATATATATATATTTGTTATAGTTGGACACAATACTTTTTTATTTTATTTGTTTATTTTTATGTGGTGCTGAAAATCAAACCCAGTGCCTTACCTGTGCTAGGCTAGCGCTCTACCACTGAGCCACAACCCCCACCCAAGCTAGATGAATTTTAATATTAAAACTTAACTTCTCATTATCTAGTGTGATCTCCTACATGTCTCTGATAAATTTTTGTTGCCCTGTGTTGCTCAGTTTGGCCTTGAATTTGTGATTCTTGGCCTCAGCCTCTCAAGTAACTAGGATTACGAGTGTACCATGACACCTGGTTCCCTGAAACACTTTCAAAATACATTATTCTGTGTGTAGTTTGAGAACATTTATTGGCTATTGAGTTGAACAGTATTCACAGGAACTCAAAATGTGCATCCTACACAGCAAGCTATCTCTACTCACTTTTTGTAGGATAATCTCAACTAATGATAAGAAAGTATAAATACTAAAATATAGTCTAGCAATTATCTCTCATTTTACATATAAGAAGACAATGGATGTACCGAAAATAGAAAAGGAAAGAAATTAACACACACTAAATTATTTTAAGTATATCAGCATGTGATTTCAACTTAGACATTTCCTTGAAATAGAAAGCAATTGCCTTGATCAAAGAAAGTAATTACAAATTTTACATTAAAACACTGTGCATATAGTCTGTATTCATTCACCTTTGGAAATTTCATATTGAAATAACTACCTTAGACTTTCTATGCTCTCAGGAGTTACGACAAGAAAGTATAAATTTGAATAGCAATTTCCTGATTATGTGAGCTTTTTAAAATTAGAATGCATTAAGGGGAGCTAATGGGAAATGAAACTAACAAAAATATATTATTCTATTGTGTGCATATACAAATACATAACAACTAATCCCACTATTCTGCATAGTTATAATGCACCAATAAAAATTGGAAAAAAATAGAATGTATTGCTTTCTAAGATTTTAAAAAGAATGAAGAAGGCTTATTGGAGAAAATTTGGAAAATATAGAAATATAAAGAAGGAAATTTAAAAATTAAAATTTATAGTATACAATATAAATAAAATTTATGGGCCTGAAAGTTGCTTTTAAAAATGTTAATTAATTTTTTTTAGTTGTTGATGGACCTTTATTTTAGTTATTTATATGTGGTGGTGAGAATCAAACCTAGTGCCTCACACATGCTAGGCAAGTGCTCTACCACTGAGCTACAACCCCAGCCCTAAAATTAATTTTTGAAAACAAAAATCAGAATTAAAATAAATGCAAATTATCTCAATTTTCCTTTTTTATTTGTCATCAGGGAATATTTGCCTAACATGTATGATTCAACATGACCAAAATTAATATCAGAGTTCTTAACTTTTATTACTTTGAAAACTGTAGAGAACCAATGTAAAACAGTATTCTAAGGAATTAAAAGATAAATTATGCAAATGGAAGAACAATTGACAAAGCAATGAGGATCTAAAATATCCTTCTTTGTAGTTGTTTACTAATTGGATAGAATAACTGCAATTAAATGAATTAATTAGACAAAAAAATATTTTCCATTGAACCAATAGTTATTTTTTTAATTAGCATTTTATGTTTTTAAGCCATGTCCTGAAATTATATAGCTGTGTAAGCTTCCTGTAGTTTTGTAAAGGTTCATAAATTCTAGGTGTATGTTAAAAAAAATTCAATTATATTATAAACACTTTATAATACTTAGTCAATAAGGATATGTTTCACATTTATTCCCGTAATTTTGTTTCTTTACTTCCTGGTAAGGTGTTTTTGTTGTTGTTGTTGTTGTTATTGAACACAGGGGTACTCTACCACTGAGCAACATCCCTAGCCCTTTTTTTCTTTTTAAGACAGAGTCTCAAAGTTGCACAGGATGGCATCGAACTTGAGATTCTTCTGCCTCAGCCACTCAAGTCACTGGGATTTCAAGCATGTGCCACCATGCCAGGCCTTGGTAAGGTTTTTATTCACTTATTTGTTCATTTATTCAATTAGTCAGTCAGTCAATCAGTAATTAATTAGTATTGAGCACCCACTGTTCTCCAGATTCTGTTCTAGGCCAACACTTACAAAAAGAATGCCACCATTTGAGAGGTAGAGGTGGCAGTAAAGAAAATGTGAATAGAAATGACAGCTATATTAAGAAGAAGCTCAAAATTCAAGACCAAAAGAAGTTGTATGTGAACAAGGTTAAACATCAATAGGAGGTAAAAAATTGTTATCAAGGACAAGGAGTTCATTTGAAAGAATCTCTCCTCAAAAAAAAAAAAAGTGAAGAAAAAAAAAGGCTGGAAGAAAAGTCAGTTTATTATACAGAAAGATAATTTTCCTATGGATTAGAATGCTTTAGTTTCTAAATTTTTCAATTTGTATTCGGCCTAACTTTGTACCACACTCTTCTCTTACAATTTTTTCTTAAGGAAGTTCCACTCAGAGAAGAATTTTTCAGGGTAATGCTAAGCAGATGGCTTTTTCTAATCTTCCCCAGAAAAATGCAAAGTAGGATTTGAAACTAACACTGCCACCTACAAGTGAGTACTTTGAAAAGAAAAAAGATTGGAATACCAGTCATCTGGGTAGATGTCCAAGCTGCCAGAAATCTAAGAATAGGGCTTTGGAGTGGGGCTTCTGGTTTACAGAAAATAGAAATGTGATTAAAATAAAATAAGAAAAGTAAAAGAACTTCAAAGTCTTGGCATCATTCAAAAACATAAAGTCTATTTGCCTATTTTTTTATCTCTATATTAGCTATATTGTTCCAGTTATTTCCTGGGTCCTTGGGCAAGATAATATCTCTACGTCTCAGTTTCCCTAGCTGCATGGGGATAATAACAGCCCCTACCTCTTTGCTGTGATGAATAAATTCTTAGTAGCCTAAGAATTTAACAATATTATTAATACCATTAATACTTGCATTATAATGTTATTGTCAGGGATTTAATATTAAGAATGGCTGAACTTTAATTCAGATACATGTCTGTTTCATTTTTTTCCCATTACCATGTTTACTACAAATAACCACTACTAATAACCAGACTCCTTCTCTCCCACCACCATTACATCCTAAAAAGGGTTATCAGCCCCTTTTTTTTTCCAGGTGAAATTGTGAATATGCAAAGGATCATATGCTACTTTTAAGTATTGCAGGATGGAAATCTCAGAAGCTTGATCCCCCAGGAAATAACTTGATGTTTTTGGAAGCTGGATAGATATAACTGAGGGAAATGAGAGAGAAGAATGCTGAGTAAATAAACATGTGCCAATGTACAAATCAGATGGCTCCATGCTGATAAATCATCATTATTAGTTTTCAGTCAACCTAAACCTCATCCAGCACTTTACTCAGCATCTGGGAAGTAGATTTATTTCTAAATGATAGATAGAAAGTATGAGTGATGCAAAAAAGGTGCATCACCCATGCAAATTGAGGTTAAAGTTGAACCCGAAAATGAAATCAGGATAAAAAGATAAAAAGATAAAAATATTTTCAGCCATCTGTAGAATGATGTCACTGGCAAAAATTTTAAATTAGTTAATATGGAGTATTGATAAGAGTGTGGAATAATGACAATGCTTAAGTACTTCTGTGAATGTATAAGTTGTTTTAAACCACTTTGGAAAACACTACAAAACTTCAAATAAAGTTGAATATGTGATTCAGCAATTCCATCCGAAGTATATCCCTAAAGAAATTCTTACTCAGGAGATATGTACTGTTATGCCAGATTCATGAGACCTCAATAGACCTCCAGGAGCCAAATCTGATGCAATCACACACAAGAGTCTTTATTGCAAGCTCCAGCCTGGACTCACAACTGTTCTCGCGGTCCCAGCGAGTGAGTCCCTGTCATTTGTTCAGTGAGATTTTATAGGTTTTTGGAGAAACTCTATTCGTCACAACATCACACAGCAAATCATTCCATACCATGGGAAAGTCAAACAACAACTCTTAACATTGATTATCACATTCAATGGCAGGAACAAGTTGGGTAGGGGTGATTGGTTAGTACAAGAGGGGGATTCCTTTGAACTGATGGTTTAGACCAAGAGGGGTGTACATGCTGAACTACATGGTTTCCCAACATGTTATCAACCATCATAAACTACTGGGGGATCATCTGGCATTCCAGGTATTTTTCCCTGTCTCATGATGATTGGTGGTTGCTAGGGGGGTTGGTTGCTATGGGTCCTCACCTAGCCTAACTGAGTCAGGGACACCTGGTGCCGCAGATCTCTCCTGTTATTTGTAGACAAACAACTCAGCAGGGTGGGTATGTGCTTAGGAGTGCTCTGTGGGTTTTTCCAAGGACAAGGGTCATGCCCTCTTCCTTGGACAGGCTTTGCTCTGAGGTAGAGGCTGGTTTCTCAAAAATGGAGTCACATTAATTTCTCAGGACTATTATGTTAATGTCAGAAAAACAGTTAAAAAAAAAAAAACAGTGGTGATTTCAACACATCCTTATCACCAATAGAACAGGTCATCCAAATAAAATCAATAAAGAGATTTCAAACCTAACTAGTAAATCAAATGGACATAATAAACATCTACAGAATATCTCACCCCAAAATAACTGAATTTACTCTCTTCTCAGCAGGTCATAAAACCTTTTCCAAATAGATGATATTTTAGGCCACAATGTAAGTCTTAACAAATACAAAACAAAAATATATAATCCTGTACATCCTTTCAGATCATAATGGAATCAAATTAGAAATCAATAGCAAGAAAAATAATAGAAATCATATAAACACATGGAGATTGAACAATACTCTTTTAAATGAAGAATGGATCATAAAAGAATGAGAGAAGAAAGAAAATTCTTAGAAACAAATGAGAACAGAGATACAATCTATCCAATCTGTGGGACAGTATGAAGGCAGTTCTAAGAGGAAAATATGTAGCACTGAGGGCCTACATTAAAAAAATAGAAAGATTCCAAATAAATAATCTAATGCTATTCCTTAGAAAAGGAAGAACAAACTAATTCCAAAATCAGCAGAATACAGGAAATAATTAAGATAAGAGCTAAAAATAATGAAATCGAGAATAAAAAAATACACAAGATCAATGCCAAAAAAATAGTTTGTTCTTTGAAAAGATAAATAAGATTGATAAACTCCTAACCAAACTAACAAAAAGAAGGAGAGAAAATACTCAAATCATCAAAATCATGAAAAGGGAGACATCATCAGAGAAGCTTCTAAAATCCAGAGGACCATTAGAAACTATTTTGAAAATTTATATTCCCAATAAACTGGAAAATCTAGAAGACACTGACAAATTTCTAGATACATATGACATGTCCAAGTAGAACCAGGAAGATATTAAAAAAAAAATAAAACCTACAAAGACCAATATCAAGTAAAGATATTGAAGCAGAAATTTCTTCCAACAAAAAAAAGCCCAGGACCAGATGAATTCTCAGCTAAGTTCTACTAGACTTTTGAAGAGCTAACACCAGTCTTTCTTAATTATTCCGTGAAATTAAAAGGAAGGAAACACTCCCAAATATATGAAGCCAGTTTAACTCTGCTACCAAAACCAGACAAAGACACATTAAAGAAAGAAAATTACAGACTAATATTTCTGATGAACATAGATACAAAAATCCTTAATAAAATATTATCAAACTACATTCAAAAGCACATCCAGAAGATAATGCACCATTATCAAGTGAGTTTCATCCCAGGGATGCAAGTTTGGTTCAACATACACAAATCAATATGTGTAGTTCACCACATAAATAGAGTTAAGGACAAAATCTTGTTTCATCTCAATGCAGAAAAGATCTTTGATAAAATCCAGCATTCATTAATTCTGACAAGAGAAGGAAATTAAAGGGATACAAATAGGGAAACAATAAGCCAATTATCTCTGTTTGCTGATGACATTATCTGATATCTAGAAAACCAAAAAGCTTTCAAAACACTTCAAGAGCTAATAAATTAATTCAGCAAAGTAGCAGGATAAAAGATGAACATTCATAAATCAATAACTTTCCTATATTCCAACAGTGATTATGCTGAGAAGGAAATCAGGAAAACTAACCTATTCATAATAACCACAAAATAAAATAAAATAAAATACTTGGGAATTAATATAACCAAGGAGGGGAAAGAGCTCTACAATGAAAATTATAGAACATTGAGGAAAGAAATTGATGGAGACCTTAGAAGATAGAAAGACTTCCTATGTTCTTGGATAGGCAGAATTAATATTGTCAAAATGTCCATACTATCCAAAGCATTATACATATTCAATGGAATCACCATCAAAATATCACTGACATTCTTCACAGAAAAAACAGTTAGGACTGTTCATTTGGAGGAATAAGAGACCAGATTAGCCAAAGCAATCCTGAGGCAGAAGAGCAATGCTAAAAGCATCATAACAACTGATCTCAAATTATACTCAGTTATAGTAACAAAAACAGCATGGTATTGGCATCAAAATAGATGCAAAAGACAATGGAATAGCATAGAATACACAGAGACAAACTCACATACTCACTCATCTGATACTTGACAAAGGTGCCAAAAATGTATGTCGGAGAAAAGATAGCCTTTTTAACTAATGGTGCTGGGAAAATGGGATAGCCATATGTACAAGAATGAAACTAGAGCTCTATCTCTCACCCTGCACAAAATTCAAATCAAAATGAATCAAAGACTTAGAAATTAGACCAGAAACTTTGCAACTGGTAGAAAATAACATATAGTCAGCACTTCATCGTATTGGCACAGGCACTAACTTCCTTAATGAGACCCCCTAAAACTCAAGAAAAAAACTAAGAGTCAAATAAGTGGAATGCCATCAAATTAAAAACTTCTGCACAGTAATAATTAAAGGCATGAGGAGAGAGCCTACAGAATGGAAGAAAATCTTTACCAGCTAGTCCTCTGCCAGGGGATTAATATCCAGAATATATAAAGAAGTTAAAAAGTGGGGCTAGGGTTGTAGCTCAGTGGTAGAGCACTTGCCTAGCACGTGTGAGGCACTGGGTTTGATCCCTAGCACCACATACAAATAAATGAATTAAATTGTATTCAATTACAACTAAAAAAAATTTCTTTAAAGAACTCAAAAAGTTTAATGCCAAAAAACAAAAAATGGGCAAATACCAAAAAAAAGTATGTTCTTTTGAGAACAGACATTTCTCAAAAGAAGAAATACAAATGACCAATAAACATGAAAAAATGTTCAACATCTCTAGCAATCAGAGAAATGCAGACCAAAATTACATTAAGATTTTATCTTATCCCAGTCTGGTTAGCAATTACCAAGAATACAAATAATAATAAACGCCATTGAGGATGTAGGGGAAAAGGTACACTGATACATTTTTGGTGGGAGTGCAAATTAGTACAACTATTCTGGAAAGCCATATGGAGATTCCTTAAAAGACTAGGAATGAAACCACCATATTACCCAACTATCCCACTCCTTAGTATTTATCCAACAGAACTAAAATTACCATACTATAGGGATGCAGCCATATCAATGTTTATAGCAGCACAATTCACAATAACCAAATTATGGAACCACACCAGATGTCTGTCAATAAATGAATGGATAAAGAAAATACACATACTCTTTAATCAGAAAGAAAAACGAAAATATGGTATTTGCCAGTAAATGGATGGAAATGGAGAACATCATGCTAAGTGAAATAAGCCAGTCCCCGAAAATCGAGGGTCAAATGTTTTCTTTCATATGTGGAAGCTAGAGGAAAATGAAGGGGAAAAGGGTAGGGATCAGATATCATAAGGATATAGGGAAGAGCAGTGGAGGAGAAGGAGGAGACTGAGTGGGAGGGAGAAGGGACAGGAAAGGGGAAGAAATGTAGAATGAATTTTTAAAAATCACACATTTTTGCATCTATAGATATACCACAGCAAGTCCTACGTAGCTTTGTGTATATCTATAAAACGCCAATCAAAAATAAAAAGCAAATGAAATGAAGACAAGCAGAGTAAAGGAAAGAGAATAGGAGGAGGAAGGAAGGATTGGAAAGAAGAGAAACTAAGCACTGAAATGGAGTAAATCGATTGCCATGTGTGTGAATGATTTTGTCAAAACGAACCCAACTATCACATATAACTATAATGAATTAATAAGAGGAAAAATGGTAACTCAAATGCTCACTGACAAGAAACTGAATGAATAAATTGTGTTTTAGTCACAGAATAGAGTACAATATTGCAGTGAAAATAAACTGCAACTATTTATATCAACATGGATTTCATAAACCTGTACGCAGAGAAAGAAAAGGGATAATTGTAGGAGAAAATAACTATGTGATCACAATTTTATTGGGCTTTAAAAACATGAAAAACTACATGATTTGTTGTTTCAGGGTTACATCCTTTGATGATAAAACTATAAAAAGCAAGTGCCTGATAAATGCAAAATATAGGATAGCACATGCATATGGAAAAGGGAGAAAAGGAGAAGATGAGATAATGGAGGGTGGGATACACAGTGGTAATTGTCTAGTTCCTAAATTGAATTGTGAGTACATAGGTGTTCATTTGTAGATATTTATGTACATATTCTAAATGATAATAAAATAAAAAATTTTAAATTCAGAATTTACAAATCTGAAGTTCTTCAGTTAATGTATAATTAAGTTTTACAAACATCCAAAGTCTAATCAAAGTAATCTGACATAACCTCAGAGAAGCCTAAATTACTTGAAATATTGTGAACATAGTCAATTTTACTGTATAACCTTGGTCTTAGAAAATAATTTGTAATTCTTCTGTGTTTAGACCTTGAGTCCATATACATAAATTCTAGTTTTACAGAATTACTGGCTACCAAATGAGTCTAACTACCTGGAATACATCTATATATTTGACTTTACTATTGTCTTCTTATCTTTAATACATGGAGGCACTTATAAATTAATTTTTAAAATTATTATTTCTTTGCAAACATTATCTCCATTAGAAATCCAACTTTCAGTGGTTGTTGTTGGACCTGTAGGGAAAAAAAATTCTAATTGAAATGCAGATCTTAACTAGAAGTTTTATACAAATACATATATTTGTGTGTATATACATCTATATATATGATTAAATTTTTAATCTGCAAATGGCAAAATAGGTACTCTATGAAATAAAATAAAATTAAAATAAAAAGGATATTATTTACATGACAGTACTAAAAAGCAGTAATTTTGTGGACACACCAGCTCAGACTTCTAGTACCTTAGCATGATTCTTTTCTCAGAAATGTATTTATTAGAACGTTAGACTTAATGATGTTAGCCAACTACTTTTCTTTTCTTTTTTCCACTACTGGGGATTGTACCCAGGGTTGTTCTATCACTGAGCTAAATCTCTTTTTATTTTTTTCTTAGTTTGAGACAGGGTCTTGCTAAACTTGCTCAGACTGGCTTCAAACTTGCAATCCTCCTGCCTCAGCCTGAATTATAGATGTACACCACCCTAACTAATTTTCTTTGCTTTGTTTCCATATTTCCCAAACAACCTTCCAGTTATAATTTGGCTTCCTGTATTGCTTTTCTACAAAGAAAGTGAAACCAGATTTAAAGATAGGTAGTTAGTGTTGAAGTGGCACCCCCTTTCTCCACAGAAAAGCCCTCTTCACCATGGCTGATTTTAGGACTGTCAGCAAAAGAGTCTCTGAGAAAGAGTCCATTGTAGATAAATTTCCTATTTTCGTGTCACCCTGTTTTACTTGGCTACTGGCCGAGAAGATAGCAGCACTCCAGGTACTGGACACCCCTTACTAGTTTTTCACAAACATATCCAGTATAGTACTTTGTAGAAATGTGCAAACAAGGCCTCTGGCCTTGAGCTGGGTTTCACAGAGATGTCTACATTTTTAAGATAAGTTACCAACTGGGCTCCATGGTAACAGCTGGCAGGGGGAGGAAAGGAAGGGGAAAAGAAGCTCTCCCCTTCTCGGGTATTGTTCTTGAAGAGTTAACTTGCCCAGAACAGTGAAAAAAAAAAGCTGCTTTTATGTGAACTTCTGCAGACTATGAACTTCTGAGGCCCTCCCCTTACATGCTGGTATAAAATTCTGAAACTTCCTGAACTTAGGGTTCAGGGGATTAATTGATTACAGCAAAAGCTGTGCCCTCTGAACCTGGCTGCAGCCAAATAAAACTGTTTCCTGCTGTCTTCGGTGCCTTGCCTCGTTTGTCCCTACAACAGTGTAGTTAAGTAAATCGGGTCTAATATTGAGTAAAATCGAAAATGAAGGCCATGTTGAGAATGGAACCTGGGAAAGCAGAGCAGCACTTGGGAAATTGAAATGGTCTCCCCACCTACATTCTATCACTGCAAGATAACAGAACAAAGGAAAGGGACGCTGACAGAAATGCAGGAAAGCTGAAAGAAGACCTTAGCTATAAAAGAGGGAAGACCTCCCCCCTTCCATGGATTCCACCTCTTGGGTCCCCTTCTTCCTTCTGGAGAAGTCTTTTCTGCTGTCCTTAATAAAGCTTCTACTTTCCACTCTAAACTTGCCTCTGCGTGCTTCTCTGGTGTTATACTTCAGCATTGGGGAAGCAAGGTAAACAGCGGTAACAAAAGGATGGACATATCTCCAAGCACTATACTGAATGTTTTCCATTTGTTCTGAATCAAGTTAAGTGGCCTATCTGACTCTCTGACTGAAAAACTGATACAGATGGATTCCATCACCTGGTTCCCTTGCCCCCTGGGCTTTTGGTTGAATTGGGCCAATGCAGAACCTCAGGAAATCAGAGGAAGGGAGGAAAAGAGAGGTTGGTTTTTTTTATTTCCCAGGCTTCTCCCTGTGATATCACTGTAGGCTGACAGTGTCCATGACTGAGGGTCTCAGGTAGCCTTTGTCACACAGCTCTCTACCTCTGGATTCTGGAAAGTGCTCCTTCTCACATCAGCAGGCCCTCAGGTCTTCAAAATATCTGACCTATGACCCCTGCTCTGCTCCCAGAATGTCTGGGAGAGTAATAATATACATGTCTCCCCCAAAAGAACAGTTCTCCAATTAACCAGCCACAAGCCCAGTGTAAGAACACAGTGGAAACCATTACTTTTCCCATGAGACAGCATCTGATAGACAGCATTCAGGATTGGATCCCTTTTCAATTCTTTCTTTTCTTTCCTTTTTCTTTCTTTTCTTTTCTACCCCTCTACCCTATCCCTAGAACACTCTGCATCCAATCAGTGCCCTGTTTAGTCAGCCCTTTGGGGATTTTTACTCCTGAACACTCAGAAGAGGGTAATGGTGAGACCTCCCTTAGCCAGCTGAGTTGAGCCTTCAGAGTATAGAATCTACAAAACAAACACACAGTTTTTCCAAAAATGAGATTTATTTTCCCTGCAAATATTGCTCTCCTCTCACAATGTAATTTGTGTTTATTTGCTAAAATACCACCTTCTCACTATGTGTGATAAGAGGGGAAAATTGAGCTAGATGTGTGTGGAGAGCTGAGAGAGCAGGTAAGATGAGGAGAGAGGTGTGTTAGCTGGAGATATTGTTACCACTGTTTACCGGTGACGAGTCCTTGCTTCCCCAGAGAAGCACAACCAGGCAAGTTTAGAGTGGAAAGTAGAAGCTTTATTAAGGACAGCAGAAAAGACTTCTCCCCAGAGGAAGAAGGGGACCCAAGAGGTGGAATCCGTGGAAGGGCGATGTCTTTCCCTTTTTATAGCTAAGGTCTTCTTCAGCTTTCCCGGAATTCCTGTCTTTTGTTGTGTTATCTTACAGTGATAGAATGTAGGTGGGGAGACCCAAAAGGTGAGGGGCAGATGGGCCTAAGGAGTAATGTGGGCAGAAAGGGCCTGGGGCCACTTCTGATTGGCATCTCCCTGTTTGCTGGGAGCTGTTTCATTAACATTTCTTTAGAATGGGCTCTGGACCTTGGGAACATTAGCATTTCAATTTCCCAAGTGCTGCTCTGCTTTCCTGGGCTCCATTACTCAACAAGGCCTTCATTTTCAATTTTATTCGATATTAGACCCGAATTACCTAACTACACTAACTACCTATCTTTAAATCTGGCTTCAATATGAGTCAGTCCAGGGAGAAGAGAAAGAAAAGGAGCATTTCAGGAAGTGAAAATGGCACATTGAAGGCCCAAAAGCTGAGAAGATGGAACATTTGTGGAACTAAAAGAAGGCCAGTTTAGCAGGAACTTTTTTAGCAAAAGAAAGGGTGGTTTGTGAAATAAAGCTGGGAGTCAGATAAATCAGAGAAGCATAGGTCACACAAAGAAGAGGGACCTTTATCCTTGGTAAAGAAAGAGTATATTGTTGGGGGGAATCCAGTAGAAGACCAGTTAAATGAATTATAAAAATTTGGAAAGATTAAGGAGCTGGCCCATGTGAAGGATCATATATCACTCGATTTCTTGACTGTTTTGTAAATACACTTTTTTTTTTCTTTTGCAGTACAGGAGTCCATAATATTTGCCACAAAGAAAAGCAGGATTAATTAGTTCTTCCATCTATAGTTCTATACTCAACAAACATGCTTTGTCAATAAAACTAATCCAGATATCCCAGCCACAAGAGTTTGAGTTGGTTTAGATTGGATGGGGACAGCTACACAAGCCAGAAATGACCTTATGCAATTAAAACTTAAGAGATACCAGGTACTTTGGGGATGACTTCACCAAATTTCTATCTAGTAGCCCCATTCCTGTTATAGTCAAGTATCATCAGACAAGCCAATCAAATTCTATCTTTGAACAAAGGGAAAAGAGATTAGTTGTGTTTATTTGGTCCAACTCATGCTGCAATTTAAGACTTTTAATGATAATTGAAGTTACCCTAGGTCCCAGTGTAGGGAAATCTAAGACCTTGAGCCAATTTACCTTGTACAAAACCCCCAACAGAAATGTGGTCTCATTTTAAAGGAACCTGACTGGTCATTTCCTCCCAGCAGTTGTATCCTCCAAGTTCTGCTTTCTTTCCAAGCAGTTTCCAAGTTCCTCAAGAGAACTTCCTTGTGGGTTCTTTAACCCCTGACTGAGTGCTGAGCACACACATAACAGGCTTTCAACAAATATTGGAGAAGTAGTCCTAATTTTTAAGTCTAATTTTAAGTCTAACTCAACTTAAAATGTTTTATTCATTTTATTATAAAATTATAAAAATATAAACAATATGTTGGGATCCACATGCCTTTTTCTCTTCTACTCTATAAAGGATTATCCTTGGTCATGTTTGTTGTGGGTTTTCTCAGACCATTTAAAATGCACAGACATACTAATCTGTAAGGATTTTTAAAAATTCATACATTAAAAGACAAAATTATAACAAATTTAGCTGCAGATCTAATTGGATTTTATTTGAGATTCTTGAGAATTAGGGTAGCCTCCATTCAACAAAACGCAATGACGTCTCCCACTGGACAATGGCAGAACAGAGGATTTTGTAAAGTAAAAACAAGGAATAGAACAATTGGGGAAAAGCTGATTGGTTAACATCAGGTTATATCAGGTTGCTTTATTTGCAAGTGTTAAAGCAGAGGGAACTTTCTTATTGCACTGACTCAGGAAGACTGAAATCTCCTGTTCTCAGGAAAACCTAGTATGTTATGAAATTTGTTTCCTTGAAGTTTCAGTTTGATTATATGATCTTTAGCTCAAGTGACTCTATTTTAGTTTGGTCTGATATGTTGGGGACTAGAGCAAGAGCTCAGTCTTTTATGATGACCCATAATTTCTGTTTAATACACAACAATGGAATTTATAGTAAACATATTGGTTTTACTTGTTTTAAAATTCAGTAATATATCTGACTAGTCTTCCATGTTGCTACGTGCGTGTGTGTGTGTGTGTGTAAATTTTAGATTGCTACTTAGTGTCACAATTTATGTAAATAATCTCCCATGGTTGAATATTTAAGTGGTCTCCAACTTTTCACCATTATGACATTATGAATGATGCTACAGTGAACCCTTATACATATATTCTTGCACATATTATGGGTTTTTTTTTTTGTTGTTGTTGTTGTTTTGTAAACTACAGATCCAGATGTGGAATTACTGGGAAAAGTTATAGTCAAAGGACACTCAGAAAGACAGGAATTCTCATGTTAACTCTGCCATTCTGTGCAACTCTAAGCAAGTCACTTCGATTCTCTGAAATTCTGTTATTTCATCTATAAGAGAAACAAACATCTCATGATTCAGAATGCTGTGAAAATCAAATGACAAAGCTGAAGCATCATGGTTGATTCACATTGGGTTTAAGTTTTGGTTTTGTTTGTGTTTGCAGTGCTGGGTATCAAACTCAGGGCTTCACTCATGCAAGGAAGGATTCTGCCTCTACACTGTACCCCTGGCCTTCAGTTTAGTTTTAATAGGAGTATTTTCTTAGCTTCTTCATACTCTGTTAAATCTCATTAGATGGCATGCAAAATTTGAGTGGTTGACTGGAATGTTTCTCTTTTGAATATACAGTAGGGAACCAACTAGAAGGATAGTATTGAAAGCAAATAGACCAATGCATTGTGGGGAAATATGTTCTAATCTTTGGAAGGATAAACCCAGGATCTCATATTTGATTTTCTGCATAAAAAACATACGAATGGCCCATAATAACCTACAAGAAAGGTTTTTTTTTCAATCCAAGCACCTTGAAAAAGAAAAAAAAAACAATACTGTGCTAGTCAGCTCTTTATTACT
This sequence comes from Marmota marmota marmota, assembly GCF_001458135.2. Lineage (NCBI taxonomy): Eukaryota > Metazoa > Chordata > Mammalia > Rodentia > Sciuridae > Marmota > Marmota marmota. The sequence continues at coordinate 7,330,115 of NW_025999925.1, read as the reverse complement.
ATAACGAAATATTCGAATAAAAGTAAACTTTATGAGTACAAGTTTACTTTGACTTATGGTTCTAGAGGTTCCCATCCAAGATTGGGTGGCTCTTTTCTTTGGACTTTGGTAAGGGCAGGACATCATGGTAGGTATATATGGTAGAACAAACCACTCAAGTCATGAATTAGGAAGCAAACAGAAAAAGGATGGGCTGAGGTCCCACAATCCCCCTTAATGGCATGTCTTTAATGAACTAAGGACCCCCTAAAAGGTCCTACCTCCCCAAGATTCCACCATGTCTCAATAATGCTACCTTGTTGAGTAAGACCTTGGAAGACATTCAATATCCAAACTAAGCAAATACAAGTAAGACCTTGGAAGACATTCAATATCCAAACTAAGCAAATACAAAGCTCTGGTAGAAAAGTCTACAAAACGTTTTTAATAAAAGCAATCAATTATAAAGTACTTTCAACTCGTTAAGTACTTTTGCCATGAATCTTATTACCAAAAGACCTGAGCACAGATTCTGGCCTTAGTACTAACCACTTCTGTGAGCAGGTGAAAAACATTCTGATTTTTTTATAGGATGGAAACCCAGGGGTGCTCTACCATTGAGCTACATCTCCAATTCTTTTTTCCTTTCTTTCTTTCTTTTTTTTTTTTTTTTTTTTTTTTTT
>NW_025999925.1:7278481-7329428 GCF_001458135.2 Marmota marmota marmota | reverse complement strand
TTTTTTTTTTTTTTTTTTTTTTTTTTTTTTTTTTTTGAGACAGGGTCTCACTAAGTTTCAGGGACTGGCCTCAAACTTGTGGTCCCCCTGCCTAATACACCCACTAGAAATAATAAAAATTTTAGGGATTATGCAAGACACTGTATATGAATAAACCTAATTGAGACCCTTACAAGTTGTGATGCTCAGTAGATACAATTGAGGCAAAGAGAAAATTTTCATGGAATAACATTTCAAGGAAAAAATCATTGTGAGACCTTGAGTCAAAAATTACCACTTCTCTGAATCTCTACTTTCCTCTCCTATAAAATGAAGATATTGAATTAGATCCTTAAGGGACTGGGATTGTGGCTCAGCGATGGAGCGCTCACCTAGCACATGCGAGGCCCTGGGCTTGATCCTGAGCACTACATAAAAACAAATAAATAAAATAAAGATATATTTTTTTAAAAAAGAATTAGATCCTTAAGTTCCCTTTTACTCAAACAACAACAACAAAACAACTGCTACATGTACCAAGTGCTTACTATGTGCCAGGCACTATTCTAATTGCTTCATATTTAAGGATTTATTTAAGCTTCACAGCATAACTCTGAGGCAGGTTTTGCTTTCTGTAAATATTTGAGGGAGATTTCTTTTCTAAATTCTTTTTAACTTTGTTTTATTTTAAGGCTTTATGGAATTTACAAGTTTGTTTAGAGCTGCTTTGTCTTTTGAGAAAAAAGTTAATGCAGAGAAGAAGTAATGCTGCATAACATATTACCTCTAAGCTTAGTGTCCTTAAATGATGAGTATAATCTCATATGATTTCAGAGGGTCAGGACCTTGAGAGTGCCTTGGCTGAGGTGGTTCGGCCTCTGGTGTCTCATGAGATTATAGTTAGATTGTTGGCCAGGACTGCAGTTGTCTGAGGGGCTTTGATTTTCTTTTCTTTTCTTTTTATAGTACTGAGGATTAAATCCAGGGCCTGGAACATGCTAGACAAACTACCACTGAGCTACATCTCCAGCCCTTTTTTTCTTCATTTTATTTTGAGACAGGATCTCATTAATGTTGCCCAGGCTGCTCTCAAATTTGTGATCCTCCTGCCTCAGCCTCCAGAATAGCTGGGATTATAGTCCTGCACCATAGCATCCAGCTGAGAACCTTCTTCTGAGTTCACTCATATGACTGTTGGTAGAAGAATTTAGTTACTCATCTGAGCATCTCCATAAGGCTGCTCATACAGCTTGGAGGCTAATCCCTGACTGTAAGAAATTAGAGAGGGAAAGAAGGAAGGAGCATGAAGAAGAGAAAGAATGAGAGAAAACCAAAGATAAGAGCTTTTGTCTTCCTAATCTTACAGGTATATCTACTCTCTAAACCTTAGAGGTGATATTCCATCCTTTCTTTCATATGTCTTCACTAGAAGCAAGTCACCAAGTCAAACCCAAATTCTAGGGAAGGGAAGTTGAGTTCCATTGCTGTTGGGAAGAATATCAAAGGATTATGAACATATCTTTAAAACCACAATAAGAGCTGGCAATGGTGGTGCATGCCTATAATCCCAGTGGGTTAGGAGGCTGAGGCAGGAAGATCACAAATTCAAAGCCAGCCTCAGCAAAAGCATGGCTCAGTGAGAACCTGTCTCTAAATAAAATACAAAATAGGGCTGAGGATGTGGCTCAGTGGTCAAGTACCCCTGCTAGTTGAGATTCACTAATTTGATTTTTAGACATGTTTTTGTGGTCTCCATCATTAGCATATACATCTATAGTTTGAAAAATAATCATCTAAGGTCTGTATCAAGCCATTATGGCATATACAAGTTATGGCAGTTTAAATTTGATAAAATATTGCAAAATTGTTCTTCATAGTATCAATTTACTCCTCCCTCCACCACCAGCAAGGATGAGAGTTCCTTTTGCCCACATTTATACCCACATTCAATATTGTCAGATTTTTCATTTTTGCCAATCTCATTATTGGGTCTCATTTAAGTTGGATGAAGGCAGGCCTGCATAAATATATTATTCCTTTTGTGTAGGAGGCACAAGTATAATGAGAAAATTCTCTCCTATGTGCATCCTCATGGCTGCTGTGTCATTACTGAATCCCTTAGAAATTGTAATGATTAAAAAGAGAAAGGATACAGTAAAGGGGCTTCCCTCAGAGAATTCAGAGAAGCCTCTGTAACAAAGCCAAACTGCAGGCTCCGCTAGTCTACCAAGAGAGTCACTTCAAACCATTCACCACTTTCCTCAAACTTTCTCCTCTCCTAGCTCTCCCTAATATTCAGCCACCTTATTCTCCCACCACCCAGAACATGAGACCATCATGTGGAAACTCTGTTTTTTTCCATTTGCATCCACCCTCTTCTGTTGTAGTTTGAAGGTATCCCTTGGGTTTCACTTTGTGAAAACTTAATCCCCAGAGTCATATGTTAATGGTATTTGGAGGTAAGGCCTTTGGGAGGTGAAAAGGATGAGGCCTGTACCCCCACAATTGCATTAGTGGCTTTATAAGAGAGAGCTAAGCTAGAAAGCTTGCTCTGTCTCTTCATGTGATGCCCCTGTAGCATATCAGGACTCTACAAAGAGCTCTTTTCAGCAAGAAGGCTCTAACCAGATGTGACTCCTTGAACTTGGGCCTTCAGAATCATGAGCTGAATAAACCTTTAGTCTTTATAAATTACTGAGTTTGTGATATTCAGTTATAGCAACAGAAAATGGACTAAGACACCCTACATCACGTCCCAGACCAAGTGATAACCTTGTTCCTGCCCAAGGCTAATTCTTCTACCCCTGCACTGAGGCCTACCTCCCCCCAACTTCTGATGGCTCTTACTGCATAAATGATTCTCTCTTTTGCTTCTAGCTATAAGTGCACCTTCCTTGCTCTTTACCTCATCCTTCTTGGTTGAGTCTCTCCTTTCTTGAAAAAGGCCTTCCTTTGAGTGCCTGCTATTCTCTGACTTCTCTCACTCATTCGGAAACCCAAACATTATTTCCTCTCACCCACAGGACCTGTCCTTTTCCTTCACAGCATTTACTGAAGTATACATTTATATATTTGTTTGTGGATCTGCATCTCATCCGATTCAGTCAACTGCAAGGGATCAGAGACCCTGTCTCCTTAGTGCCTACCACAGAACTGGCCCTCTAGTGCTTTCCTTCTCTCTGTTCCCACATCAGATGGATGTTTCAGAATTTAAAGCCTGTTGCACTCTCCCCCACTTGGAAAGTGCCATTGGTTCCTCAACCTGCAGAGTAAAGTCCACTCTCCTTAGCACAACAGAGAGGTTCTGAGAAAACAACTTTCTCTGCATGCTCAACACTGTGAATTGAAGATCTCTAGAAAAGCTGCATCTATATTAAAGACCTTGCAGACTGCTTGATCTTGGCTGTCTAGAGCTTTGTGATTGTGGAGATATGGAATATTGTAGGTTGAGAGCCAAAATTATCTCGGATTATCTTAAGCACTTAAATAGCCAATTACATTAACATTTGTATCTGACCTAATATTCTTGTGACTAATAGATAAACTTCTCAGAATGTATTGCTTGAAGCTCCGCCAACCCTAGAGCTAAGAATCTGAAAGATGTCCCTGCCTTGCTATAGAGTGCCTACCTGACACTCCTACCAATGCGTCAGGTAATGACTAGTAAATGTATTGACTTATGACTTTCTTTTGTTCTGTGACTCTAAAAGTTCATGTAACCTCCTCCACAGTGGAACATGCCATTCATGGTAACTTGAGTTCATGTTCTTGCCCATGGTCACTGTGGCTCAAAATAAACCACTTTCGTTGCTTGATGTTGACATTATCTCCTCTATTAGAAGTAGCAGGCAGGAGAGGAAAAAAGTCAACCAGCTAATATTATTACTGGGAGTGCTGGTAAAAGTAGTAACTGGATGGGACGGAGGGTGTGGCTCAGTGGTAGAGCATGTGTTTAGTATGCACAAGGCCCTGGGTTCCATTCCCAGCCCTATGATCCTCCCTCCTACTCCCCCCAAACAAGAAGAGTTTGAAATCTATAAATAAAAGAGAATACATGATCATTTACGGATTTCATCCATTTGCTGTTGTAATGGTTTTCCATGCTCTTCTTCCATGGAAAAACTTGTACCTATTATTTCAAAGAGAAATAAATCTAAAATTTTATTAAACACTTATGATATAGCAGGCGTTAAACTAAATGCTTCATTTACTTTATCCCATTTCATGTAATTTTCTTCAAACCCAATATCCCCTTCCAAGAAATAAAATGAATAGGCCAAAAATAAATAAATAAACATAAATAATTAAATAAATATGAAAAAGAAAAAAGAATCTTGTAGTGCTTTCCATATTATGAGAAAGTGCAAAAGGCTTGTACAATAAATATGCTTTCCATTAGTTAAAATAGCCCAGGTTCATCTCTGGTATGCATGAGACTTGTAACATGCCAGTCTTCTACATAAACTCCTCTTCTATCTCTTTCTCTCGTCCTTTTCTTTTTTTGTTTGCTCTTTCCTCCCTATGCTCAATCAATCTGATTACTATCTGCTTTTTCCTTTTCTCTCTGCCTACTACCTCCTAAACCCATCAATAGTTTCAATGTTGCCTTTGAGGCCCAAAAGGTTACTGACCCCTTGTCTAAACTAAAGAGAAAGCAAACAAAAAGAAAGGCTTCTTTCAACTCCCCTGGGTTAAAATTACAACAAGGTATAATGATGTTGCAGTACAATAAGTGACCCAGAGAGAAGACACATACACTAACCAGGCTTTCAGCTTCTCAAATGCAAGGGAAAGTAACCCACTGAGATCTTTGTGAGGTTCTCCTGTTTCACTCTGAGTAAATGGGAAGCCTTTAGTGTTTTATCTGCAGGTGAGAAGTTGTAGAGAGAAGTTTCCCTGAGGCTTGGGAAATGAGAACAGAGATGGAAGGAAGATGCTTTCCTTTAAGGGGCAGAGATTTATCGTGTGGAAATCTGAAAGTAGCATCATGTGTAAAATTCAAAATGAAACTGTTGGTCTTGAAAGTTTGCTCAATCATTAGGTGCTGAGAATGCAGAAGTTGCTTTGGAATGTCAAAGCTAGCTTCTGTATTGAGGGGGTTTTATCCTCATTTTGAGTGCTCATAGCAAAGCTGGCACAACAGGTGTCTCCCATTTGACATTTTCTAATTTCTCCACTTTCAGGCAAATAAGAAGAAACCTGGGGATAAATCATTGTCTCAGTTCTATTTGAAGAAAAAGGTATTCAGTTATTTGCAAAACTTTTCCAGTGCTTTCTGAATACCAGACTCAATATTTAAACAAACCAAATCTTGGAGATCAAGCAGATGCTATAAATCATCAAAATAGCTCCCTGTTCCCCCTCCCCGCCAAACAAACAGGCATTAAAAGAAAATTAGTGTTGAAGAACAGAGCTGGTGGGTAGGTGGTTTATAGCTGTGGGTTGATGATCTGACAACATTTTATCAGAGAACTTTGCTGACTGGCAAAAAGCAATGAGTTGCTAAATGCTGAGAGACTGTTGAGAATACTTAAGGAAGAAGGTATTGTTTCTGGAAATAAGAGCGGAGTTCAAAAACTACAGTGCTATATCTCTACCTATTAGGGACAAGAGATTCTGCATTTCATGAGAAAGCCTCTTTTGCTTAATAAAAAACATTTAGATTCCTGTCAAAGCATATTCTTCCTCTTCTACAGACTCCCACCACCCTGAATTAATCATGTACCTTGTTGGTTCATTAAGTGTTGGTGTCTTTTGATGCATATATTATTCCAATGACACATACAAAACTACAATTTTCAATCTCTGCTTAATGAATTTTAAGGCTATACTTTGCAGATCTTTGAATCATCCAATTGATTCAGGAATGAGTTAGCTGGCCTATTGCAGTTACTGGAGAGAAAGGGGGGTGGGGGAGAATGAGAATGAATATGAATCCCCTTGGGCTTAAAGATCAAAAGAACACTTAGTTCAACATCATAATTTTAGGGTTAAAATAGTCATGGTTGCTAACTGACACTTCAATACAGGAGCATCATCAGGCATTTTTGGCTGGCTGAATGTAACTGGTTCATTGAATGAGCTGCACTCAGAACAAAAGAAAGCAACTTTACTCCTCTCAAATGCTCTTTCAAGCCTTCCCTATCAGAGTATTCTACTCAATTCTTAGATAAAATTGAACATGAGATCTCATATATAATTACATGAGCCAATTCCTTATAATCTCCCTTTTTCTCTCTTTCTCTCTCTCTCTCTCTCCCTCTCCACACACACACACACACACACACACACACACATGCACACATAGTTGGTCTTCTATCTTTGTCAGTTCCATATCCACATCATATGATTGTACATGAAATCCCAGCTTTTTCTGGTCATGGTCAGGTATTAAAAAGCCTAATACTATCTACTATCAAAAGATTATGCCCTCATTTGATTCAAATCTTCTTTTCAAACTCTTGCTGCTCTTCCTTCCATCCTCAGACCTTAATCAAACATGCAAACCTAAAAGTGGGAAATGCCAGTGTGGGTGTGTGGCATGGGGGACAAACAGCGGGTGTTCTTTCTTCCCAGCTCCACCCCCTTTTACACTTTCTAGCTGCTATTTGCAGTTCTTCTATATACCATCCGTGGAGGAGGTAGACCTCCTCCGACAAGGCAACAAGGATAGTGTTCCATGGCTGATACAGTGGAGTTTCTGAGCTCTCCTATCTGAGGACCTCCTACCTCTGGTTTCCTGTCATAGAAAATGTTCTAACACTGACCCCTGCTTTCACCATGGCTTCCCATTCCTACCACCTCACCTCAGCTTGCAGCTGTAGATGGCCCACTTCTGCCCTTTAGAATGATAGTTTTGGTGAAGCCACTTTTCACATAACTGAAATCCAATTCTAAAAATTTTTTGCAATCCACACGCATCCTACAGAAAACCTGTATCTTTGCCCATAGGCCCTTATTCCTAAGCATATTAGTTAGGGTCCTCCAAAGTACAATATGGCATAAGTACAGTTATCTCTCAGTATTCATTGGGGAAGTGGTTCCAGGACCCCCACCCTCCCTGATACCAAATCCATAGATGCTAAAGTTCCTTATATAAGGTATAATATTTTGCATATAATTTACACACATTCTCCTGTATACTTTAAATCACCTCTAGATTACTTATAATACCTTATAAGATTACGTATAATAAATGTAAATGCTATGTAGATAGTTGTTAGACTGTTATTTAGGGAATAATGACAATAAAAATAGTCTGTACATGTTCAGTACAAATGCAATTTTAAAAAATATGTTTGATCTGTAAATAGTTGAATCTGTGGATGTAGAACTCACAGATATGGAGGACAAACTCTGTGGTGGGGGCAGAGTAGAAAGAGAGACTACCACCAGGAATAGAACCCCTTAAATTCAATTCTAAACCCAGTCATATGGCTAGCATGAGAACAGCTCAGATCTACTTCTTTAAATAACATCCATCTCTCCATATTCAAATTTTGTTTTTTTATCAATAGTATGGGAAGAAATTTATTATTCTTCATGGATCTCATGTTCATTCATTCATTCACTCAACAAATATTTATTAAGAGATTAACAATGTATTCAATGCTGGGGAGTTGCAGGCTACAAACTATACTACCTGCCTTTCAGGAGTCACATTTTGGTAGGTTACATGGATGATCATATCATAAGTATTCTATGGGGACTGAACATGAATTCCAAGTGGCAAGGATTACTCTGCAAAAACCCTTGCATAGCTGGGCACAGTGGTGCATGCCTGTAATCCCAGTGGCTCAAGAGGCTGAAGTGGAAGAATTCCAAGTTCAAAGGCAGCCTCAGCAATTTAGTGAGGCCCTAAGCAAATTGGTGAGACCCTGTCTCAAAATAAAAAATAAAAAACAGCTGGGGAGGGCTGGGGTTGTGGCTCAGCGGTAGAACATTTGCCTAGTACGTGTGAGGCACTAGGTTTGATCCTCAGACATTGTGTCCACACCTATAACTAAAAAAAAATAAATAAATATTTTTTAAAAGAATGAAATGAATGTTAAAAAACAAAACAACAACAACAACAACAAAAACCGGCTAGGGAATGTAGCTCAGTGGTAAAATACCCTTGGGTTCAATTCCCCAGTACCAGAAACAAACGAACAAAAATGAATTCATTAGGATGATACTAAATGATATACTGCTTATTCCCCTGAGTCTCAGGCAGTCAGGGATTGATCAAGTTTTGTGATGTCAGAAGCTTGCACAATCTGGAAGCCTGCTTTAACCAAAAAAAAAAAAAAGAGAGAGAGAGAGAGAGAAAGAAAGAAAGAATAAGTGCTGGCGAGGATGTGGGGAAAAGGGTACACTTGTACATTGCTGGTGGGACTGCAAATTGGTGCAGCCAATTTGGAAAGCAGTATGGAGATTCCTTGGAAATCTGGGAATGGAACCACCATTTGACCCAGCTATTCCTTTTCTTGGACTATTCCCTAAAGACCTTAAAAGAGTGTACTATAGGGATACTGCCACATCGATGTTCATAGCAGCACAATTCACAATAGCTAGACTGTGGAACCAACCTAGATGCCCTTCAATAGATGAATAGATAAAAAAAAAATGTGGCATTTATACACAATGGAGTATTACTCTGCACTAAAAAATGACAAAATCATGGAATTTGCAGGGAAATGGATGGCATTAGAGCAGATTATGCTAAGTGAAGCTAGCCAATCCCTAAAAAACAAATGCCAAATGTCTTCTTTGATATAAGGAGAACAACTAAGAACAGAGCAGGGAGGAAGAGCATGAGAAGAAAATTAACATTAAACAGAGGTGGGAGAGAAAGGGAGAGAGAAGGGAAATTGCATGGAAATGGAAGGAGACCCTCATTGTTATACAAAATTACATATAAGAGGAAGTGAGGGGAAAGGGAAAAAAACAAGGGGGAGAAATGAATTACAGTGGATGGGGTAGAGAGAGAAATTGGGAGGGGGAGGGGAGTGGAGGAGGGATAGTAGAGGATAGGAAAGGTAGCAGAATACAACAGTTACTAATATGGCATCATGTAAAAAAGTGGATGTGTAACCGATGTGATTCTGCAATCTGTATACGGGGTAAAAATGGGAGTTCATAACCCACTTGAATCAAATGTATGAAATATGATATGTCAAGAACTATGTAATGTTTTGAACAACTAATAATAAAAATTAAAAGAAAGAATAAAATTATGCTTTTAAATTTTACAAAGTCATGAGACTATGTGAGAACATTGCTAGGCCCTTCCCAGGGTCTTGGAAGGGACCCAAGCAAGTGAGGTACTATGAGGCTTAAGTCTCATGCCTTCACAGTAAATCTATCTCAGTACTCAATACATTTATAATGTTATCACTTGTTTCAAGATGACTCTAGCTTGTATAATGGTAAATTGGGGTTCTAAAAGCAGACAGACAAACCTATATTTCATTTACCCTCTTCCACTTATTTCCTGTGTATTTTGATCAAATTTACTTAAATTCTGCAAGCCCCAAATTCCTTTTAGGAGAATCTACTTCATATGATAATAGCAAGGATTAAAATATTAAAATATGTAAGTATGCAAGACATTTAAAATACCCTATAATTGGGATTTACTAAGTGTTCACTATTAGCTAGGATCAAAATCTGAAGTGTCTGAATTCTGTTCCTGTATTTACCTATTCAAACTTGCAGATTCTTCATTCCTTACCACACAGAATTCCAGGGAGCATAGGTAAGAAAATGCCATTTTCATAATGAAATAAAATCCAGGACCTCTGAACCTCATAACTTGGAGAATTGTACATCTAGACCCGTAAATCTCCCACCTGAGATTCCCCACTCTATGGAGGATCTTGCCAGACACCCTGGTTAGTGAGAAGTTGGTCCTCAACACACTGAGAACAAAGTAGACTGTGAGAAAGAAATTGACCAAACTATGAGAGAGTTTAAAAAAAAAAATCAAAACACAGTATATATGAGGCTGGGGTTGTGGCTCAGTGGTAAAATGCTCGCCTCATACATGCGAGGCCCTGGGTTTGATCCTCAACATCACATAAAAATAAATAAATAAAATAAAGGTATTGTTTCCAACTATAACTAAAAAAATAAAATAATAAAAAATAAAAAACACAGTGTATCTAAGGGAGAGAATGTTTTCTTGCAGATATGCCCCCATTCCACATGAGACGTTAGGAAAAGAAATATTACCAGGATTCCTCCTAGCTTTCAAACTTCACCATCATGGTAAACACCATAGATAAGTATTCACCACAGGTGTATAATCACAGACATGGAGCTAATAATGTACAGTTATGCAGGATGGGCAGTGCACAAAGATATTATGTCTATGAAGGCAACTTCACATTGTAGACACCATATATTTCTATATTTACCAAGATAATTTCCTAGCAAGTGGCAGCTAGATACTGTTACATATTCATTACATTACAATACTTTTATAAAGCCTTGAAGACATGAGAAAGTGGTGCCTTTTCCCAATCTGTACACGTGGATCATGTGGATCAAGTAGGCCCTGACTGGACTTCTAGAATATTCAATCTAGAATCAAAGAAAGAGAGATCCAGCCGCTCATCTATAACCTCATAGCTACAGCCTATGGTCTCAGTTCCCATTTCCTTTCTAAGACCCTACCTCTTCCCCTAGAAACTGACATCGAGAATTTCTCCACTCTTCAGCCAAAAGGTCCTCACTACACCTTTGCTGATCTTATAAGCATGACTAGATATTGATATAATATGATGACCGATGACAATAAGTAAACACATGGCAATAGGGAATAATTTCTTTATAAAGTTTTTAAATACACATACATACGTGTTTATTTTAAGGCTATGCTAATTTCAGCAAAGGCAAATTTCAGTTACCATATGGCTGAGGATATATTACATTGGATAATAGAATATATCTACTGTTCTTTTTGATAACTTCAGCTTTTATAATATTACACTTAAACCAGGAAAAAAATTACTAAGTTAATTCAGTTTTCAATGTAAGGCTTACCAGATACAATGTCTTATTTCCTAAAACATCAATGAAAAGAGATATTTGGGTTTTCAAATGTGTTGGCCCAATATAAATATAGCTATAGCCAACAACATCAGATCCAGTCATATTTAGACTAACCATCCTTAGTGTGTTTCTTAAAACATGGTCTTTATAGCAATATTTTGCACTGTTTCATGCTCAGTATGTTCAGAGATAAAATTTAAAAACCACACTTTAATTCTAAATGAAAAAGAAAACAGTTAATTGAAATGTATTTCTTTGTAAATACAATTTCCAAGTTAATTCAGAAAATATTAGCTTTTTATTTTTAAACTTTCTTATTGTGATATATATCATACCTCTATAATAGTGTATGTATGCATATATGCAATCTAAAGAATAATGAAGTTTTTTTTAAAAAAAAACATAGCTATGTTCTTATTATGTATCTTTAGAACTAGTGTTAAGTATTGCCAGTACTTTGTAAGTTTTTTATGCCTCTCCCTGATGATGTCTCCCTCCTTCCTCACTCTTAGGTAACTAGTTGTTGAAAATTTCTTAATCATCCTTTGCATCTGTTAATTATTTTATTATATATTTGTGTCCCTAAGCAATATGTTACCTAATTTTGCCTGTTTTTGAAATTTATGTAAATGAAATCATGCTTGATTTGCTATTTTTAATATACCTTTATTTATTTATTTTTATGTGGTGTTGAGGATGGAACCCAGGGACTTGCACGTTCAAGGAAGCACTCTACTGCTGAGCCATAACCCCAGCCCCTGATTTGCTTTTTTGTTTGACTGGTTCTGAGATTCCTCAACCAAAATATGTAATTCATTCAGTTTTGCTGCTCTGTATCATTCCATTGTAAAAGTAGACCACAATTTATTTATCTATTCTATTGTTGATGAATATTTGGACAGTTTCCAGGTTTTTTGTCTCTTTATGCTGCTGTAAACATTTTTATTCAAGTTGCTTGGAGTACATGTGCACAAGTTTTTGTAGAGTAGAAAGCTAGAAGTGGAGAGTTTTACTATTTATCAAAATAGATTAATTTCAGTTAGAAAGAATAAGTACAAGACATCTATTATATATTATGATGACTACAGTTAATAACATATTTGAAAATTGCTGAAAGAGTAGATTTTAAGTGTTCTTACCTCACACACACAAACACACAAAAGGTAAGTGCATATATTACTAATGACTAAGCCATTCACAATGTATGTACATATGTCAAAACATCATTTTGTACATCATAAATATATACAGTTTGTACTTGTCAACTGTAAATAAATATGTATCAATATCTAGAGAAAATAATTTAAAAAGCAAAGGCAATGCCAAACTATAGTATTCTCAGAACATACATTTGATGATGATGTTGTTGTTGATGATGATGATGATGAAGATTTCCTTGCTGTATACTAATGCAATGGGAAGTGCCCATGTTGTGCTTACTATTTTGGCTTCAAAATATTTCTTAATATTACCAGTCCAACAGGAAGACATTCAAGGAACTTAACACAAGTCTTCAGTTTTGACACAGGAATTTTGCTAGGAGAATACACAATTCACTGAAGATGGTACACGTTTGGTAAGTGGTGCTACAGGAAGTACTGACACCTGACTTCTAGCAAGAAGAATATGTGAGGTACCGGAGCAAAAAGCTTGACTTCTTGGGGGCCTTCACTTATGGTTTGGTGTGTGTGTTGGAGATTGAACTAAGTACCTCTCTGCTCTAACTACTGAGCTGTATCTCCAGCCCCACCTCTATTTAAAGAAGGTTGTGTGATTTGGGGCAAATCGAGTAATTTCACAGGATCTCAGTTTTCATGTCCCAGACCTGCAAAGTGTGGATTACATGACCTCTGGGTCACTTTCAGCTCTAAAATTCGGATTCTGTGATTTCAGAATCCTTTTGGAAACCACAGTTTTGCATGCCCCCTAGTGGTTTCCTCTGGCATCGCAACTGGAGAAATCGGCTTTAAAATGGTGGTATTGCCTCTGGAAAATTTCCTTATGTGATACATTTTAGGCATTATAATTAAATAATATGAAAACTAAAGAAAGATCATTCGAAGTTATTATAATATTTTTGAAACACCCAAAATGAAATTTATTTTCTCACATAAGAATTAATATTTGTTTTTAACAATTCATACTTTTAGCCATACACTTAAAAATTTTGCATTTACATTTTCTGTAGATGCAACTTCTTTTGTTTTTTAAAATTAAATTTATCTTAACTCATACACAAAAACATAAGTTGTACATATTTATAGAATACTATGTGATGTTTTAATAAGTGTATACATTGTGACATGCTTATATAAGTTTAAACATATCTATTTCTTCAAGATTCATCATTTTTTATGGTAAAAACTTTCAAAATCCTTAATTCTAGCTTTTTGAAATATACATATTAAATTAATATTATCTATATACCCTTCTATGCAATAGCACCACAGAACTTCTTACTTCTCACACCTATGTAACTGTAACTTAGTACCCATTGGTAAACCTTTCCCCATCTCTCCCTCTCCCCTATTCTCTAGTCTCTGGTAACCACCATTCTACTCTCCATTTCTATGATATCAACTTTTTTAGATTCCACATATGAATGAGATCATGTGGTACTTGTCTTTCTATGGTTGGCTTATTTCACTTAATTAAATGACTTCCAGTTCCATTCATGAGGTGCAAATGACTTCAAGGCAGAATAGTATTTTATTGTGAATATTTACTGCATTGTCTTTTTTCCATTTATCTATTCATTGATGAACACTAGGATGTTTTCATTGAATGGCTATTGTGAATAGTGCTTCAATAAACATGGGAGTGCAAATGTCTCTGTCACCGCCCTTGGATATAGACAGTAGTGGGATTTCTAGATAATGTGATAGTTCTATTTTTAATTTTTGAGAAAGCTGCATTCTATTTGTCATAATGACTATACTGATTTGCATTCTTACTAGTATTATGTTAGTTCCCATTTCTTTACACCTCTCCAGGACTTTTTAAGAATAGCCATTAGAGGTGATGTCTCATTGTGGTCTTGATGTGTATCTTCCAGTGCATGTTGGACATTTTTCATATACATGTTGACCATTTGTATGTCTTCTTTTCAGAAATATGTATTTAAACCTATTATCCATGTTTAAATGGTTTTTTGGGGGTTGGTTTGTTTTCTTTTTGTTATTGAGTTTTTTACCTCCCTACATTTTAGGGATATTAAACCCTTTGTCAGATGTATAGTTTGACAAATATTTTTTCCCATTCTGTAGGTTGTCTGCTGATTATTTACTTTGCTGTGCAGGTTTTAATCAGATGTAATCTCATTTATCTATTTTTACTTTTGTTTCCTGTGCTTTAGGGCTTGTCCAAAATGTCTTAGCCCTTTCCACTGCCCTGAAATGTTTCACCTTGATTTTCTTCTAGTAGTTTCCTGGCTTCAGGTCTTACATTTAAGTTTTTAACCCACTTTGAATGATATATTTATTTAGTTGTAGATGGACACAATACCTTTATTTTAGTTAAATATTTTTATGTGGTGCTGAGGATTGAATGAACCCAGTGCCTCACACATGCTAAGCAAGCACTCTACTACTGAGCTACAGCCTCAGCCCCTTGATCGATTTTTTTTTAACTAGTGAGAGGTAGTATACTTTCATTCTTCCACATCCGTATATCTAATCTTCCCAACATTGTTTATTGAAGACTGTATTTACAACTTATGTTCAGTAAGATGTGAGGGGGGAAATATTCAGAACTCCTGCCTGAAAGTTTTTTTTTTTTTTTCCAGTATTGGGAATTTAACCCAAAGGCTTTCTACCACTGAGTCACAGCCCTTTTATTTATTTATTTATTTATTTTCTAGAAAAAGTCTTGCTAAGTTGTCTAGGCTGATCTCACAATTGTGATCCTCCTGTCTCAGTCTCCCAAATCACTGCTATTACAGGCATGCACTACCATGCCAACTCCTGTCTCCAAAATTTACAAATTCAGTTAATCCATCTACTTTCTATTAAATTAATGCCACTGATCATTATGTAAGTAAATAAAACACTAGAGAATTGAATAAAATAACAAATAGTAGCCAGACCTGTAGACATTCAATATGGGTTTAATGAATGTGGATCTGAATCGAAAAAAAGGAAAAACTTTTTTTTTCATTTGGAATCTGACTATTCTGCTACATTAAAATAAAAGAGAATGGTATTGATCTACTCTTGGAAACAGACTTAACCACTTTTCAAGAAAGAGTTTCACTATTTGCAAGGAGGGAGCAAAATTCCTGATGTCTGCTGAAATGCCAGAGACATCACAAAGATTAATGAGTTGAACGCTGCTAAAGTCTATCACATTCCTTAGAAGAGCAGTATTACATAAATACTCAGTCCAGTATCAACAGAAGCTGGGTGCACTGGCTCAATGAAATGCATTACAAATGTTCCTTGACTTAGGATGGGGTTATATCCTGATAAACCTAACACAGGTTGAAAATGCCTTTTTAAATTTTATTTTTGTGGTGCTTGGGATTGAACTAGGGCTTTGCACATCCTTAGCATGCACTCCACTGCTGAACTATGTCCCCAGCCCATGCAAATGGATATCATACGCAGGGCTGACCTGAAACTGTGGGTCATTACTGTGGCCCAATACCAACAGAGAATATCAGTACCACAAATTGCTATCCCAGAAAAAGGTCAAAATTCAAAGTACCATTTCTATTGAATGTGTATCACTTTAGCACTATCATAAAGCTGAAAAATCTTAGGTCAAACCATCACGAGTCAGGGTCTGTCTATACATGCCATTTTTGAAACAGATTATAAAATTGCAACAAGAAAAATAACCCTGCTCACAAAACTACAAAATATCATTTTTCTTTAGAGAGGAAAATAAGAAAAATGAAGATTCTTCCTTTGGATTTAAAAACAAAATCAATATATAAAGGAATCAAATGTTGAGTCCTTAATGTTTTAGTTCTTTCAGCATTTTAATGAATAAATTTTAAAAGGCTAATTATATACAAAAGATATACATTCTGACAGAATTTTACACCTTTTTATTGCCTTTGTTTTTGTTGCCCTTTCAACTGTAGAGATACCTTGAGAAATATTTTCTGTGCTTCTTTGTCTGTTTACCTGATTTTCATGGAGATAGCCCAGTTGAAGGGAGAAGAATGGACTTCCAGGCAGAAACTAAATTTTAGCATTGTCCCTGCCTCCTGAAGTGTGAGTGACCTTGAGCAAGCCACTTGAGCCCTCTGAGACTTATTTATCTATAAATGGAGGATTTTGAACCAGAAGCTCTCCCACAGTGATGATTAAGTAAAAGTATGTAAATTCTCTTTGGAAATTGTCAAGTTATTACCAAATGTATATGATTATTTTTCATACCTTCATCCCCTTTATCTATACAAACCTATCAATCTTGCCTTATCAATTATCAAGTCTAACTTATTTTAGTTCTAAACTCTCATATTCAGATCTTCTCATATTCTCACCTCTTCTGCCCCAGATGGTACACAGACCACGGTCATCCACTATCCCACCTTTTCCCACAACTCCTCTAAGTGTCAAGAGGCTCCAATCCAACCACTTGCCACCAGAGCGAAATCTCTCCTGGTCAAAATTAATCATGTCTTCCTATTTCTTGATATTCTTCTTGGCACCTAATCACCTAGAAAATAAAATCCTAATTCATTCACTATCTGTGTTAGCCTACCTGTTTGGCTTCATCATCTACTTTTTTTTCCCCCCTAGCACTTCACAGACTCAGAATTCCAAGACTTTTTTTTTCCTTCAGCCTTCACACCTATATACACTTACTCCTCCTGCCTAAAATGTCTTCCTACTTAGCATCTCTAATACATTTTTTTTTCTGCAGAATCTTCTCATTTATTGCAGGCAAAACCTAACTTACTCTTCATGTATCAGTTCATAGTGTCTCCCTTTGATCAGCTTTCTTTCCATTTTGTTTAGATTTTTTAAATATTTATTTTTTAGTTGTAATTGGACACAATACCTTTATTTTATTCATATATTTTTATGTGGTACTGAGGATCGAACCCAGGGTCTCACATTTACCAGGCAAGCGCTCTATCTCTGAGCCACAACCTCAGCCCCTAGATTTTTTTAAATAGTTCTTCTTTGTGCTTGCAGATTTCCTTTTAGACTGTAGATTCCTAAAGAGCGTAGAGCATGTCTTTTCATGTTGTCTTCATAATGTAGCGTAATGTTTGTACCTATTAAACACGAATCATTCTGTGTCATGTGGGTGAACGTTTTCTAGTATTCTTAACCCCTGGATTTATTTTATTTTATATATCTTAATTTTTCTATTTTCACAGGTTCTAATTATTTATTTATACATTTTAGCATCCTTCTTTCAGGGTCTGTAGTTATATAATACCTTATCTTGGAGCATCATTATCATATCAAATAAATTATTGCTTAAGTCAGGACTTTTGTAATTGGAAAGAACAGAGAACTACTCAAGCTAACTCAAAAGAAAGGGTGAGGGTAAGGTGGAGGTATTTTTAAGACACTGCAGTGATTCAATGGGAATCAGTGGGAATTCACTACAGGCAAGTCCCTGAACTGCAGTGGTTTTGTGAGAAATCCAGGCACAAGAAACCTCCATGGGAAATGAGGTTGGTACAAAGCAGCTTTTTGGTCTTGTGGTGTCCTGGTATCTTTCTATGCATGTGCTGTGGTCCTTTTCTCTCAGCTTCCTCTGTTTTAATGAGTTTTGGCTACAAGTCTCTGACATCTTTTCACTCTTTGCTGCCTCCCCCTCTCCCCCTGCCACTTCCTTTTTTTTCTGAAATTTCAGATCCTCTGGGTGCGGTGGTGCATGCCTGTAATCCTAGTGGCTCAAGAGGCTGAGACAGGAGGATCGTGAGTTCAAAACCAGCCTCAGCAAAAGGCAAGACGCTATGCAACTCAGTGAGACCCTAAATAAAATACAAAATAGGGCTGGGGATGTGTTTCAGTGGTCGAGTGCCCCTGAGTTCAATCCCCGGTACCAAAAAAAAAAAAAAATTCAGATCCACAAAAGAGGACTCTAATTGACATACTTCATCTATTTGGCCCAAGCCACATTTGATCATTCATTCATCAAATATTTATGGAATACCCAATATGTGCCAGGTGCTCTTCTAGATAGCTGGGTAAGAGTGTAAGGGACAGGTAAAGCTTTCTGCTGTCAGGGATCTTACATGTAGTTCACCCCAGGCAAGTCCCTGAACTGCAATACTTAGATCAGGTATCACTTTTTGGCAACAAACCTGTCTGTGAGTGGCATCTGGTACCACTCACAGACACTGATGAGAGTGGAAAGTGAGAGTGGAAAGTCAGTGTCATGTGGTGGGAAACATGGCCACGTGCTCAACAATGGTGAGCAGGGCAGGTTCCCCAAAAGGAGGATGGCAGGACTGGAAGAACTTTAGAACAATTTTAATTTGAATTTTCTCTGTTATTCATTTTCCTTTCTTTTCCCTATTTCCTAGATATTTTATATATAGTTTTTAAAATGTTCTTTATATATATGTGTGTGTGTGTGCATGTGTGTGTGTGTGTGTGTGTGTGTGTGTATATATATATATATATAATTTATTTTTTTATGTGGTGCTGAGGATCGAACCTAGTGCCTCATGCTTGCAAGGCAAGCACTCAATCACTGAGCTACAACCCCAGCCCCTTAAATGTTCTTTTAATCTTACTTTCTTTGGTTCATTCAAGGACTGCATGATATTTGAATGCATTTTTATATCTTGTAGTCTTGAAAGTAATTTGGACAGACTTTGCCTTAAGAAAAATCTAGAATTTGGGATGTTTTTCTAATGCCTAAAGAACATATCCCAAGGCAGAATGGATAATTTACTCTTAACTGGATTATACTGGCTTACTTTGCAAACACTGATGTTATTTTTCCCATACATAGCTATAGTCGGGAAAAAGAAATAACTTTAGAAGCCTTTAGTAAGAAGCCCTAACTAAGCTCCATTGAATTCCTTCTTTCTGCGTGATCCTACCTTTCTTTCTGGGATCATTCTGTGTGCACGCACATACACTCTGTACTTATTCTCTTGTCCTTTAATAGCTCTGTCTCGCTCTATTTTTGTTCATCTTTCTCTTCCTCCTACCTTTCCATTTTGTTCTCCCTCCTCTTCCCAGAGCACCCAGGTCTATTTATCTCCTTTAATTAACTATGATATGAAACAGAAATTAATTTTTCATTACTGGTGCCACCACTTCATTGGGTTGAGATTATAAATGAGCATCCGGTAACTAGATTTCCATTTGGTATTATGTCTAAAATGCAGTTTGCTGCTAACAGGTGAGAAGTAATGGCTCAGCCATGGGCCCAAATTAGAAGGTTTCTTGCAGAAGTAAATAATGGCCCAGTGATGCCTTTTCACTTAAAATTCAATTAGTTACTGAAACGTATAAATGCTTTATATAAAATTCATAATGATGACGACATGAATTTTTTATTAGGAAGAGATCATAATACACAATAATGTCAAGAAAATCCAATTCCCTTCCACAGTCAAGAATCTCGCTCATTAGCTTTAGCATAATTAGTCAAATGCCCTGCTCCACAACCTGTTTAAGATAGCCCAGGTTTCCTTGAGTTCACACAGATTAAAATTGCCAGAGTCAGAGGTCTGCAGTGGTGCACTGGTTCCAGAAATATGGGAGTAACTTTTTATAAAGTAATTATTGTAGGTAGTTTTTACTCTGCTAAGTGGATCTGTAACTTTTAACTACAATGTACAGAAATCAAGTATTCAGTTATTAACTCTAACTCTCCTTACTCCTTCTGACCTTATCTTTTTGGTCTCAGAGTAAAGAGTGGAGGAGAGGGATGGGGGGACAAGAAACTTATGATTTAGGCAGAATAAAATTCCTACAATGAACCTCTTTTAGTGAGTAGGCAATTCTACAACTGTTGACTAACTTCATCCCATTTCTCTCAACCTCATAATTAATTTTATACCTATATTTGCTTTCCATATATTATTGACACTTTCTAAACAGCTGTAGTAGAATTATATCTTTTTTAAAAAAACTTGCATCTGAATGTGCTCTTAAAGTGATAGCAGACACTTTATTCTAAAATATTTTTTGTCACATGTTAAACTAACATGAAAATTTTCAAACAATTTATTCAATTTTTAACAAACATATATTGAGCCCTTACTAATGCTAGGCACTATGAATGCAAGTGACTAAAATTGTCAAAAACCTGTTCTCATGGAGTTTACATTCTAGAGGGGAAAGTAACAATTATGTAATATGGGAAGAGGTGAAGTGCTGAGGGGAAAAAAATAAGAGAACACCAATAAGGAGCCAGGATAGCAATATAAGATATAGTGGCAGGGCAGGCTGGGTCTTTTGAAATGGTTTAAAAGTTTCTATTTTTTCATTTTTTTTTTAAAGAAAAATGTCCATTTATAATCTTCCCACTACAAAAGGTGAAGTACTATTTTAAATTGCTTTTACTCTTAGATACTCTTGACTATTTTTGTATGGATTTGTCTTTTGCCAGAAAAAAAATCCTAAACCAGAACCTAAGTCTTTCTGAAAGTCTGCAGCTGCATCAGCTCATCAACTTTATAGCAGCATTCTTCTACTTTCTGAACTAACTGACAATCTTGGGCCTCAGAAGACATGTGACCAGGAGTTGATAATCCCACAAAAGAAAGTGCCTAGAATATCTCAGATCAAAACCATCAGAGTCAGACTAATGCAGAAAACTCTTGCACATATAACAGATAACAATACTAACCAACTTCAAATACTTGTGGAATTCTTTTCCCACATATGAAAACAGGTTTAGATTCTGTTTGAGTGGCTTTGCCTGCCTTCTCTTGAGCATCTTCTTACCAGGCAAATAATCACAGGGTACCATTTCAGATTCTAGTCAGCCAATCCAGTGGTACTTAACACTGGCTATGCATGGACATCATCTTCTAAAATCACTGATGTCTGGGCCCTAATTCCAGGCAGCCAAGAATCTCCGGGGTGGGGTCACTGGCATCAGTACATTTTTCCTCCCATCATGCTTAATTTTCTTCTTCCTTCTTGTATTCCTTTTTTCCTTCTTTTGTCATTCATTTCTTCACATATGCCTCACACATAATTTTAAATAAACATAATCCATCATAATCTACATTATAATTTTTTTCAATGTTCCAATGATACAAGACACTCAATGCACAGCTTGAGCTAAGAAGCTCTGCACTTAGCCTACCAGCCCCTGGCAACCTCCCATGCAGCCCCTCTGAGGGTCTCCTAAAGTAATTAATAGAGGTAATAGTGGTTTATTACCTCTGTAGACAGCAGCTTTTATTTTACTCTTCTATTCTTTCACCCACATTTCTCCTTTTCCTTTACTTCTTATCCCCTTCTTATCTGATTCTGCCTGAGGCCCGCCGACAGTACCTGCTAAGGTTGTTTAGCCCTATTAATGGCCAGCTTTGGGCTAGGTTTTCAGCCTCTGATGCAAAACAGATCTAGTTACCTGTAGATTGCCCACTCATCACATCTGCGGCTGCTTCTGTGGCTCTCTGGGGCCTCTTCACACCCTGCCAGGTGGCTGCGCTCCATAGCTTGTGCTATACTTGGGGTCAGCCCCAGGGTAGTCTTCTTTGGCCCTCAGAATGGCCCTTGGAGTTCCTGTCTAATGCATACTGTCATGGCTCCTGAGTATGCTATTGGTTCAGCATATAAGACAACTCATCAAAATAAAACTCTGAACAGACACTTCTCAGAGGAGGACATACAGTCAATCAACAAGTACATGAAAAAATGCTCACCATCTCTAGCTGTCAGAGAAATGCAAATCAAAACCACCCTAAGATACCATCTCACTCCAGTAAGATTGGCAGCCATTAGGAAGTCAAACAACAACAAGTGCTGGCGAGGATGTGGGGAAAAGGGTACACTTGTACATTGCTGGTGGGACTGCAGATTGGTGCAGCCAATTTGGAAAGCAGTATGGAGATTTCTTGGAAAGCTGGGAATGGAGCCACCATTTGACCCAGCTATTCCCCTTCTTGGTCTATTCCCTAAAGACCTAAAAAGAGCATGCTACAGGGACACTGCTACATCGATGTTCATAGCAGCACAGTTCACAATAGCAAGACTGTGGAACCAACCTAGATGCCCTTCAATAGACGAATGGATAAAAAAAATGTGGCATTTATACACAATGGAGTATTACTCTGCATTAAAAAATGACAAAATCATAGAATTTACAGGGAAATGGATGGCATTAGAGCAGATTATGCTAAGTGAAGCTAGCCAATCCCTAAAAAACAAATGCCAAATGTCTTCTTTGATATAAGGAGAGTAACTAAGATCAGAGTAGGGACGAAGAGCAGGAGAAGAAGATTAACATTTAACAGGGATGAGAGGTGGGAGGGAAAGGGAGAGAGAAGGGAAATTGCATGGTAATGGAAGGAGACCCTCAGGGTTATACAGTGGAGGAGGTAGAGAGAGAGGAGGGGAGGGGAGGGGAGAGGTGGGGAGGGGGGAGGGTGGAGGATGGGAAAGGCAGCGGAGCACAACAGACACTAGTATGGCAATTTGTAAATCAATGGATGTGTAACTGATGTGATTCTGCAATCTGTGTATGGGGTGAAGGTGGGAGTTCATAACCCACTTGAATCAAAGTGTCGAATATGATATGTCAAGAAATTTGTAATGTTTTGAACAACCCACAATAAAAAATAAAAAAAAAAGACAACTCATCATCTGATCCTTTCCTCTTTCCCCCTCACTTCCCACTATCACCCCCATATACATTCAACTACTGTATGTGAGCTATCATATTTCCCTAGATAAAGCCTTTTTCCAATATGGAAGATTTCTTGTTCATTCTTCAGTACCCTAACTCAACAGCTGTTGCTCCCTAAGAAGTTTCCTCTAACCCCATGATAGTACAGGGCTGCTCATGCTGTACTTATGAGCTCTTGTTCCTTGTTCCTCCTCTAGACGCGAGGAGGAAGCTGGGTCTTTACTTTGCATATCTTAAAATAGATAATATCATCTTAGAAAATGTTGAATGAAAGAAAGAGTGAATAAACCTACAGAATGTAGATGGCCAAGTGCAGTTTAGCTCACAGCCCACTTCTGGCATGATACCTGTTTTTGTCACTAAAGTTTTATTGACACACAACTGCACCCATTTTTTTTGTGGTCTTTTTGTGGTTGCTTTAGTGCTACAAAGGCAGAGTTGAGTAGCTGCAACAGAGACTATGTAGCACACAAAGATGAAAATATTTACTAACTGACCCTTTGCAGGAAAAGCTTGCTGAAACCTGACCCAAAAGAAAATGGTTGTCTGGCACAGTAGTGCAGGCCTATAATCCTAGCTACTTTGAGGATAAGGCAGGAGGATTGCAAGTTCCAGGTCAGCTGGGCAAATTGGCAATAACCCATCTAAAATTTAGAAAACAAAAAGTATTTGGGATGTAGATAGCTCAGTGGTAAGGTACCCCTGGGTTCGATTCTCAATACCCCCACCCTGCAAAAAATTCAGTAAGGGCTGAGGTTTGGCTCAGAGTAGAGTGCTCGCCTAGCACGTGTGAGGCCCTGGGTTCAGTCCTTAGCACCACATAAAAACAAATAAATAAAAGTATTGTGTCCAACTACAACTAGAAAATAAATATTAAAAAAAAAATTCAGCAAACATGTCCAGTAAAAAGATAATGCAGGCCATATGGGTAATTGGAAATTTGCTAGTGGCCACATTTAAAAAGGAAAAGAAACAGATAAAAATTATTTTAGTAATATTTAGTAATGTTTTAACCCAATGCATACAAAATGTTATTGTTCTAATGTATAATTAATATACAAATTCTGTAATGAGCAAATTTACATTCTTTTTGTGGTATGAAGTCTAAAATCTTATAAGTATTTTACACTAGCATGACATGATAATTTGGTCAAGGTACAATTCAAGTGCTCTATAGCTACATGTGTGCTAGTTATCTGACTGGACAATTCTAGTTGAAAAAGTTTGTCCAGAGAGGTTAAGAGTTGAATCTAAAGTCACACAGTTAGTGGACAAATCAGGTTCTTTATGTCTTGCTAAGCTTTCAGTTTTTTGTTTTTGTTTTTTTGAAAAGAAATAATAAGAAGATCTGGTTTCCAATTCTATACGAGCATGAATAAGTAGTGTGACTCCAGGATATTTCTTAACTTTTCAGGATTTCATCTCCTCTCTCCTCACCTCTAGAATGAAAGTATGTTGATTTGTAAACCAGGACATGCTGTAGTTATTTTGCCTGAGAATTCTATTCCTAAGAATCTATGCATAAACAGATCATGTTGGCTGTCATCATAATTTGAGGAAGGATCTTAGAGGCCAGAATCTCAGATAGTCAATTTATTCAAATCTGTATTTAGTGATCAGGACTAAGTCATAAAGCCAGATACATTGGCACAGAACTTTCAGAACATCACCATTACATTCACAGAGACTTTGGAGATGATCTGAGAAGACTATTGATGAGCAGTGAAAGAGCAAAGAAGGAGCTGGTATTAGAGCCCATCTGGGGCAACAGAATGGCTTTCTCTCTGTTAAAACATCACCAAGATCTGTTACTGGTAACAGGAAGACAGGGCAGTGAGAGGAAACGGAGCTGGCATAATACCTATGGGAAATTAGGAGACAGAGAACTGTGACCATGATTAGATAATCAAATTTTATTTTGTAAACAGAAAATGTTGTAATAGAATCAATAGCTTTATTAAATTTGTAATTCAAATCACAGAAGAAACATAACAATGAAGGAAAAGGCACAAAAATGGAGGTAGACAGGCACCCAAAAGAGATGCACTTTTTAAAAAAGTTTGCCTAAGATTGATTGCGTTCACTTTCAAACCCATTCACCCCCTACTCCTTCCTCATAACTGAGAAAGAGTGCTTTCCTTCAGGGAGTGAAGAATATTGTATGTAGTACAAGGGAAAGGTATGAGCTTTGAAGTCAGCTTGGTAGGAGCCCCAGATCTTCCTATAAAAATTATATGGCTCCAAGTTTGTGACTTAGTTTCCTTCTCTGTGAAATGTGCACAATAATAGTATTTAGTACCTGTGATAAAGATTAAATGAGGCAATATATGAAACGTTCTTAGGGTATCGCATATTAAGTTTTAAATCTTAGAATTAATTACTCCTGTCCTGAAGATACCATTCAAGAAGCAGGAGAACTGCTAGGGTGCTATGCCCACATCTGGCCGTGGGTACCTCAGAACCGGTCTGCTGTGTTTATGGAAAGATTGGTGATATGAATTAAATTGTATGCAGGTAAATTAGTGCCACTCTAAAGCATTCCATTCCAACTGTGCCACCGAAGCCTTTACCTTACTAGTGCTTCAAGATCAGTGGCTGGGCAGCTGGACATGATGCTGATGTCTCTTAGGGAATGCTGCCACATATTTTGCTTTTGTTACTTAACTGGTACATTCTTCAGAATTCTAAAAATAAGTTTTGCTTCATTATGGCAGTATTTCATTTTGATCAGCTTGTGCATTTCTAACTGACTTTAGAATGGTTTTGTTTATCTTCCATCTTTCTAGAAAAAAAAATAACAAAAGAATTTAACTGGTTTCAGGTTTACCATCCCATGTGGGAAAAATTGCCTTCCAGTACCCAGTGACTTTAAAATAATTCTCATTCATTTGTCCACACAGCAGAGAAGTGTTGGTGCTATGTGCTCTGGATATGGCTTGTCTCCCAGAGGCTCATGAGCTGGAAGTTTGGTCCCCAATGAGGCAGTGTGACGAGGCAGTAGAAGAAGGGAGGTCACAGAATTTCCGCCTTCATGAATGGACTAATGCTGTCTCACAGGAGTGAGTCAGATCTTGTGGGATCAGTTCCCATGAGAATATCTTGTTATTAAAGAATGTGCCTGGCCCTTCCTTGATCTTTTTGCACATACTCCTGTTTCCTGATGCCATCTACTGTGTCATGATGCAGCCAGAAATCCCTCACCAAAGCCCAACCTGATGGGGCTGCCAATCTCAGAGTTTTAGCCTGCAATACTGTGAGTTAAATCATCTTCTTTTCTTCATAAACTACCTAGTCTTAGGTACTTTGGTATAGCAACATATAGATCATGATAAGAGAGATGGGTTATCTCCCATCTATCTCACCATATTTGGATTCACTAGCCAGAGACCAAAGTGACAGCCCTTAGGTTTCTTTCCAAAGGAAAACTCAGCTCCTTAGATAGATCAGGTTTATTCTGAACCAAACATCATAGTTGAACTATGAGGCAAACATTTTTTTCTGTAACTTAACAGTATTTAAAAGAAATATACAATAATAGTAACACCTAACATTTATAGAATATACATTATACCATGCAACTTATAATTAGCATACTACAGTGCTGCAGCCACATTGATGTTTATAGCAACTCAATTCACAATAGCTAAGCTATGGAGCCAACCATTTTGCTAACACAAAATGGGATGGTTGAGAGAATAGAAATTCATGAGAATAGAGAAAGGGGAATGAAGGGAAGGGAGTGGAGATGGGAATAGGAAAAACAAAATGAATCAGACATAACTTTCCTATGTTCATACATGAATACATGACCAGTAAAACCCCACATTATGTACAACCATAAGAATAGGATCCTAATTAGAATAAGTTATACTCTATGTATAGATAATATATCAAAATACACTCTATTGTCATAAAAAGAACAAACTAAATAAGATTAAATGAGTTATAAAAGTAAAACAGAATACTGGTGCCTACTGTGTTAGCATCTGCGTATCAGAGAGAACATTTGGCCTTTGGTTTTGGGGGATTGGCTTATTTCACTTATAGGCTCCAGTTCCATCCATTTACCAGCAAATGCCATAATTTCATTCTTCTTTATGGCTGAGTACTACTCCATTGTCTATATTATTTTTTTACCCATTCATCTGTTGAAAGACACCTAGGTTGGTTTCAAAGCTTAGCTATTGTGAATTGAGCTGCTATAAACATCAATGTGGCTGCAGCACTGGAATAGGCTGATTTTAAGTTGTATGGGTATATACTGAGGAGTAGGATAACTGGGTCAAATGGGGATTTCATTCCAAGTTTTCTGAGGATTCTCCATACTGCTTTCCAGAGTGCTTTCATCACTTTGCAGTCCCACCAGCAATGTATGAGTGTACCCTTTCCCCCACATCCTCACCAATATTTATTGTTACTTGTATTCTTGATTGTTGCCATTCTGACTAGAGTGAGATGAAATCTCAGTGTAGTTTTAATTTGCATTCTTCTAATTGCTAGAGATATTGAACATTTTTTCATATATTTGTCGACCATTTATATTTCTTCTTTTGTGATGTGCCTGTTCAGTTCCTTTGCCCATTTATTGATTGGGTTATTTGGTTTTTTGGTGCTAAATTTTTTGAGCTCTTTGTATATCCTGGAGATTAATGCTCTATCTGAGGTGCAGGTGGTAAAGATTTTCTCCCATTCTATAGGCTCTCTGTTCATGTTCTTGATCATTTCCTTTGCTGTGAAGCAGCTTTTTAGTTTGATACCATACTATTATTGATTCTTGATTTTAATTCTTGCACTTTAGGAGTCTTGTTGAGGACGTCATTTCTTAAGCCGACATGATAGAGAATTGGGCCTACATTTTCTTATAGTAGGCGCAGAATCTCTGGTCTAATGCCTAGGTCCTTAATCCACTTTTGTGTTGAGTTTTATGCAGGCTGAGAGGGGTTCAATTTCATTCTGTACATATGGATTTCCAGTTTTCCCAGCACCATTTATTGAAAACATTTTCTCCAATGTATGTTTATGGCACCTTTGTCTAATATGAGATAACTGTGTTTATGTGGATTTGTCTTCTATTCTGTTCCATTGGTCTTCATGTCTGTTTTAGTGCTAATACCATGCTGTTTTTTTTTTTTCCTATAGTTCTATAGTATAATTTAAGGTCTGGTATTATGATACTTCCTGCTTCGATTTTCTTGCTAAGGCTTGCCTTGGTTATTCTGGGCCTCTTATTTTTCCAAATGAATTTCATGACTGCTTTTACCATTTCCATGAAGAACATCATTGGAATTTTGATGGGAATAGCACTGAACCTTTATAGCACTTTTGGTAGAATGACTATTGTGACAAAATATTAATTCTCCCTTCCAAGAATATTTGAGATCTTTCCATCTTTTAAGGTCTTCTTCAATTTCTTTCTTTCATGTTCTGTAGTTTTGATTATAGTGGTTCTTCACCGCTTTTGTTAGGTTGATTCCCAAATATTTTATTTCTTGAGGCTACTGTGAATGGGCTAGTTTTCCTAATTTCTCTTTCAATTGATTCATCATTGGTATATAGGAATGCAGTTGATTTGGCATTAATTTAATATCCTGCTACTGTGCTGAATTCATTTGTGTAACTCATTTAAACTTAACCCCCCATATGAAGTATGTACTGCTATTATTATAATTCTTATTTTACAGAAAAGGAAACCAAAGGACAAAGAAGTTAAGTAACAAGCCCAAGATTATAGAATAAGTGAGTAGCAGAGCCTGAGAGCAGATCAGGTCGTCTGGGACCAGAGTCTGTGCTCTTATCGCCCTGTGCAACTGTCTTCAAGTTAAGAGGTACCTTTTAATTTCTGACCATTTTTTATGAAAGTATAAATATATAGAATTAAAAGTCTATCTAAGTCCCTGCGGGTTTGGAGGGTTCATACCTATAATCCTACCAGCTTGGGAGGTTGAGACAGGAGGATCATGAGTTCAAAACCAGCCTCATCTTAGTGAGGCACTAAGCAACTCAGGGAGACCCTATCTCTAAATAAAATACAAAATAGGGCTGGGGATGTGGCTCAGTGGTCAAGAGCCCCTGAGTTCAAACCCAGTACACCCCCCCAAAAAAGCATCTTATTAATCAAAATTACTTATGATAACTGATTTTGAGAGTAAAGTGCTATAGTTTGATCTGGAGTGTCTCCCAAAGGCCCAGAATATGTTCAAGGCTTGGCCTCCAGCCCATGGCTGGAGGTGTGGCCTAGTGAAAGGAAGTTCTGTCATTGGGGGCATGCACCTCCTCATAACATACTCTCACAGCCACAGGACTGTGAGAGTCCAAGCAACCATGGACTGAAATTATAAACCAAATAAATATTTTTTCTGTAAACGTTGCTTACCTCAGGTTTTTTTGTTATAGCAATGGAAAATGAACTAACAAAAAAGACATTATGGACTCCTCGGGACTTTTAATGTTACTTATTTGAAAAAAATTCTTATAGAATTATAACATATTTTTTTGTGAATAATGCGAAAAATGAGAAGGAGCACTCCTCCGTGCCCTCATCTTCATGTTGAATTACGGTCTTCCCTTAAAACCCAGTGTGTACATATCACCTATAATATAAAGTCTTCCAGATCTATTCTGGAGTTAGTTACTTCTTTTGCCACTGCTACAGCTTATACATATGTCTGTAATTGCACTCATTACATTGTGTTATAATTATTTGTGTATCTTCTTTATGACCCCCTACTATGAAACAAGAATGCCTGAGGACATTTTATTCATGTATGCATTTCTGCAATAAAGCCAACCAACAACAAATGCTTATAGAGCTGTATTTGAGGAAAATGCTTACATTTATGTTTTTAATTTAAAGTGCTTTACTATAGATGGTCAGGCAGACTTAACAGGAGAGAAAGTTTTTTATTTGAAATACAGAGGTTGCAAAAAATATGGAGTGACAGCTGTATTCATTCTAAAGAACTGTAGTCTTTACAGGATTAAGTATTTATAATGCATTCTTTAACATTAATAACTGTGAGAGTACCTATATTAATTAATTAATCATTCATCCTAAATTTTTAAATCTAGGTTTTTAAGAGTTATATGGAATATGGTTCAATTTTTTTTTTGGGGGGGGGGTGGTGGTGCTTGGAATTGAACCTAGAATCCAGGGGTCTCATGGATGCCAAGCAAGTGCTCTACCACTGAGCCACATCCCCAGGGCCTATATCTTGTGTATTATGATAATAAACTGCAAACTTGCTTCTGATTTTCTATATTCTGTCACTTCTCATTATGATTTCTTTTCCAAAGAAAAGGTTTCTTTGGAAAAGAAATCATAATATTATAAAAAATATAAAACGAACATATACACAAACACTAGATTTTAGCTGAAGAAATAAGAAACATATCTGTGTATGGTGGTGCATACCTGTAATCCCAACAGCTTGGGAGGCTGAGGCAAGGGGATCAAAAGTTCAAGGCCAGCCTCAGCAACTTTGTGAGGCCTTAAGCAACTTAGTGAGACCTTGTTTCAAAAAAATAAATTAAAAGAGCTGGGACGTAAAGTGGTAAAGTGTCCCTGGTTAAACTCCCAGTAATAAAACAGAAAGAAAAAAAAGGAGTCCAGCTCTGCAGCTCAATTATACATATAGAAGTAAATGCACTTAGATAACAACTAAAATATCACCATTTAAACACCATTTTTACAATAATAACAACAATTAGTTTCTTTCATTAAAATTAGTTGAAAACTATCTGATAAAGTTCTAACGTCCTGTAATTCACCTGTAAGTCAATATTATCAGCCAATGTTTAAAAATTCCACTTATGTAATTTCTGCCATTAAACATTTATTTAGTCTAAATTAAAGTAAAACTTAACCTTATACTACTTCTAACTGGTTTCTTTATTATAAGAGTTTTTTTTTTTTAAAAGAGCTCTTTTCATTTAAAATATGTTTGTATTAAGATTCGGAATTTATTTTACCTCTCTAAAATGATTAAATGTGGTTTCATATATTTATATTATAAACATATTGGTGTTCACAGTGTTTTTATTATAAGCATTATGGATCTTGAATTTCAGGTTCCCTAGGGGGCTTTTAGGAACTTGTGATAAATATTTAATAGAGGATGCAAGCTTTCTTTTTTAATCTTTATTTTTCCAGAAGGGATATTATTTAATCCATCCATATTCACTCTATATTCCTATAGGATAATGCCACGGGGGATGCAGTAGACTTATAGAACCCAACTTCCTATTTTCCAAAGTCTCTTTTTTGTGCATGTTTCCCTATAATGGGGAATTATAGAGTCTGTTGAGCAAGCTAAAACAATTGGAAAGTCACAGGTTGCCAAAAGAACAATTTCTTCTTATGCTATATTTACAACTAGTTGTGAAGATTTGGTAATCTAGAATCAAACTTTCTGAAAGTATAGTATTAGATTTTTCTTTCATATACATCCTTTGAAGTATTTAAAAAAATTTAAAAAACTAATTTTTGTGAAATCATCTTTTTTATTGTTTTTGTTTGTTTTGTTCTGTTTTTGGAGGCAGAGAGTCTTGCTATATTGCCCAGATTGGCCTTGAACTCCTGAGCTCAAACAAATCTCCTGCCTCAGCCTCCTGAATAATTGGAACTATAGTCATATATAGTTTATCTTGATGTGTTTTTTAACAATATTTATTTTATAGTATAGTATTTTATAGTATAGTATTTTATAGTATAGTATTTTATAGTATAGTTGGACACAATACCTTTATTTCACTAAATTATTTTTTACATGGTGCTGAGGATCAAACCCAGGTCCCGCACGGTGCGAGTCGAGCACTCTACCGCTGAGCCACAACCCCAGCCCCTCTTGAGGTGTTTTTAAAAATTCTTTTATTAGCCAGGTGCAGTGGTGCATGACTGCAATCCCAGTGACTCAGAAGGCTGAGACAGGAGGATCCCAAATTCAAGACCAGCCTCAGCAACTGAGCAAGACCTTCAGCAACTTAGCAAGACCCTGTGTCAAAATAAAAAATGAAAAGGACTTTCCCAGTAGCTCAGTGATAAAACACTCCGAGTTCAATTCTCAGCAACAAAATGAATAAATAAATATTCTAAACGTGTGGCTTGCTTTATTTTAAAACAATAGTGGGATATTTAAAAAATCACCCACAACCTCATCATTTTCACAAAATAACATTTTATTATTTTATGTTTTTGCCTAAGATTTCTTTTGCATGTGGCTAGATAGTGTTGTGTATATGCGTGTGTGTGTGTGTGTGTGCGCGCATGCGTGCGCCCAATCAGACATTTTAATAGGGGAGGAGGGAATGGATGAATGAAGGAAAATAGGTAAAGAAAAAGTAACAGTAACATTCATCTCTGAAATGGCCAAATTTTTTAATACCTCCTTCACAATCTACTGTCTTAATGTTTTGCTCCTAACAGCCAACAGCAAAGCTAACTTTGGTCGTTACTAGTATTTCCTTTTGTGCAAGTCCACTCTGACCTTGTTCAATCTACGTTCAAGTGATTTTAGTTGATTTCTCTCTGGGGCTTAGAGTGCATTCAACAAATGTGGATTTTTGATTTATTGGTCACAAACAAAAGCTAAGAATCTTACAAAGGGATAAAACACATCTTTGTTTCAGCTTATGTTAGGAGGAAGAGTTGTTTCAACCCCATAGAGATGCTGAAACTTATTTTGAACTTATTGTCTGGTGCTTCAGAGCAGTTTGATTAATATTTTGAGGCATGTTTTCAAGCCCAACAATTCCAAATCAACCTCAGCAAACTGAACTCTTTATTTGGCTTTAACAATTACTTTCAATATTTCTTTCCATTCTTTTGAAAATCAATCATGTCTGCTCATTTAATGTTTATATTCTGTTTGATGAACAGATGTTTTATTCATTTGTAAAAGTCTTGGTAGTCTAGTGGTTAGGACTGGTGCCCTCTCATTTGTAAAAGTCTTGAATTCTTGGCATAGTAGCAGTCTGAGGCAGGCAGATGGCAAGTCTGAGCCCAGCCCAGACAATTTAGCAAGACCCTGTCTCAAAAAATCAAAAGGGCTGAGGATGTTGCTCAGTGGTAGAGTATCCTTGGCTTCAGTCCTCAATATCTCCAAGTTTTGACTTGTTATGCTCATAAAGGTACTATAAACTCATTATAAAAATTTTAAACAGTATGGAAATGTAGAAAAGTAAACTCATGATATAGAGAGCCATCATTAAGATGGCACTAGGAACAGCAGATAGTCCCTAAAAATTTACTAGCTGTTTACTAGAAGATGTGAC
The DNA here is from genome assembly GCF_001458135.2 of Marmota marmota marmota. Taxonomy (NCBI): domain Eukaryota; kingdom Metazoa; phylum Chordata; class Mammalia; order Rodentia; family Sciuridae; genus Marmota; species Marmota marmota. Next base: position 7,296,347 of record NW_025999925.1, on the reverse strand, counting down.
TATATTGAGACTTCTTAATTCAATAATTTCTTGACTGTTAGATAGCTCTTAGAAATACTCTAATCACACATTTCATACTGTTTTAGCACATTGTGTTTATCATTTAATATCTCTTGGCTCTTTCCATCTTAGTACTTATAAAGTTCACTTCATTCTTTTCATTGACCACATAGCATTCCACCACATATGTATCATAATTTAGTTAAACAGATCAATATTGATGGGCATATGAGTGGTTTCCATGTTTACTCTGTTTAACCATACCAATGTTGCAGTTTATCTGTATACACTTGGAACCCAGTTCTTTATAACATTTTTAAAAGTATGGAACATTATTGTCTTCATGCATTTCATTTTTGTTAGCACTTTAAATCATTATTATGAATATACCAATCTCACAATAAATAATATTTCAAAAATTGTACTCAATATCTTTAATTCTTAAGAATGAGTATGTTTTTCCAGAATTTCACAATATTATCCTACAAATGACCTTCTAACACATTCCTTTATGAGTCATTGAATGATAGTAATAATGATTCCTTGACCATTATACAATTCTTCAGTTTACAAATCACCTTCACATAATTATCTCATCTGACTCTCACATCAATATGATATATGTAGGACACGTTTATAGGGGGGAAAATGGTGCTGACTTGGAAATCTTTACTGGCTGAAATAGTTGTATGAAATATAAGTCCTTTGTTCTGCTAATTCAAGGAGTCAAGGCCACTGTCATGAAAGGAGTGTTATATCATACTGGTACCTTAATGGAAGAAAAAACACTTATATGACACTTCAATAACTGATGTTGCTAATTTGCTATCCAGTTTTCGGGCACTTTTATTTAATTCTCTGATATCTAGAGATTAGGCTCACCAGGCATTTATTAGCTAAGTGCTGAGTAATTGCCACTCCTGAAACAAGTATTTTAAAGACATTTTGTGCAGCAGCTGTTAATGGTTGGTGAGCTTCAGTACCAATTCATTTGGAATTGTAAACAGAGGGTAAAGTTGTAAAAGAAAGTCCATAGAACTCAGCACCAACCAAACAGTGCTGACTAAAACCTAGAAATTCCTATCCCTACTCATTATTTCGGTAGGCCTATGACACCTCCCCACCCACCTTCCCAGGATCACACTCAGATCTTGCTTGTTCTAGGCAAGAACTCAGCTAAATCCCCAACACCTTCCTATCAGACCCTTCCTTTTTTCAGTGCTTATAAAATGGTTGATATATGCTTCCTTCATTTCCCACACTCCTGAGAGGAAGCAGGCTCCTGTGCAGAGAGAGAGGAAATCGTTGTTAAGTTGCCTCCTGTTTGGGAAGCAATCTTGAATGACATTATTGTTGCCATAGCTGCAAACTTATGTTGCCTCATTAGTAAATCTAAGCCCACCCTCAATTTAGCTGAGAATGCACTTCTGAACTTCCTCTCTCCTACATTTACTGTAACACACACAAGACCTCAAAAATCAGTTTCCAGATCTGAAATTTTGAGATCCTATCAAATTCAAGCACTGCTTGTTAAATATGCCCACAATTTCTAAACAAGTGATTCTGCAGAGTGGCTACATTAATACATAAAAACAAATTTTAATGTTCTGAAACTCTGTTCTCTTCTATCAATACAGTTATAGAAAGGTGATCTGCCCCTATGCCATCTGTCCAATATTACTTTGTACTGCTCAAAAAATGAAACTTGGCCATCAGTTCAAATTGGTCTCTTCCTTGTTCTGTGTGTAATACCTAGCTTATTCCCATCGATCTGCCATCCTTTATATTGTTGCTTTCCCCTCCAAGTCCTCCTGCCTTGCCCATCTGAATTCTAATCAAGTTTTTAGAGCAGGACCCCAAGTCCCAAATAAAGCCTTTACTGCTGTGACAGTGCCATGGCTGTCTGTACATAGCAGAGAGAACTCAATATCTTTCTACACCTTCTGATGTCCTTCCCTCTCCAAACTATGGCTGAATTATCAAATTTGTACTCTTGAGAACCAAGCTTCTTAAAACAGTAACCTCTCTATCAGGTGGCAGTAATCATAGTATATCTTACTAGGTACCAGAGTATAGCATATGCCTTGCTCATTTTCCCAATCCTAGGGCCTTCCCTATGTAGGGAGACACACTGATGAGCAAAGCTGCGTGATTTTTTTTTTTCTGTTGTGTGCATGTGTGTGTGTGTGGTGCTGAAATTGAAACCAAGGGTACCCTACCACTGAACTATATCCCTAGTCTCGAACTTGAGATTCTCCCATCTCAGCATGTGGAGTCTCTGGGATTATAGGCATGCACCACCACACCCTTGACTGAAGTTAGGGTTTTTTCTCTGAGTCTACTAGAAGAATTCCACTGAAGAGTCAGCAGCAATTGATCAGTTTCTTACTCTCAAGTACTATATGGGAATGGTGGATTGTTCTGTACTAATCAATGGCAATGCTCTACCATTGTTTGATGAAAAAAATTCTCCTTTTGTACACAAGAATGACCTCTTGGCTCTCATAATGTTTATAAAGCATGTACCTTTGGACACATTTCACTGACTCAGACTATTTCAAGCTTAACCACTTCTGACCTGGTTGAAAATTCACCAATATTTTCTAGTTCAGATAATTTATTTTACAAATCTAATAAATAAAAATATTTCCAATTCCGGGAATTAAAAAAATACAAGAAGTGTTACATATCTGGAGAATGAGAATTTCCTATGACAATTTTATTTCATTTCACCTGGCTAGTTCTATGACCTACATAATTAAAGATTTAAAATTCTATGTAACATGTTAATTGCTTAATGTGTTGATCATGGACCTTCTAACTAGATATAACTTCTCAAGGGCAAGAACAAGACACAAATGACTCTGGTACTTCTAACAGCTCTTAGTAAAATCCTGAGCATATTAGGAATGTTAAATATGTATTTACTGATTTAATTTAGTTAAAGTCATCTTTAGAATGAGGTGTTTAAGTTCCAAATCAAAGGCTTAAGGTAAGAGATGATGAGGAAGAAAAAAAATTATCCTAGATGGTTCTAATGAAGAGACTTTAATGAAAAGTGCTTATATACTCGGATGTATATAAGCAAGTTTAAAAAAAAAAGACATGGTGCAGTGGCATACATCTCTAATCCCAGTGGCTCAGAAGCCAGAAGCAGGAGGATTTTGAGTTCAAAGCCAGCCTCAGCAACTCAGTAAGGCCCTAAGCAATTTGGCAAGACCCTGTGTCTAAAGAAAATATTTAAAAATGGCTGGAGATGTGGGATGGTTAAGCCCCCCTGGGTTCAATCTCCTGTACCCCAAAAATGGGGGAAAAAAGGCATTGTATGGTGCCACACACAGGGGCCAAAAGGAGAACTATTTTTTATTCCCAAGAAAGGAAGAGTCTGAAGAAACCAGTAAGAGTTGGTGCTGGGGAAGAAGGCCAACCTGTCAGAAAGTGTGACTGAGGAGTGAGGTAGCTATTCTAAGAGATGGAAAACCAAAGAAGGAGCAGGGAGAAATAGCCACCTTGGGCCCTCAGATCTCTCACCCATTTCAATTTAAAAGAGTCATGGACATAGAGTCAGAAATTTTCAGCCTTCTGAGGTGCACAGCGAGGCAGAAAAGGAGGGAGGAAAATTGAAGATGGAGAGGAGCAAGGTGGTGCTGAGCAGAACAGCCAAAGAAGTTTTCATTATAAATGGAGACAAAAATACTGTTCATTCCCTATCTAACTAGAAACTCAATCATCTTAAAAAACAAACAAAACCTAAGTCTAACAGCCAAAAAAAATTTAGGCTAATGGGGTGTTAATTTTCTTCATTAAAATCTCTCTGAATACAACCTGAATAAAGACAAAAAATGCTCTGTTATAGTCAAAGTATTAATTTTTTGCATTCTAGAACCAGGGAATGAATACACATAAATATCCCTTATGGCAATGAATAAAATTTATTTACCAAGGTACCTGCCATCACACCCAAAAGTGGGGGCTATACTGCTTAATTTGCATCTCTGGATTTTTTCAGTAAAGTAAAATAATAGAACAAATGTGTATTTCCTCTGGGCAGGAACTGTTATGAATAATGCCAAATATAAATATAATGTTGTTTTTTCAACTTTAGTTTCATTCCTGTTCACAACCTCATAAGGGTTAGAAAATATTTCATTCCTGTTCACAACCTCATAAGGGTTAGAAAATATTTACAGAACTAGAGTCATTGAACTTGAAGATATTAAAGATCTACCCTCTCATTTAACAGATAAACAGACTTCCACAAATTGAGTCACCTGCCATTGATCCAACAGTTGTTTGTGGCAGAGCCAGATGAAGAATACAAATAGTCTGCATCTTAATCGAGTTACCTCTATTTCTAGAAATGCTTGATTTAGTTCCAATTTAATTGCAAAAGAGCACAATTGAAGTGAAAGATTTGGAATTAAACAAATTACCAGCTGGATTTTAGGCAAATGTCAAATTCCTACTGATATTACATTTCTTCCCCCAAACAGCACTATACAGACAGGATGAATATAGAATACCTACCCTGATACGATTGTTATCAGTTGCCTGAGACAACATAGATAAAATGTGTAGCATAATGCTTGACATATAGTGATGCCCAATAAATAAAAGCAATTATATGGTAATTATAATAGTTTTTAATTACCTGATAATTTATTAATAGAAGATGGTCAGAAAAGAATTTGAGGGGCTGGGGTTGTAGCTCAGTGGTAGAGTGCCTGCCTAGCATGTGTGAGGCACTGGGTTTGATTCTCATTACCTCACATAAATAAATAAAATAAAGATCCATCAACAACTAAAGAAAGATTTTTTTTAAAAAATGAGAAGCACTATGCAGGGAACACCAAGAAGAGAAAATTTAAAGAAATGAGAATAAAGCAGAGGATGAGAGAAACAACTGGGGTAGAAGGGAAAGCAAAGTCCTAACAGAGTAAATAAATTTATTTTTTCTCTCCATCTTTAGTATAGAATCATTATCAAGAGTCTTCATTTCAAATAATAAACTTTTAAAATTAATTAACTTTTAGAATTTATATTTTATAGCAGTTTTAGGTTTACAGAAAAATTAACCACCTTCTGATTCACAGCAATTTATACTACTGAATCCAGTGAAAATTTGAAAATATCTGAAAAACCCAAAGCACTATACAGATATAAGGTGTTATGTTTCTTATGAATAAATAGTGACTGCCTGGGACCTAGTAAACACACCAGAAAGAGATGAGTCAACAGAATTCAATCTACATAGATTTTTTTTTGGGGGGGGGGGAACCAGGGATTGAACTCAGGGGCACTCAACCACAGAGCCACATCCTCAGCCCTATTTTGTATTTTATTTAGAGATAGGGTCTCACTGAGTTGCTCAGCACATTGCTTTTGCTGAGGCTGTCTTTGAACTTGTAATCCTCCTGCCTCAGCCTCCTGGACCACTGGGATTACAAGTGTGTGCCACCGTGCCCGGTGTACATAGGTTTTTCAAAAAATATCAAGGGTAAAACTGCAATTGCTAGAAAAGTTATATACCCTGTTATAGCAAACTTTCCAAGAGACTGATGGATTGTCTATCTGAATTCTATCTAAAAAAAGAATAGCAGGCACAGTAATAGAAAGTTACAGATAGTATTATGGTATACTGGAAAAACTAGTTGAACCTGTAATTAAAGGGTAAGAGCACTGAAAAACATAGAAACAACCTCCAGGGGAAAAGGCACCATAGCTTGTAAGGGACGTTCATGCAGAAACACTGTGAGTTCTTTAGGGAAATGACAACTCTTTGTGCTAAAGGGAAAACTAGTAGATAAAATTTACAAATGTAAGACTTCTCCTAAAAGTCTTATATAGAGAGATATTTCCGACTCTTAAATAAAAAGTTTTTAAATATTGGGTCATCATTGGATTGACAGCACTTTAAAAATATATGGAGAGGAAACTGTTTTAAAATAAAGTGTATGAATCAACAAACACATACTAACTAGAAAAAGCATAAAGAACAGGATTCCGAGATCCCTCAGTGCTGGAACACATAGTTATATAAAATATAGATAAAGCAGTCTAGAAGACAGTATACCAGGTTCATATATAATATTGAGTTATTCCAAGTAGATAGGGAAAATCTGGTTTGGTTAAGTAGGTAGAAAAGTAGCAGCTCACATCCCTTTATGCTCACACTCATCCCTCCTATGAGGGGATCTCAAAGAGGTGCTGCTACTTAAGGCAATGCCTTAGAAACTATCTTCCCAGTTTCCAGATTATTAATTTCTTGAGGAAAGAAACACATAGTACTACTAGTCTCTGTTCAGCAGCACTAAGCTGCATGCATGCCACATAATAGGGGTTGAAAGTTGGTAAAATGAAGCCCCAGCATTTGTTCTAAATTAAGTGTGTACCGGGGGCCAATGATAAAGGTGGCCCATTTTCCTTCTGGATCTAAATAGTGAGATATTTTTGTCATTCTAAAGAAGTCTTCCAAAAGGAGTCAATTCCTGGCCAAATTTTAAGGTCAACTTTGACTGAGATATCTAAAGGCCTTAGAAGGGTGACATAGCACCTATATGATACCCCCAACACCTCTGTGATTAACCCAAGGTCAATAATATTCTGCACTTCAGTTTATAGATGATAAGAGAATAAAATGTAGTATCTCAGAAGGATTCAGAGATCATTGAGAAAATATTTTGTATTTGTATGCTAGGATTTCTGTTTTGTTTTCCTTTTACACTTGATAAGATCACAGAGTTGGTATCATCTGCCTCTGTGTAAAAAGTTCACAGCTTTTACATGTTGTAAAGGAGAATAATACATTTTAGAAACATTTAAAAGTCTGTTTCCCTAATTCTTACAAAGCCTAATGTTTCTTTTCAATTTACATACTCTTTGTTTTTGTGGTAATAGGAATCCTTTAAACCCAGGGCCTCAGGCATAGTAGGCAAGTACTCTACCACTGAGCTACATCCCTAACCTTATACAGTTCCTCTTAAGCAGCTAATTACAAGGTGATACTATAAGGAATAGTATCAATTTTCACATCAGTAAAAGAAGCAGAAAACTGACATCTGTCTTTCACATATGAAAAACATTTATCAAGTATTTACTATATGCTATGTTTTTATACTTCATTTAATTATTATAACATGCCCTTCAGGTACCATTATCATTTACATTTTAGAGTCTAGAAAACTGAGGCTCAGAGATACTAAGTAACTTACCAAGTGCTACGTGGCTGGACTAAGAATTTTCAAACTCAAAATCTGTTTGACTCCATATCCTATGCTTTTAACTTCCCTATTTAAATAAGGACTTGCTGATATTCTTAAAGGTTGTGTTTGTATTTGATTATGATTAGTATTAACATAACAAAAGGCACTTTCATTATAATGCCTTTTAATCTTTATCTTTAATCATCTTTTATCTTTTAAAATATTTTCATCTTATTCTACATGCAGCTTACCCTGTTAGTACAACATCCACCATTATAGATTATAAAAACTATTTTTCAACAGGGACATGTTGCTGAATGTCATGATTATTCATGTGCTGATTCTGGTGCTTTCAAATAAATTTGTTTTGTGGTGCCCACTCTTGCATTTTTGAGTAGGCTGTAAATCTTGTTAAAACCAATAAAAATATAATTTCAGAATTTTTAAAAGCAATCTCTCATGTCACTAGAGTCTCAAATCCTTTCTGTTTCTACTTTATTCTTTGTTCAGTGCAAAAAAGATTCTGATAAAATACTTTTATCTTTAAAGATACAATTTTTTTGTTACAAAAGCCATACATGATTATTTGAAAGAATTTAGGCTATATATAAAGAGATAAGGAAAAAAATCCAAAATTCCATTATCTAGAATTAAAATATGACAAACATTTTAATGTACTTCCTTTAAATATATATGAGATCAAAATGTTAACTGTGGTTTATTTTAAGAGATGGTATAAGAATTTCACAGAATTTAAAATTATACACACACACACACACACACACACATATTCGTCTAAGTCATGCTATTTTCAAATGCTTTCTCTAAACTTAACCTATTTCTCTTCATGGTAATTATAAGAAGTTATGATGATAAACAAAGAATTGAGTAATTTGTCTCAAAGAATTGAAAAATATGAGAATTACATAAAATAAAAATTTTGATATTTTTGCATGTTTTGATTTTTTGTTTACAATGATATGTAGTCAATGTATACAAAGCAATTACTTATGAAAGTCTTAAAAATAGCTAACATTTTTTGAGTGCTTTCTATATGCCAGGAACTGTTCTAAGGGATTTGTTTTTATTAACTCACTAAATCCTCCCCCAAACTCTTTAAGGTAGGAATTATTATTTATTTTCCATTTTACAAATAATAAAATGTAGGCATCAAGAGGCTAAGTAATCTGCTTGAATTCTCGGTTTACCAAAAAAATAATCATAGCAAACTACCATAGATTTTATTTGTTCTTTGGGTTGTTCGTTTTAACGAGAAAACAAGGATGATGGATTAGGGCCTTAACATGGAGATATATCTTATTTCAGGAAAGGAAATGATAGTCCCACCAGATATTCTTGTAGATGAGGAAGGTTAAAGGGGTGAATGAACACCTAGAAGAATCAGCTGAACCCTTGAACTAAAAGAGCAAGTTGGTAGATCAAGACCAAGGACATGGAGCTGCTTAATGACAGAGCTGAGATACAAACCCAGACAGGGTATCACCAGAATCAATACTTTATCATTTTCCAAAATTACCTTTATGAAGTACAAAGAAGAGATGGAGTAAAAAGAAAGCCAAGATCCTCTGATTCCATGACCCAGTGATAACAGCTGCCATCATGTTGGTAAGTATATTAATAGACCTTTTTGATACAAAGCTTCCCTAAAGCCAATAAATACTTTGGCAGAATACCTGGTGATCCTCCTAAAAAAATGAGACCACAGAAGGCTTGGGAGGAGCCACTTCAAGGCCATTTCTCATTTGCTTCCCTATCTCGTCAAGGGTGTCAAGAGACAGATTTTTAAAAAATATTTTTATTTTTATTTGTTTAACTTTATGTGGTGCTGAGGATTAAACCCAGGACCTCACACGTGAGAGGCAAGTGCTCTACCACTGAGCTACAACCCCAGCCCAAGAGATAGTTTTTCAGGTCTCTTGGATTCTGAAAGATAAGAAGTTTTCTGCCTTTTTCTGTGCAAAGCAATTTACATGCAAACTATCCAGAATTAGGTCAAATTTCACAGGCTAAGGACAGAGTCTCCTACAAGACTTCCCTCATTTCAGATACCAGTCCAAGATCAGGAATTCCCAGATCAACACACTTCTGACCAAATGACTACAAATTCAAGAGTTCCCATTATCCCTTCACATTTTATAATTAATTAGAATGATTCATAGAACTCAGGAAAGTCAATACCTATGATTATAGTTTATAATAAACTATATAAAGTTTACATAAAACTAAAAGGAGAAAAAGACAGCCAACTGAAAATAGACATAGCACAAAGTCTGCAAGAGTCCCTAACATGAAATTTCCATGAACTCGTGATATTTCACTTTCCTGGAACATCAACGTATGATTATCAACCAAGGAAGTTCACCTGTGACTCAAGTGTCCTGACTTTTTTTACTGGGGGTGCTTGATGTAGGCATGATTGACTGATTCACTGTGCATGTGAATTAAATCAATCTGTAGTCCCTCTCTCCTCCCTACAGATTGGGCAGATATCACTTGGCCCAACTCTCTAATGACATGGTTGATCTTTCTAGTGTGGCCTGAGTCATTACTATACGCTTAGGAATGGTCCAAAACCACACCATAATAGCAAAGACATACCTATCCCTTGGGAAATTCCAAAAATTTAGAGGTTATCTTTCAAGTACCAGGGACAAAGGCCAGCCAAATTCCTTATTATGAGATACCTCCTTCTCTTAGCATAATGACTATAATCTTTTCATGTGTGCATGCGTGTGTGTGTGTGTGTGTGTGTAGAGATGTGTGCTGAGGAGTCAACACAGGGAGGCCTTCCATTGTCATCCATCCCCTTTCATTTCTGTGTTGTCCAGTGGGACAGGAGTATGGGGGAATGGGCACTTTAACTGTGCTTTTTTTGGCCAGTTATACAAATAATACACTGAATTTTAGAAGGGCTTGTTTTTCTTTACTGGTCATATCTATAAGCCTTACTTGACCTATCATGCAGAGAATTTTTAAAATCTCAATATGACAAATAAGGAGGATCAAAGTATTCAATTTGCTCTTGCAAATCTGACTTTTAAGAACATGCAAATAGAACTTTTCAGGAAGACAGATGTGAGAATCAAGCATGGAGGAAAGTGGCAAAAATGAGCTCTGCAGTGATGACTGACACCACAGGAGAGGATGAGTTCTCTGAAGGAGACTGCAGAAAAGCTAATGCTGAAGGACTGCTATGATGTGAGCTCAGACTTGAGTTGCATAAAATCTATGAATAAAAAATGATTTTAGCAGGTCTGGGTTTGTGGCTCAGTGGTAGAGCACTTGCCTAGCATGTGTAAGGCACTGAGTTCAATCCTCAGCACCACATAAAACAAAATAAAGATATTGTGTCCACCTATAACTAAAAAATAAATATTTAAAAAATGATTTTAGGGATCTTATATCCAACCTCTTTTTGACACCATCCCAACAATTGATCATGCATTTTGTTTCTGTTCTAGTAGAATCTAGTGAAGAAAAGCTCAGCCAGTTTTTCTTAAGGCAACCAATTCTATTTATATAGATTGAGTTGCTTTTGTGTTTTCTCATATTTTGTTAGGGTCTGTAAACAAGTCAAGATGGCGCCTGGCATTTTGCCAGAGGGAGTGGTTTGTGAAGTAATTTAATGGCCAGGGAGCCATTAAGTGTGGAGATTCCTTATTGGTTGACTGCTGTATCTAGTTTATGTTAATTAAGATAAGCTGTGTGTAATTATGTATACATACCCCTACTGTCCTACAATAAACGGCTCCCACTCCTGCTATATCAATGTACACAAGTTGTTCGTCACCCCCCCGGTTAGTTTGCTGCAGCCGGACTGCGGCAATATTTCATTAAAACTTGCCTTTTAATAATTCTTACTATCGTTTACTGTCCATAGAGCACATGGCTATTATCTATGCTTTGTGATCGACCCGCTATGAGGTCAACCATCCTGTCTCCTCTAGATTTCGTGTTCAGCAAATTTAACATCTGCCTTGTCTTGGTCCTCATCACCTTGGTTATTGTACTATCTCATCAGCATTTCTCTTAAAATAGAATATCCAGATCCAGTTTCATTAGTGGACAGTATCTGAAATTATTGCTTCCAACAAAATGGCCTATTTTGAAATTTTAAATGTATTTTGTATACATATAGTATCTTCTTCCAAAAAGGATATGAGGGCAAAATTAATGCATATTAAATTCTTATGCTATTTTACAATTGAATTTTAAATATTTGTGTTTTTAAATAATATTTTTAAATAAGTTGGTTTGGTTTTGTAGTACTAAAATAATACGTGCTCACATTAAAAAATTCAAACAATACAAATGTTATTAGGAAAAACTTGAAAATTTTTCCCCTCTCAAATCTACAATTCTATTTCCTAAAGGAAACCACAATTTATTCTGTGCATCCAGAACATGTTCCTATATTAGGCACCTTTTCATATCAGCACTATGTACTACCTCATTCTTTTAAACAGCTATATTGTATTTTATTGTGTGTTTATACTGTCATTTATTTAGCTAGTTCTTGATTTTTAGACATACAGGTTTTGTTTCTTCTTTCATTTTAAAGCAATACAAAAAAATCTGTGTACATTTCTTTGAACACTCAAGAAATGTCTGTAGAATAAACTCCTTGAAGTAGATCTGTTGTGTCAACATTTATATATATTTTTATGGGCCCACCCTTCTACACTCCCACTGTGTGGTAGTAGTGCCTGTTTTCCCATGTGCCCAACTTTAAAATGACTACTAGCTAATAGCTGACAAATGTAATATAATTTGGGCTAGATATCTTGCATCTGTCCTCCCCAGATCCACCCTGCACTCTTCTTTTCCCTCTGTTTCAGATTCTGTGGAGCACCAGGATGTCTACATGGATCATATCGCTGGGCTCTTGTGCCTAGCTTTCTGCATATCAGTTTCAGGACAGGAACACTGGCAAGAGGCGGGATAAAGAGGGGCAAGGATCAGGTGGTGTTTCCTTCACTACCTCTGGGGGGAGGGTGTCTCTGGGCTGGTTGTGACCCTTAGGCAAAGGACACAGCTCTTCTGTCAGTTTCCTCACAGCCTTTTGTCTCCAGATTCCAAGCCCCTGCTCTCTCCTGTCCATTCATGTATATAGGAAGTAGTCTGCCCTACTATGCTAAGTATTGCCCTCTCTCATATGGTTTTCCTATACCCTGTTCCACCTTTGTAAAAAAATAGTATCTTTATTAATCACTCCTCAAAGTACCTAATTTGTATGTTCTGTTTCTTACCAGTTCTTGTTCCTGGGGCTTTAACCTAAAGAAATTCCCAAGCCCTTCCAATGATTCCATGAACTATGTGTACTACTCTTCTAAATCCTTTTGTTCTAGTTAGAGTAGATTCTGTGGCCTGTTCTAGCTAACTGGTTAAGGGATACCCTGAGAGCTGATAAAGCATTATTTCTGGGTGTAACTGTGAGGGTATTTCTAGAAGAGACTGTCATTTGAATCAGAGGACTGAATAAGGAAGACCTACCCTCACCAATGTTGGGCATCTAATCTGTGGAGACCTGGGTAGAACAAAAAGGTAAGGGAAATGAGAAATCTCTTTTTTCTGGAACTGGGACAAGTATCTTCTCCTGCCATTGGACATGAGAACACCAAGTTTCAGGTCTTTTGGACTGGAACTAAGAATGACACCTTTGGCTCCCCTAGTTCTCAGAAATTTTAGTCTGAAAATTAATTATAGAACCAGTGTTCCTGGATCTCCAGATTGCAGATGTGAGATTTCTTGGTCTCCAAAATTGTGTGAGCCAAATTCTATAATAAATCTCTTTTATATCAACCTGGATATCATATATATGTGTGTTATATAATATACATGTATATGTGTATACATATATATATTCCTGTATCTCTCAATATATATATCTTATTGATTTTGTTTCTCTAGAGAATCCTAATTCAAATATATTTACCATTTTCATTTTTGTATTGAGAAATTACTATTTACAGATTGAAAGAAACAGAAGTTTCGCAAAGAACTAATGAAATATTCTGACTGAAACCCACAAATGTTGAGACTTGTTCTGACCTCTTATGCTTGGGAGAACCTTTAACACAGGTTTTAAATATTACTTCTGCCTGCTTTAACCATGTCAGTCTTTACTAATTATGCTCTGCTTCAGAGTTTGCAGTTACTACTGTAAAGCTCCATCTCTTTGAAATACTTTGTCTCAGCTTCATCTCTTAGAAAAGAAGGCAATTTCCTTTAAAAAGCATGGCTGTCCCGAATACCTCGGGTGTTGTTTTTCTCCTAGCTGGCACCAAAAGAGTCACAAAATGAGGTAGCTCATTTAAAATATTTTCCTCATGGTTGTTCTGTTCTCCCATTCAGGAAAAAGATTATTGGTTACCATGGCAATCAGCTTCCACAGCATTCCATTCTGAGTAACTGCACAGGTATAGCACAAGCTATACTCCACATTCTTTACTGTGGTTCTCTGCAGATCTGTATATTTTTCCATCCTGTTCTCTATAACTGCTGCTTAAAACAATCAACCAACTAACCAAACAACCTATGGTTAAGCCAGATAATTTCTCAAAGACATTCTATTCTCTTGAATATTAAAAAATTTACATACGGAGTTGCACAACAATTTCCTCTAATTTTGTTCTATTTAGGCCCTACCTAACAGTGCCTACCTGAAAACTTTTTGGCATTTTGTTTCACAAGCCTAGTATTATATTTGTATCTCTTTGACCATATTTAAAAAACGAGCAATGAACTTACAGTTAACATAAGAGTAGAAGAGAGTTCTAAGTTCATTTCCCAAGCTTACAGCATAGTTTTCTATGGATAATTATCTAATTTCCCTTTCTTAACTACCATCAAACCACTCTGAAAAGTGCAGATACTCTTGGAAGAGTAAAAATTATCTTCAATCACTGACTTGAAGACACCAAATACTTGTATTCCCATCCTTGAGACTGTTTCTTTTTAATTGGCACAGAGTCTCTTGAAGAGACTGTTTTAACTACCCTGTTTCTATAGAGAACATTATTGGTAATAATAACAAATGGTTTTACACAGGACAAACACAATTTAATTGTGCCTTGGGTCTGCTAAACGTAGAATGATTTTAAGAGAGTCCACTGGATAAATTGTTCCCCTTATAACACTTTCAGTCTTTGTTATCATTACTTTTAATCTTTGCTGGTTATATAGTTTCGTCATAATTACGTATCATAGACTAGGAATCTTGAGACTTTTATTGTATGGACAGAGATCTTTTTACTTACTATTTCTATGATTTTATTTGAAGCTATAGTGCTATTTGGTAATTAAAAAGAGGGAACTTGAATGAATGAGTTTCTATTATCTAATATTAGGCAATTAAAAAATTAAATTTGGCTTTAACTCTCTTTCTTGCAATTTTTTTAATTTCATGAATGCCTTTTCATTGAAAAAGAATATCTCATAACCAAATCTATGAACACCCCATTGAAGATTGCCATCTCCTATTAAGGGCATGGAAGTAAACTTGGTAACTAAAACAGATGCCTTCGCCCACAGATTCTAAAATCAGAGGGTATTCATAAACCGCCCCACAAATTTTCAGAGTCTAGTGGGAAACAGGAACTGTTAAAAATCTGAAATGCTACCAAAGTATTTTCTTCCTCTTCCGGTAAAAGAAAATACATTACTTTCTAGGAAGCTATTTAAAAAACAAAACAAAACAAACAACTAAAAAAACTCAAAGAAATCAGCGTTGGAAATTCACGACTAGAATTTGGGTTACATTAGCTGATTCTGGAAGAAAAGGTACTTAGTTATAGATAGAAAACCATAGAAAGTTTCTCTGAATCCCCTCAAAACTGTATCAGAATTGTTTCAAGGAGGAATAAAAGGTATATTTATATTCTGAGAAGATATCCTTATATTATATAAAATGTTTCTATGTTAGGGTATACGGACATCTATGTACTTCCTGACATAATATTCCCACACAAACTAATAAGAAAAATTGACCAATTACAGGTAGAATTTTCTAGATTAAGAGGCTGAAGTAATCACACAAACTTTGGGTAATATTTTAGTATACCTTAAGATTTATGTAGGAAAAGGTTGCTCTCAACTTTGTTGACAAAAGACAGCTGAGAAGTATTAACATAGCTGTGAAAGGTAGAAACTAATGAAGGGTCAGTATTCTAAAGGCTTGAAGGCAGCTGACAAACTGTTTTGACAGTTGGGTAAAAATCAGGGAAAAAATTGTGAGAGGTAGTTGTGATGAAAGGGTATAATGAAGTGTTTGAAAATGGTAAAGTGAGAGCTTTAATTAATATGGAGGGAAGGAGCTGGAAAGAAAATTATTCAGTTCAGATAAGAAATAGTTCATAATTTTTTTTTTTTTTTGGTACCAGTAATTGAACGCAGAGGCACTCCACCACTGAGCCATATCCCCAGCCCTATTTTGTATTTTATTTAGAGACAGGGTCTCACTGAATTGCTTAGTGGCTCATTTTTTGCTAAGGCTGGCTTTGAACTTGCGATCCTCCTGTCCCAGCCTCCCAAACTGCTGGGATTACAGTAGTTTATAATTTTTGTAAAGTAATAACACAATTTGCATTTTAATTTGCAGTGGTTCAGGAATGACACTATTTGAAGAATGGCAGTTTTGTTATCTTATACATAAGAAACTCCATTTGTCTGAAATATACTAGTATAAGTTTCCATTAGTATGATAACAACATATATTAGACAAATTGACAAGCAGGGATTGCTTTTCATTAACCTTTCATTATAACCCTTAAAAAAAAAAACTCACTACCTTTACTATTTTAAACTTTAAGGAAGATCATGATTTTATGTAAAGATAACCAGGAAGTTTGAATCAGTAGCAGATTGGCCCTAACTTTTTGTTGGTGTCCTTTAATCTTGGGCTTCTAACTTGAGCAAGAAAATGTAAATGCAGAAAGCTGAAAACCAAGGTTCCTTAATTAGGAATCATGTGAGTTACTTAACATTAAAAAAAACACATTTTTAAAGAAATCACACGTATATATATATTCTATTGTTTTGGCTTTTATTTTTTTTGTATTGCATTTATATTAATTTTTAACTCTCCTAACTATCATAGTTTGGTAATCTTACGTCCTGAATATTCCAGGTCACTTCAGATTTTGAATATTTTATTTAATGTCAAATGGTGTGTCCAGATTTGGGTTTACAAAACATGGCCAATGAATTTACAGACTAACCCTGAAACAGTAATGGAATTTGGTAGTATGTAGTAATTCTATTTCTGAGTCATGATTATCAAGTTTAATCAAATAAAATCAGTGGTCATTATTTGAATCTAACAATAAGCTGCCTTAAAACAATGAAGCTGTTTAAAAATTTACGGCAATTTACAATGTAAAAGGCACTCATAATGTGATTTTTATACACACACCTGTAGCCGTAAATCTAAATGGCTATTCATTCTTACCATATAGGAAATGAAAAACAACATACTTGAGATATTATATTAATGTATTTTACTAAGAAACTAAGAAAGACAAAAACAATGTAAGTGTGTGTGTTAATAAAAAGGATTTGGTATTGAATGCTTATTCTTAATAAAGAGCAACTAAGAGGGTTCACTGGCATTTGCAGTGAATATGAGGGTAATTCTCTGAGTGAAGTTTTATTTGAATAAATTTGATTAATTATTCCATGCCAAACCACTGCTTTCTGCAAATGAAAATATTTAAATAACGTGATGTCCTTCCTCTCCTCTAATTATTATCCTTTATAACATTATAATGTTTGTTCATGGTTCCACTCTGTCCATAATTTAGGTAACCACTAAGGGGAGGGGGTGCGATTAAAAGTTGACTATGTCCAGAATGATACTCAAAACCTCTTTGGAAAATTTAGGTGATTTTTCCCCCAACACTCGTTGGCAGAGTATCAATTACTAGCGATCAGGCTCTTCCTCCCACATTCCCCTGCTGGTTGGGACAAGAGAAGCCCGGGAATGCTGCAGCAACAGAGGTGGGAGTGGGAGATAGCATATTACCCGCTTGACACTTCTGCACTGTTGTTATGAATGATTCACTCGCGTTTGGCACATTTATTGCAAGGAAATCTCCTCCCGCCGCTTCCTTCTTCGAGCTCTTCTTGGGCTGTCTCCTGTGCTTTGGCCTTTAAGGAGAAGCGAGAGCAGGTGGGCACAGAGGAGCTCAACGAATCCTCCTCCTCCTGCTCCTTCCCTAATTTAGCAGTACTTCCGGCCGCGTGACATCATCCCCCGCACCCCGGTGACGTGAGCGGCGGGTGACGTGTGTGCGGAGAAGAGCGCGCTGACGTTGCTATTTAAAGGTCCTCCTGCAGGGAGGATGGAGACACAGCGCGAGCACCTGGTGTGGGGCGCGGAGGAGGCTGTGGCGGCAGGGAGCCGGGCCAGGAAACAGCGGAGGAGCAGAGCCCAAGGCCCGCCCGCCGCGGGCCACTAGGGGAGGGGGGAAGGAAGGAAGGACGGACTGACGGGCCTGACAGCTGGCCAAGCTCCCCACGAGGGCCAGCTCGGTCCCTGACCACCAGCCTTCCCCGCCGCCTCGTGATTCTGCTGTCTCCCGCTTCCCTGAGGGCCCGGCGGCCCTCGGGACTGGTCCGCGCTCACCCCTCCGCCGCGGTGGCCT
>NW_025999925.1:7242777-7278465 GCF_001458135.2 Marmota marmota marmota | reverse complement strand
AGAGCGAAGAGGGGGCAGCCTCGAATGAAGAGCTGGGCGCGAGCCGGGCTCCATTGTGCTCGGCGGCGGGGGGCGGGAAGGGGCTGAGGGAGGTGGGATCGGGCCCCCTCCCCCTGCTCCCCGGCGTGCGCTGCGCCCCCAGCCTGCTGCCTGCCTGGAAATGGCTCCGTTTATTCTCCTCGGGAGAATGAATCGATCCTGCCCAGCCTTCTCTTCCTCCTCACCACCTCCTTTCTGCTCCGAATCTTAGGAGGGGAAAATTTAAAAGACAGATTCCGATGTGGAGTGCCGTGCACGTCGCGAGCTGCTGGGTTTGCACTTCCAGGAGATTTTTCTATATAGTTTTTTCTAATGTGAGCGCAGGGAAGCAGTGGCATTACTGCTTTTAGGATTTTTTATTAAAGTGCACGTCGCGTTGGGTTGCACAGTACACCCCCAGGGACCTGGTGTGGTGGAGAAATTTGAACCCACAGCCTTAGCACCGAAAAGGCCGAGTTACCAGGCTCTCCCTGAGTGTCGTGGAGGACATGAGCGAAATGACCAGCGAACTCATTTTTTATAGGACTCGGTGAAGCTGGTTTCTGCGTTTTCCTACATGTACACTCATTTTTGTGGAATAGAGTTGACCGCGATCTCCTCCACGCAGCATTTTAACTCTTAATAAGCAAATGCCACCTCTGTTTGAACGTTTTGGTATTGACGAGAGAAATCATTTTACCTAAGAGAACTAATTGAATTATCGACTTCATTGAAATACCTCCGGAAAAGAATCTCGGGGGGGGAGGTGGAAAGCAACTGCGAAATAGCAGACGGAGAAATTCCTTTGGAAGTTATTCCGTAGCATAAGAGCAGAAACTTCAGAACAAGTTTTCATTGGGCAAAATGGGGTAAGGATTTTTGTGCTTATCACAGTTTGGAATCTATTTATGTATGTGTGTTATTGAGTGGTGGTGGTGACTGTTTTGTTTGTTGTTTTCAAGCAAATCTGCTCTTTTGCTAAGCTGGTCCTACTTTAAAATAGAGGTGTGGTAACCTTTTAATAAGTTATTTTTGTATTTTTATAGTGTGGCACCAGAGGTCAGAATTAAGGAACATGCACATTTGTAACTTAAATATTCCTAATAAGATTATAATTACAAACAATATATTCTGTCAAATAACCGCTTCATTGATCAAACTGCTGCATCAGTTCCTTACCAAAATCATGTCATCTTAGGTTTTGTTGACGATTATCTTTCAAGGAGATGTACTGCCATTCTTTTCAGTACTTTGGCAGTAATCGGTTACACAAAGGAATGATTGTAACGAGTGGTTGGACTACAGTCCTTGAAAGTGATCCAGTGTAAATTGTTGCCCTCACAGTGCCCTCTGTTTTGTCCTTGAATCTCCAAAGCTAAAATGTATAGTTGATTTATTGGGCATTGAAACGAAAATCTGAAAGTCTCATTGATGTGGTCTCCACAGTGCGAGTCCACTGGGTAGATCTGAGCTGGAACAGGAAAAGCTTTTAATGAAAGGCACTTTTTCGCTTTTAAGTTGAGACCTTCAGCTGCACTGTCTTTCGTACCTAAAGCCAGAGAAGAGTACACTTCTCAAACTTTTAGCTCCTCACACTGTAGCTTGATAAAATGCTAGTGACTACCCAATTTAGGCTGGAGCCCATAGTATATTATTGCAGTAATGACCCACTCATGTCTTTGAGATTGTCAGTGCTTTCTGTTAAAGAAGTAGTTCCAGAATTTTCATTTTCGTGGTTGAACAAACATATCTAAAGTGTAGTTGAGAGACAAGGTTTGAAATGGACTCAAATTCGTTTTGATGATGTAGAGGTGTGCACACACTAATTTGGAGTAATTCAGTAGTACCTTTTTATGGGAGTTAGAATCTGAAGTTTATTAAACCCAAACAACTTTAAAAAATTTAGAACATATTGTAAGAGTTCTTCCTCAGGAATTAATGAGAAGGTGATAATTATTTTTAAGACTTAAATTATAAATTATGAGAATATATCTTGCATAACTTAGGGGTACTACTAAGAGTAATTTAAATACCTTATTCTATTTTTAGTGCTGCTCTTAGTCCTTTATTGACCTAAGGCGAATTACCTCACCAGTATGGACTGTTCTCTTATCTGTAAAGCGAAGGAGATAGGTGACTTTTAAAGATTTTTCCACCCTGTAAAAATGAATTATTTTATTCCTCCTCCCATTTTAATGATCACTAGTGGTTTCTTGAAGTGTACCACTGAGATGGAGAAATTTTCTCCCCTCTAATCTGCCTAAGCACTTAAATTGGGAAATAATGGCATTTGAAAAGTGTTTGGCTGAATTGCACCCATTTTAAATGAGAGAAAATACTGAAAAATGCTAATATTCAAAGCCTTTGAAATATGGCTTCCCTTGAGCTTCTGCAGATCCTCTGTTTAAAACGTGGTGGAGTGTGAGCATGCTTGTGCACACACACATAAAATCAAGCAGCAGTTTTTCATGTGGAAGGCTGCACTCTCCAGACTGTAGAGTGGTCGTATCATGGAAGAAAAGCAGTTTTCCACAACCTTTAAAGGACAAGACTGCCCATTGTTTTACTAAAGAAAGCAAGGAATGAACTATACTAAGGGGACTAGGTTTTAAAATATGACAGTAAACCTGTATTCGACACTAGCATAATTAAATTTGTTTATAAACAAGCTTGCCCTGTTTAAAGTAAAATTTTAAAGGTGGTGTTAAAAAGGAGTGGGCATTTGTGGCATTATTTTTCCAAACTATATTTGGAAATATGACCCTTTCTCATTTAAGAGTGACTTGTTTTATTTGAGTTGTTGAAAGAGGTGGAAATAGAAGAGGACAGCATACAGCAAAGGCATTTGCAAAAGTTTCTACACTTTTTAGGTTCATATACCTAACAAATGTTTGTGGAATAAAAAAGACACCTGGACCTACTTAAAGGCCATTTAAACCTGTTTCCTTTTAAGTTTTACCTGGGCAATCTAAATTACCATACTCAGACAGTTTAATATTGTGAATGAAGAATTTGACATATTACAAATATATTTGTGATTAATGTTAGGTTAAAATATGATTACTTTGCCTATACAGTTACAAGTAGGAGCAAAATCTAAGCAAAGGAATTATTTTTAATGAGTGATTAATTTAGGCAGGAAAAACATTAAGACTCCTGTAATCGTTTGTGAACTAAGTGGAAAAGGCAAAGAACAGCTGAAACGGACAGTTGGCAGAGTCTGTCAAAGTATCTTGGATGTTAGTAAACTTTTTAATTGCAGTGAAGACAGTTGAAGTAAAATATGTGCATCAGACTTTCCCCAATAAAGACGTTTATGTATGAAAGATAAGGTCCATGAAAAGCTTAAAAGTCTCTGAGAGAGAGCCCTTATTAGGTTTGACAACCCCTCTCCACCGCCCCAAGTCATATCTCATAATGAGAGTGGTGAGTCAGTAGCTATTTCAGAGCTATTAGAGTAGGCAATAGAAATCAAATAACTTCAACCAGTTATTTCATGCTACCTTTTGTTTTTACTTAGCTCATATTGGCAACCTAGTATTATTCCCCCTGTTAGCCTTGTTAGTCCCCCACCATAAGAGCTAGTTGTATTAAATAGGTTTCTCCCTTACTAATGGAGTTTAATTTTTTTTTTTTTAAAGTTTCACCTGCCTATCCCAACCTTGAGTCTCTCCTTTCCCCCATCTCCACATAACTTTCTGCAGTATGGAAGTGGTGCTGCTACTTTGCGACATGAACTGAGTCTTGTCTTTGTAAAAAGACAGGAAACTGACACTATTTGCATAACTTGCCTGCCTGATCAGAGGTTCTGATCTTGGGGGTTGTAGCAAAAATGCCGAAATCTTGATCCACCTTTGCAGGATGAGTAAGCTTTGTTGCAAAGGCAACCATCCTGTCAATCTTAAAAACAAAACAGTTTAAATACCAGTCCTTAATTCTTTATTTGTTCATTTTACCATCTTTCAGCAAGTATTATATGAGGCAAGTGCTGAGCTCAGTCGCTCAACTGAGACTAGTAAAATGTGCTCCTTCCCTCAAGGAGTTTATACTTTCAAAACTGGGAAGAAAGCAAGTTTAAAATAAAGTACAGTGGAATGTTGAGGAAGCTATAATCTTAGGCATTATAGAGGCACAAAATGTGTATGAGGGTTATTAAACGCTGCAGAAGGATAAAAGGTTTTGTGGAATAGGTGATATTACATAATGAAAGGTGAATAACAGGTGGGCCGGGTAGACAAATGAAAGGGCGTTCAAGGCAGAACAGTGAAGTCACCAAGAAGAGCAATTGCAAAAAACTTGGCATGGGCCTTCCTTCATTTGCTTGGCTTACCTTGGTAAGAGAGATTTAGAGCCTTATTCAGGGACCAAGTTAGCCTTGTAGACTGAATGAAAGACTGGGTTGTGCTGGCTGGTATATTTCAAGCTTCCTTAAGGAATAAACCATTGGTAACATGCATTTTTTTTTTTAAACATTGTGACCTAGTATGTTCACACATAATTAATAAAGTGGCAGAAAATAATACCCCTACTTTGTGTGATTGGCTCTGGTAGTTTCTATTCTATTCCATTCAATTTCATTTTTAAGAAGAAATGGCAGGATCCATGAAATTGATTTAACAACTGGCAGATTGAAAAACATTGCTCTTAGTGGTGGAACCAATATCGGGTTTTAAGCAAAGTGGTATAAGTAAGGGAAGTAGTATAAGTAAAGTTTTAAAAATCATTTAAAATTTGATATTGTATGTTGTCCTGTAAAACACCAAGCTAGAACAATGAACTCTGACTAGGTAGAGAAAATGATTGGAAAGCTCTGGAAAGTTCCAAAGTGGAGAGGAAAGAAATGGTGATTAAGAGATGTGTACCTGGCTGAGTGGGTCTACTTTAGAATTAGGGCTTTTTAGCTACAATGGTAAAAATGTTGGAAACAGCATGGTATCTTCCTTTCAGAGGTACTTTCAGGTGGTCATGAAATAGTGAATTTGAGAATTAAGGGGTTGATGAAAGAAATTGTCTTTATACATAGTTTATGGTTTGAAGTGATTGAATGGCTCAAATAAAAAAGATGGTAACATCTCAAAATGTTCATTCTCCCTACAGGCCCGTGATTTGTTTTTTCCTCCCCCAGTTCATTGGTATTTAGTCGAAGGGCTTAAAAGTATTTACTTTTAGTTACTAAATTGATTTGTTATTTAAGATTAATCTAACTAACAGGTCAGAAGAGTAGGGAAATGAGTCCAAATATTTAATATTTTCTGATACAATTTTTTACAATATAAATTTTATTCAAATGTAATTTTTAAATGACCATTTTAAATAGCTTTAGTATATCTTTACTAGTTAGGAACTGTCTAGTTGAATGAAATATGCAATATTTTGTTTCTGTTGCTTTTTTGTAATACTTGTGAGACCTGTGGCTAATACAGTAGAAATTCTTGCAGTTTCTGAGATTCTTTGTGAAATGAGCAAGGTTTTCCTAGAGATCACAAAGACTTATAATTTTGATGCATTATAAGTTTTAAAGTTCATTAAATATCTTCATCAAAAGAATGAATGTACAATAAAGAATATTTAAATAGATTTTTTTTTCATATT
Source organism: Marmota marmota marmota (assembly GCF_001458135.2). Lineage (NCBI taxonomy): Eukaryota > Metazoa > Chordata > Mammalia > Rodentia > Sciuridae > Marmota > Marmota marmota. Next base: position 7,272,855 of record NW_025999925.1, on the reverse strand, counting down.
CAGAGTTGAACTTGGGAGTTTTTATTACTGAGCTGCATCCTCAGCCCTTTTTATTTATTTATTTTTTTAATTTTGAGAGAGGGTCTCATTAAGTTGCTGAGGCTGGCTTGAGATTGCAACCCTCCTGCCTCAGCCTCCTGAGTCTCTGGGATTAATGGTGTTCACCATCACACCTGGCCATTTATATAGATATCTCACCACGAATTGAGCTACAATTTTCACATCTTATTGAATGGTATTGCAGGAGTAGGTAAAACTTCAAAAGCTTTTCAAAAATGATTGTTCAGTGGTCTTCAATGTGTGAATTAAATCAAATGTTTAGAATCTTAATTTTAGGCAAAAAAAATCTGAAATTTTATAGCATACCTTTCTAGATAGTATAAAATTAGGCACTCTATGATCACTCTTTTTTTTTTTTTAAAGAGAGAGTGAGAGAAAGAATTTTAATATTTATTTTTTAGTTATCGGCGGATACAACATCTTTGTTTGTGTGTGGTGCTGAGGATCGAACCCGGGCCGCACGCATGCCAGGCGAGCGCGCTACCGCTTGAGCCACATCCCCAGCCCCCCTATGATCACTCTTGTTAAAAGACAGATTTATCCATGAACTTGTTCTTTATTTTATTTTATTATTTTTTTTTTACCAGAAATTGAATGCAGGGGTGCTTAACCAGTGAGCCACATCCCCAGCTCCCCCCGCTTTTTTTTTTTTTGAGACAGGGTCTTACAAAATTGCTGAGGCTGGCCTTGAGTTTTCCATCCTCCTGCCTCAGCCTCCCAAGCAACTGAGATTTACACCATGTACCACGGTTCCCAGCTGTGTTTTTAATTTTAGTATTTAATACTTCCTTAATATTCCCTTTCCTGTCTGATGTAAGTCTGACACATTTGTCATTGCTTTGTTCCTTAATAAAACGTATGAGAAAGAAAAAAAGTTGAAACTGCTAAGAATCAAAGCTGCTTGGTTTTAAAGCAATTTTTTTTTTTTTTGGTCTGGGGGAGGATAAAGTAAATGACATATCTTTTTTATGATTTGCCTTTTCCTCTACTTGGATTTTACTTTCCATTTTGTTTCTTAAAGTTTCCAAAAATCTCTTCACTTTTTTGGTAAGTTTAATTTAGAATTAATTTTATAGGGAATCTTTTTAGTGACTCTTTAGTTTCCTTGTAATGGAAAAATAAAAGTAATTCCTTATGGGTTTTTTCCCTCAATAATGGATGGTGAAGCTAATATGACTCTTAGTTAAAATAATTTAAAACATGTAGAACTAAATTTTTTTAAATATTTATTTTTCTGTTGTATTATTATTTCCTTACAGACTAGTACATAATACATAATGTATTAGTCTATTAGGAACACAATACCTTTATTTTATTTATTTATTTTTATGTGGTACTGAGGATCGAACCCAGAGCCTCGAAAGTGCTAGGTGAGTGATCTACCACTGAGCCACAAACCCAGCCCAAATTTTATTTACACTTACCTGCCTTTTAAGGTAGACTACTAAAGGAAGGCAAAACGTCATTGTTTCTTTGTATCAAAAAATTTAAAAGTTGTTAGTAAAATCCAGAAAATTAGTAATCAATATTTTATCTTTATAGTACATTTTACCTTTGCAGTTTCTCCAGCTTTTGAAAAGTCACCTTAATCCCTTAATACCTAATATTAGCTTAAAAAATCTGTTTTATAAATATTTTAATATTCTGTAAAACATGAAGAGCTTCCACATTATTTTTGAAAAGAGTTGGCACCAAGTCCTGAAGGAAGAACAGTTAAGGATTGAGAGCTCTTTGTGATATTACCTAACAAAGGCTAGAAGGAAATTAAACACAAAAAACTGCCGAAGACCACAGATAACAAGTTTTAGTTTGTAAGGTCATTTAAAGTCATGTTTATCACGTCATGTCTATTGGAATATTCGGATCCACGTGTTCACATGCCTTATAGGCCAGAGGGCTGTAGAAGAGTGTCTTTCATGTTCCCTGTCCCCAGTAGAAGGGTTTTTCCAGAATCATTTGTCTTTACTTGTAGAGTCTTAATGGAAGGGTGCTGGGAGGTTCTGAGTTCCAGCCCCAGCAGTGAGGGGTTAGGAGCCACAGCTCTGATAAGCATTTTTATGGGCATTAGACATTGTTTCCTAACAGACTAGTACACAGTACTTAATGTATTAGTCTGTTAGGAAATAACAATTAACTGAAAAAATTTAGGGCCCAATTTTAGTATATAGAAAATCCTGATTTCTAGTAATTAGTCATAAAATTGAATGTACCTGTTATTTTTCTAGGTAAATTGTTGAATCATTTCACCTTTACCTTTCAGTGTACCTCAGCCTTACTTAAGTAGGTATTACCATCCTTTTGTTTCATTTAAGTATCTTCAAGAAGTCAGGTTATTCTCTAAGGAACTTTTGTGATTCAGAATTTTCTGCCCTAGTTACTTTCAGTTTCTCCCATTCAGCTCTTAATAAGGATCTCTAAGATATTATCTTAATTATCTTAAATGGAATTGATTGTCAAAGATCTCAGAATACTCAGAAATTTCTATCAATGTTCCTTCATGGAAGATAGATCTATATATTCTCAAACTTACATGGGATAGTTATTTTAAAACTTTTTATATTATTTAAATATGCTTAGCCTATCTCTTTACCTTTTCCTTGCTTCCTTTTTGTGTTGTTTTCTATCATACTCTGTTGTTAATGAATATGTCTCTTAGCTTTTAGCATTAAAATTCATATGCTTCACCTAATGACTGCCATTTCTTAGGATATTTACAGAAGGAGGATTCCACCTACTCTTGTTTACTCTGTGTGGCCAGGGATCTGTATAACTTAAGCTGAATGGAAGAGCCTCAAGTCACCCTTAAATTCATCTTTCTTGAGATTCTGCTCATTTAAAAAAAAGAAAAAAAAATTCTATGTCTTGTTGGCTGCTCTTTTCCCTACTCAACTGATAATCTTCAAAATTTTAGTTCTCTATTTTCATTGCTGCTTTCTCTTAGTATTTTATTAGTGATATATATGCTATTTTGATATCAGTGTGGGGGAAATAGTAAGACTTTAATGATAATATTGCTGTTTAATTTTATTTTGCAATATATTAGTGTATTCTAAGATCATTATTATCTACAGGTATATTATAGCTATTCATATGGTAGGAAGCTAGTCTAAAGAATGTTTTCAAAGATGGTACAATGGTCATTTAGAAGCTAGGAGATAAAATATTTATGAATTTTTTATTTTTTTAGTTGTACATTGACACATTACCTTTATTTTCATTCATTTTTATGTGGTGCTGAGAATCGAACCCAGTGCCTCACACATGGTAGGCAAGCGCTGTGTACCACTGAGCTACAACTCCAGCCCAAATTATATATTCTTTATGACCTCAACTAGATAAAATATGCCTGTATATGTATAAAAAGATTCAAATGAGATTCATTTAAGTGCTTCCATGTTTATTCCTGGGAGGAAAGATTGAAACTGTATTGAGTGAGTCCTTCTGCTTTAGATTCTCTAAAATGAGTACATTTAAGTTTTGGAACTTATCTTGAGATTTAAGATTAAAGTATTTTAAAAATTTTGATATTTACAGTAAAAATTTATCAGGATCAGTCACTGTTCCTACATATGGATACATAGGTATTTGTATCAGCGTTAGCTTCTTCATCTCAAATTTTATTTCATTGTTTCATTCAGGATTGGCTAAACAGTTCCTACACAGCAAAAATTGTTTCTTATTTTAAATATGAGGAGTTTTCACTTATCAGAATATTAATGATAATCTGCACATTTTAATGGAGAAAGAGACCTACCTCGAAGGGAGAATGTGTCTTATGGGAGATTATGTAGTTGTGAAATGGCAGAGCATATACTAAAATCTTATAGCTCCTCAGGGCTCTTAGTTCAGGGGATCTTAATGGATACTCGCACAGAGAGACATTCATTTGGAGAGGGGTTTCTAATTCTTCACAGTTCTTTAAAGAAACATTCACATTTAATATAAGTTTGCATCTTGATGAGTTCTTTAAATGTATGTCTATTGTTTTTATTATAGATAGTGAAAAAAACCTCTTTTAATTTTAGTGAAGTTAAATCTCTGCTCAGTGTATTTGGAGTACATTGAAATACTTAAAAATGATTTTACATTATTGTGTTACAAAGTTTCCAGATTTGATCTGAAATTGTAAATTTTATCAAACTCTTATTATCTGCCCTAGTAGTTACTGGGCACATGAATCTTTGGAATATTTGAGTAGTTAGGATTTAGTTCTCTGAAAGTCTCAAATCAGAAAAAGAAAGCTTGATGTTATCTTGAAACATTTTTCTTAAGGCATTGAAAGTAGAGACCCATAAGTGGAAGGGACAGATGTAGTATATTGTACAATTTCTGAATCATAATGAGGTCACTAGAAGTTAACTTGATTTTCTCATTTGTAAGAGAAGATTGGATCATATTGTTCCCTGATTTAAAATTATTGTTAGTTTGAAATTATTTTCCCCTGAGGTCCCAAACTCTAATGTTGTCATTGGCTGGGGGAGAAAAGAATGTGTGATATTGTAAGGCAGAAGATGGTAGGGGTTAGTAGGGACTGTAGCAAAGTGAGGAGAACACGTGTGGCCTGAAGTCATTGTTTTTAAAAACCCTCTGGTCAAAGAAACACATCTAAACCTTATCCTTATTCCAGAAAACATTTTTTAAGCTACTGTGAACTAACAATTGATCAGGTCAGATACAATAAGTTTGGAAATATTTTAACTTTGTGGAAATGGGAAGACCAGAGCATAGTATGATGGTGGCAGAAATTAACAGTATATCAATAGTTCTCAGTTTTGGACCCCCATTAGAATCACCTAGAGGGATTGTTAAAAATAAAACAGATTGCTGGACTTCCTTACCCCTAGAGTTTTTGATTCTATGGTGGTTCTAGGATTGGGACCCAAATATTTGCTGATCTGACAAATCCCAAGTGATGCTGATACTGCTGGTCTAGAGACCCTATGTTGAAGAGAGATGGCATTTGATAAATACAGCTTACAAATGTGAGAAACTTATCCTTTCAAAAGCTCTATTGATTCCTAAAGGTTCTATGTCTGTCTCCTTTCAAGTTACACAAAGGTGTAATTTTGAAACTAGGAAGCAAACCACCTGATTTAGCTGCTGCATATCTGTTTTTATAAGCTAAAAGATCCGGGATAACTTGAAATTGATCTCTCTCCTTAGACCTGATTGTATGTAGCAGCAATTACCAGTTATGCTCATATCTTTTCTTAACTTTTTTTTTTTCTTAAAGTACTGGGAATTGAATCAGGGCTTGGCACATGTAGATAAGCTCTACACCACTGAACTGTATTCCCAGCCCCTTTCCTCATCTCCCTATTTTTGAGACAGAGTCTTGCCAAGTTGCTCAGGCTGGCCTTAAACTTGTGATCCTCCTGCCTCAGCCTCCTGAGTAGCTTGGATTGCAGACCTGCACCACTGTGCTCTATGTACATTTCTAATTCAGAGTTTCTTTTACTTTATGGTATTTCTAAATGTATCTTTATTATTATTATTCAACTATCTGGCACTGCATTGACTCTGAAATTTTTTGCTTTGAAAGAAAATATGATTTCCTTCTAAGTTGTTTTACTTTGATTTTCTTATTTGTCCACATGCCATAAATATTCGCTTTTGTTGTGTGGCAAATTGCCAACACTTTGGTGGCTTAAAACAACACCCATTTACTTTCTCATAGTTTCTGTGGGTCAGGAGTTCTGGCACTGGTTAGCTGGATCTTCCTCTTGGAGTCTCATAAAGCAACAATCAAGGTGTCAGCTGGGAATAAAGTCTTTTTTATCCATGGATGGGCATCCTCTTTCACTCTGCATTGGTTGTCAGTAGAATTCATTTTTTTTTTTTTTTAATTGCAGCTTTCAGAGACCATGTCTTCAAGGCCAGCAATAGAAGCCTCTGATTCATCATCTTTTCACCTGAATAGATCCAGGCTACTTAGAATAAGCTTTCTTTTGGCTAACTCAAAATCGGCTGATTCACGATCTAAACATTTGTGTATCATTCCATTGTGGGTACCCTCCTCCTTTCCAGTTTCAAAAAATATAACTTTGAACTAAGGGGAAGAAAAACCTGATTTTACCCACACTCAAGAGGAAAGGATTATACAGAAAATGCCTACTAGGTGATAGTAATCTTGGAGCTCATTTTAGAATTCTCCCTGGCATACCACATCATGTACTTGTAGATGTTTTCCAAATACTCAAATATCAATATATCCACTCTTTTTGATATTGTTTTTTGCAATACAGGAGATTGAATCCAGGCCTCACACATGCTGGGCAAGTACTCTACCACTGAGCCACAACCCCAGCCCTTTTTATTTTATTTTGAGACAGGGTCTCCCCAAGTTGCTTAGGTCCTCACTAAATTACTGAGGTTGGCTTTGAATTTGTAATCCTTCTGCCTTACCTCCTGAGTCACTAGGATTACAGGTATGTGTCACCATGCCTGGCAAGACATATTTTCTTACCCAATTTCCCTCTGTCCTTTTTGAACTGCATATTGGTTGGATGCTAGACCTCTGTTATGTCTTGTCTGCCTTTTTGCTTTCTTTTTATTTTGCTTTCTTAAAGAATTTCCCTGACTAATATTGGATTTTTAATTTCTACATAATGTTTAATTTCTAAGTCTTCTTTTTCAATCTTATTTGAGGACATAGAAAACAAATCTTCAAAAACACTCTATTTCTTAAATTCTTTCATGTTCTTTTTTGTTGATTTAGTTTCTTATTTCATTTAGAAATTTGCCTGGTCTATCTGGTGATCCTCAGCTGTATATAAGAATGAGATACTAAAAAGCTGATTAAGTGTTCTTTGTGAATTAGTGGGGTCTGCCACTGGTAGCCTTCATATTAGGGATTTAGGCAGTGAACTGGGCTTTTCATGGATGGTCTCCAAGTGTATGGTGAGGCCTATTCTCTGAGATTGTAGGTTTTCTCCCTGAGACTGTTCAGTTTCTTTAGAAAAGAATCTTTATCTTCACAGGTAGACACCTGTTCGCATTCTAAGAGAAAGGTAAGTATATTTTTCCGTGTATATATGTGTATATATAGGAGGCTTATCTGCTTCTGAAATTGGGGAGTAAATTCAAAATGAATTTTGAAGTGGGGAGTTTAGAACATGGTTCTGTTTACAGCCTCTTTCTCTTTTTTAATGCTAGAATCAGAAAAGTTCTGAAGGTATGTAGTTTTTTATTTGTTCTTTTTAGTTATACATGACAGAATCTATTTTTAAATGTTTATACAAGCATGGACTATATCTTTTTCTAATTAGGATCCCAGTCTTGTGGATGGTGAGTGAGATTCACTGTGGTATATTCATATATGTATATAGAAAAGTTACATCAGATTCATTCCACTGTCTTTCTCTTAATGCTTTTATTTTGGACCTCATTCCTGTTTTTTTTTTGTTTTTTTTTGTTTTTTTTTTTTTGCTATTGAGAAAGGTAGTTGAATGACTATTGGAGCTGCTGTGGGTTCTCATTTCTGTGTTATTTTAAATTTTGAATTTACTCCCCAATTTCAGAAGCATACCTCACATCTCCTCTGTAGTTTCTTTGCCTCTAAATTCCGGCCAGCAAGTTCTTGTTCACTTAGTTCTCCTTTGTACACACTTTGTGGTTTTCTTGGTTTTGTCCAGTCAGATACTATTCCTCCTATTTTCCATCTTTGAAAACTTCTGTTAAAATTGCTTATACAATGGTGCCAATTTTTCTGTTCTTTAGTGTCATGGGTTTATACCTTCTTTTTCCCTTTACTTTCATTTTAATGGAATTTTAGAAAAGGAAGATAAATGTGTGCAATTAATTTGCCATGTTTGACCAGAATCACTGAGCCCTTAGCTCTTGAATTTATATAAGACATCTTTCAGAATGTTTTGACAATGTTGACGGTTAATTGATTGGAATTTGGTAGATGATAAAGTGTCTGCTTTCTAAAAATCTTTCCCTTGTAACAACCTGAAAACTCAATGCATAATGTAAGCACATTTTAAGTTAAAAACTTAAAATTGACCATCAACCCAAACCTCAGCAAAATAAAGCATATACTTCTTTCAGTGGTGTTAGGTAACTAAGGTGTTGCTACAGTTTGTCCTCTAACATCAAGCCTTTTGAGTATTTAAAACAAAAAAATTAGGCCAGGCATGATGATGCATGCCTGTAATCCCAGAGGCTTGGGAGGCTGAGGCAAGAGGATTGTGAGTTCAGAGCCAGCCTCAGCAATGGAGAGGTGCTAAGCAACTCAGTAAGATCCTGTCTCTAAATCAAATACAAAACAAGGCTGGGGTTGTGGCTCAGTGCTTAAGTGCCTCTAAGTTCAATCCCTGGTACCATAAAAAAAAAAAAAAAAATTAAGTACTTAATTTGTGTCGTGAGTCATGCTAGATACTGGCAATACAAAGATGAGGAGTTAGACATGTAAACAAGAAATTAACTGATTTAAATGCTATAATAAGATAATTACATTGGGAGCACAGAGAAGGCAGAGCCCACCACTATTTTAGAAGGTCAGGGGCATTTCATATAACCATTGTGCTTGTTTTGGGCCTTAAAGAGCAAACAAAAAGTTGGGCTGGGGTTGTGGCTCAGTGGTAGGACACTTGCCTAGCATATGTGAGGCACTGGGTTCGATCCTCGGCACCACATAAAAATTAATAAATAGGATAATGTCCATCTACAACTAAAAAAAAATTAAAAAGAAAGAAGAACAAAAGTTGGGGAAGAGGGAGATGTGTGGGGAAAGTTGTTAGAGCATTTCAGAGGGGTGGCATAGGTAATACTGCAAAGAGAAAATATATACTAATTGGAAAGTTAAGGTAGTTAAGGAAGACGTGACTAAGAAAGTAGTTAAGGGCCAGATCATGACTGTGTCATGTTAAGAGGATTGTACTTTCCTCTGGATTAGTTGTGTTCATGTGGTCTTGATATGGTACTCATATTCATAAAAGATTTTGAACATCTTTCTTCATGTGTATATTATAAATTACATAATCTATGTGTATGCATATAATTTGTGTATATTTTTATAAATAATAGGTATAGTTGTATTTATATATGATAAAACATAAAAATAGAAATGAAAGAAGAGAACTAACTACTAATTGTACCCCTCTTTAGAAGCTGTTGCTTCAATGTTGAACAATAGAACAGTTTTAGGCTGGTAGTTATTATCATCCTTGTGTTGTAGATTAGCTGCACAGACTGCAAAATGGAGAAAGTGTTGGACTTGAGGGAGGGGTAGGTGTATATGTGCAAAATATCTTAGGCTCTTAGAGACACTCAAAATTTAATTGCAGGGCTGGGGTTGTGGCTCAGTGGCAGAGTGTTTATCTAGCATGCATGAGGCACTGGGTTCCATCCTCAACACCACATAAAAAATAAAATAAAGATATTGTGTCCACCTAAAACTAAAAAGTAAATATTTAAAAAGAATTAATTGCAAAATAGGTTAATTGTAGCAATTTAGTCAAGAATAATGGCTTGAGTTAAAATAGATTAGGGTCTGGATGCAACAGATTTAAATAGTAATATTTATAGGGTCGACAGTGAACTATTTAGATGGGGGAGAGCGGGGGTAGGAAATAAGGAGATTGTCTTGTTAGCCATTAGCTGAGATAGGGAACCAGGAACAGAGAAGCAAGTTTAAAGCAGGATGAGACACAGATTGAAAGTTGATATGTTTATGGTCACATGGGAATATCCTGTAGTTAGATACCCAGGTCTGATATTCAGGAAGTAAGTACTTGACTGGGGATAGCATTTTGGGGTTCATTAGAATGTGTGTTGGTTGACATTATGAATGTGGATGAGCTCATTTAGGGTATTTATGGAAAAGAACAGATCAGGTTATTTCTGGGGAATAGTCATTTAGGACCCAGGCAAAGTAGCTGAGAGAATATTGTTTCAAAAATCAAGAAAGAGAATGAGTTTCAAGAAATGAGTATTCAGGATCAAATGTAACAGAATCATCAAATGAGGCAATTAGTAGCAATGAAATTGGGTTGTGATGGAAACCAAATTGCTACAGAGGGTGATGAATGTTGAGGAAGTAGATTAGAGATATAGACTTCCTTAAGACCAAGTAACTTTGAAATATAGTGTAGTTTCAGCAAACTCTAGGATTCAGAAGACTTTTTTTTTTTTTAACACAAAATGGGGTTAAACATTCTTTGGGGACTGGGAAAGGAGTTCATAGCTAGTATATTTTAAAGTTACAGCAGAGAGGGATGATTATTGAGGAAACAGATGGGAGAGAATGGGATCTGGAGCACAGGTGGAGTAGTTAAAGTTAAGTAGGAGGAAATATCTTATTGTAAGGAAGGATATGACTAGATGGAGTTTGGAGGTTAAGGGCAGGAGACAGGGAGTTCCTTAGCTGGATGGAGTCCATTTCCTCAGTTCATTCATCGTTTCCTGTAACAAGTATTTATTAATATGTTAGGCACTAAGTGTATCACAAACTTCTGTGAACAAGGAGTCCTGCCTTTGTGAAGCTTGTATTCTAGTAAATGTAAAAGATAAAGCCATCTGCTTAATGTTGAGACTATAAGACTGGTCAGATCCTTGTGAAGAATGGAGAGATCATCAACCCTGTACACTGAGTAGCATAGATGGCCATATAGAAGAGGAGCCCAAGTCTGTACTCTTGAAAGCAGTTTGAATCTTAAATTACTGCTGTACTTGAGTAGGTAGAAGGACTTTCATTGTCTCCATTCTTCTGAAAATGAAGCATGAAAGAGGAATGTCTAAATTTTTTATGTTCTATTCAGATTATTTGAACATACTTCCCCTCCCCCCCTTTTAGTTGCCCTTTACTTCTATAGAGAACATTCTGTTATCTTAGAAGACCAATCTAGTAAGTCTGCCAGAATACCACCAATTTTTTAACATTTGATGTTTTTTTCTGAGGAAAACATCCTAAAACCTGTGAAAAGTCTTGGAGCTTTTTGGAGGGCTGGGACTACATTTAATATTCATCTTCTCATCTCCCACTTACGCCCAATACATACATCATGCACAGAACACCTTCACTTGCAGTGAGCCAAAGGTGTAAGTTTTCTTTAATACGCTTTTTTCTTTCATGCATAGAGAGAGAAGTTGGTTGGTATAAGAACTTAAACATTACTCTGATTCCTACTGAGAACTCTGTTTATTATTATTTTGGAAACAGTTTTGCAACTTATCCTGTCATATATTTAGATATTGATGGACATTTATTTTATTCATTTATTTATATGTGGTGCTGAGAATTAAACCTGGTCCCTCACACATACTGGGCAAGTGGTCTTCCACTGAGCCACAACCCTAGCCCCTCTTGTCTTATTCTTGATAAACATTTTCAAACTTTCTGGATAAGGTAAGCATTTGTTTTCTTTCTAGTCACTCTAGCATCTCTACCCTTGTTTTAATTCTGATCTTATGATAGCTTAGATAGTATTTTTTTTTTTAAATAGGAACTTTCATACTGAAGGAATCCATTTTAACTAGTCCATTGAGCAGTGTTTTTAAATAGAAGAATCATTGAAGAGACAGAGGTTTCAAAATGACATATCCTTTGTTCTATAAAATGAAATTTCATTTTCAGGCTCTAAATTGATCATATATGTTTCTTTTCAAAAAGTTATTTTTACTTTTTTTTTTTTAACCTTGGGATAGAGATTTAGGCCTCAGAAGCTATAACCATGGTATAGCTATCTGGTGAGATTTCTAGAGCCAGACAGTGGCTACTTTTAAATTAGTGAGTCTCTTATTAGCTCTGTGATCTTGGGCAAGTTATTTCAGTTTCTCAGTTTCCTCATCTATAAAATGGCAATAGAATTGTGAAAATAAAGGAATAAAATATGTTAAAGTTTGTTAAAAGAATGTGGCACATTGTCAGCACTTAATAAACCTAGCTGTTATTACTGTGGGGTTTTTTTTCTATCTTTTCCTTTATTTTGCACACAAGGAAGAACAGCCAGCTAAGTAGTTCCAGAAATGATAGGGTTCATTAATTAAGCAAGAAATGAGGAAAGAAGGCAAACTTCATTTTTTCACAGATGTATGCTGCAAGCATCACAGAACTCATAACTCCATATATAGCATAGACTGGTTTTCAGCATACAGAGAGCCCAAGCAAGAAGGGTGAGTATTCAGTTGCATTTCTAGGACTCAGTTGAATTATTATATATCTTAAGCTTTTAAATAAAGAACATGAAAAACTCTTCCCTCCTGGGAGTGGGGACTGAATCCCAGGGACTCATGCACCATAAGCTTGCATTCTACCACTATCTTGAGGAAAACATTTTTTAAAGCTGTGAACTACTGAAAATAAGTTTGTGGAGTTCATCTGTCCTTTCTAATGAAATATGCATGTAAAGGGCTGGGGATATAGCTTAGTTGGTAGAGTGGTTGTCTTGCGTGGGTTTAGTCCTCAGCACCACAAAAAACAATAACAACAAAAAATAAAACCATACATGTAAAAGTGTGTTTTCCTTTTCTTGCTATTCTCTAAGAACTCATTTCTTTAATGTTCTGATTTCACTGATTCTCATTCTGATTTGGGAGCCATGAGAGTATTACTTTCCAGTAAGGAAGTTTAGGTTGAAATATTATATATGGTATGGATAATCACTAATACTATTTTAATAAATCTTATAAGATACACAATACTGTTTTTATGAAAATTTTTCTGTATAGTTAAGCCATCCTATTAATCCATTTACAGAAATATATTTAAATACTTAAATTTGGTCTAATTTATTAGACCTGCCATTCAGTTATGGGAAGCTTTAAGATCAAGTATTGTTAAATTACTGAGACTGGAGTTTCATATATAAGAAAATTTTAAAAACCAACAAAAAATAAAACATGTTCATATTTATCATCCAGAAATTTTCTAAATTTTTTAAAAAAATATTTATTGTAGTTGGACACATACCTTTATTATTTTTTTTAANTGTTTCATGTTTGCCTTTTAAAAAATATTTATTTTTTAGTTGTAGTTGGACACAATATCTTTATTTTATTTACTTATTTTTATGTAGTGCTAAGGATCCAACCCAGGGCCTCACACCTGTGAGGTGAGTGCTGTACTGCTGAGCCACAAGCCCAACCCTATTTTGCCTTTTTAAAAAGTTTTATTTTCCTTTGTTTTCAGGTATAGAATTGTCCTTTGTAAAGTGGTACCTGTGTGACATTTTTTTTAAGTAAAGGAGTTGAGGACTTTGCCTAAAGTCCCATTGTTAGTTGGTGGTAGGGCCTATCCTTCTATTGATGGTTTTTTGTTCTTTCCTCTACAAAGAGAAATGTCCAATATTTAATATAGTAATCCATTAGTATAGTGCCTAAAAAAGAGGGTTGCTTCATTAGCTTTTGTTTTTCAAATGCATTTTGAAATCTCTTTTCTGAATCCTTACAGCATTTTATATTACCTTGCCTATGTTATTTATCACTTTTTAATAATGTTATTGTATTTTGATATATTTATTTATTTTTATTGGTGCTGAGGATTGAACCCAGTGCCTCTCACATGTTAGGCAAGCTGCCACTGAGCTACAACCACAGTCCGATATTTATCACTTTTTAGAAAATATTTTTTCTTAGTTGTAGATGGGCACAGTATCTTTCTTTCTTTCTTCTTTTAATTAGTTATACATGACAGTAGAAAGCTCTTCAATTCATTGTACACAATGGAGCAGAATTTTTTGCTTCATACGTGAGGTAGAGTCATACCATTCATGCAGTCATACGTGTACCTAGGGTGATGATGTCTGTCTCATTCCACCATCTTTCCTACCCCATTTATTTATTTATTTATTTTTATGCAGTGCTGAGGATTGAACCCAGTGCCTCACGCGTGCTAGACAAGCACTATACCACTGAGCTACAACCCCAGCCTATCACTTTTTATTTGTATTGTAATTATCTTCTATTAAAAAAAATTTTTTTTCAAGATGGAACCCCTTTGAGAATAGGGTCTGATTTGTTTCCTGTTTGTATTTTCCCCTCAAATCCTAACAGAATGTCTGGCGCATGCTAAGTATTCAAGTTATTACACATATACTCAATAGAGATTGTATTTTGGTTTTGGTAACTGCAAACTCATATTTAGTTTACAACATTTTAAGGGGTTGTTTGTTTGGCTTAGCATAAAGTGTAGGTTTGAATACTGGCTCAGTTCTCAACATGGGTATGAGATCTTGATCTTAACATCATTTTCCTCTCTATAAAATGAGAGCATGTGCTCCTTCCAGCTTGAAGATTTAGGTGAAATGTATTCAGAGGGTCTAGTGCTTGATATATTAATAACCACTTGGTGAATGGTTACTATTCCTAAGGCATTTAACATTTATTTTCTACTTATTATCAATGTGTATATTTTAGTAATACCAGATAGCCCTACTACTATGTGAAGAATTTATAATTAAAGATCCATAGTGAAAAGTTGACAGCATTGTGGTATGGTCATCACATTGCACAGTGTGGGCTTTTTAGCTTACCAATTGTTTATTTAAGGTATTTGATTTGGAGCTTTATGGACTGATTTACCGTGTGAAATCTTAGAGACTGATGTATAAATTGGAATGATAATTTATTAGTAAGTCATTCTTTCCCATGGGGAAAAATGCTACTGTGGAAGCCAAATGAGGAATTTGCCTGATGAATAAGGATAGTTGATTGGATATCTTGTGTTATATTAATTTTATGCATTTATCTTTACCTGACACTTGGATATGTCAGGACCCCATTGCCCACTGAGAGTGCTAGAGGTACTGTCTAAACACCTCTCATAACTCTCCTGTTCTAATTTGCATAGTTATCTGCTTTTGGGTTACCTGAAGGAAAACGCAAAATACTGGAGGAGGCTTTACACTTAGTCATTATCCTGTCATTTCTACCTGAGTTTACAGCCTCACTTTAGTTGAATTTTGGAAGCTTCTACAGACTTCTAATTTTTTTTAAATTTAAGTTTTGTATTATGACACATTTTAAGCATACAAAAACCTAAAGCAGATCATATGATTAACACCTATGCATCCATCATCTAGCTTCAACAGTTATTAACTCACATTGTTTGACTCACATTGTTTCATCTGTATTACTGCTTGTCCCTCTACATATTTTATTAAAACAACTTCTAGGTATCATAAATTTTACTTGTAAATACTTGAATATGTATCATTAAGATATAAAGGCTCTTTAAAAAAAATTCACAACACCATTATGCCAAAAAAAGAAGCCCTAAGAATTCCTTAATATCTAATCATGATTGGAAGTTCTTAATTTCCTCATCAATATGTTTTTTACCATTAGATTGTTCAAATTAATTTACAGATATGGACCATACATTGTATTGGTGGGTATGTTTCTGAGACTTTTTAAAACTGTAACAGCCTCCTCCTTTCCCCTGACTTTTTCTTCTTATCAAATTTGTCCTGTACAATTTTGAACATTCTGGATTTGGCAGGTGTAACCTCATGGTGTCATTTAACATGATCCTCTACTCTGTTACAAGTAAACCTGTAGCTAGATTAGGCTTGATCAAATTCAAGTTTGATTTTTTTTTTTCATCCAAGAATACATCATAAGCTGTGTGGTCTGTTTCTTGCCTGTTGCATTGCACAAGGGGACGTATATGTCTTGGTGTGCGCGTGTGTGTGTGTGTGTGTGTGTGTCTCTCTCTTTCTCTTTTTTTTAAGTTGATCTAATCTGTTTTCCCCATGTACCCAGATTTTTATTTATATACACACATATATACATATATGTACACATACACTTATATATGCACACATACATATGTATATGTATATATATATATATATTATTTTAAAATGAATCGAATTAAAAACTACCCTGCTTAAAACTCTGCAATAGTGCCCTGTTGCTCATAACACCTAAACTTCCTGCCATAGTCTGTAAGGATCTGGGCTTGATTTACCTTTCTAAGCCTCATTTTGTCATTCTGTTCTTTGATAGGCAATGCGGCATTCTTAATAGCATGGGCTTTTGAACTAGACTGAGTTTGTGATCTTGGGCAGGTCACTTAACTGCTCCATGCCTCATTCTTCCCATGTATAAAACAGTGTTCTAGTAGTATGTACCATTAGGCTTATAATTTTGAATAACTTATAAATCATTTACAACAATGCCTATGTAACAGTAAATACTAAATATTAGCTATTGTGATTGTTGCTGATATTATGTTGATGTGTTGTTTTTGATCTCTGTCTTCCAAGCACACTGTAGTTTTCAATTTCTAGAACCTACCAAGCTCTTGCCAGCCTCAAGATCTTGGCATATGGTTTTCATTATCTCTTGCTATATTCACACTTTACAAAAATTTAGATCTTAAAACAATAGCAGTCCATTTATCTAGCTTCCAAAATTGCAGTTTGGGCATGGCTTGTGAAAGAATGGTTCATCTCTGCTCTACATGTCATAGAGCAGAGATGTAGTTGTTGGGCTGTGAGTTCTTTTTAATTGGGTCACTCATGTTGTTGGCAAGCTAGTATTGACTTTTGTCTGGGCATTCAGCTGGTATTGGGGATTTTGATTACTCTCCATAGACTCGTTGGCTTTCTTTACTGCATGGTGGCTGGGTCCTAAGAGTGAGTATCCTAAGAGAACCAGACTGAAGCTGATAGGCCTATTACAGCCTAGATTCAAATATATAGTCACTTTTACCTCCTTATTTTGGTCCATGCATTTACTAAAAGCCCATCCAGGTTTAAAGGGAAAGCGTATAGACTCTACCTCTTGATAGGGAGATGGCAAGGTTCTAGAAGAGGGACTAGAGATCTTGTTGCAGCCATCTTTGGAGAAAGTGCTTTGCCACATGTATGCTGTTGCTTGAACCAGAAACATTCTTTCAGATTCTAGTTCTTTGGCTAACTCGTCAACCTAAATTAATTATCCCTTCCATTCTAATTCTGTGCTTTCTCACAGCTCTTTATTTTCCTTGGCAACACTCACATAGTTTGTAATTATCTCTTTAAGTCTGAGGGTTAGGACCTGGTACCTAGCATTGTATCTGTTAAATATTAAAGTGCATTATGATGATGATGATGATGTACTAGGGATTGAACCCAGGGACACTTAACCACTGAGCCACATCCCCATCCCATTTTTGAATTTTGTTTGCAGATAGAGTGTCACTGAGTTGCTTAGGGCCTCACTTCGTTGCTGAGACTGGTTTTGAACTCATGATCCTCCTGCCAGCCTCTCAAGCTGCTGGGATTACAGGTGTGTGCCACTGCACCCAGAAAAATATATTATTTGTGACTTATAAACACTTTATACCACATTTGCACTAATAAAAGCATGTTCCAGACTTTGTGAGAAAAAGGGAACAGACTCAAAATACCAGGAGTCAGTCCTTCAATTCCTCATATTCCATGTCCCACTGCTCAGTTTAGGGTGAGGAAAGAGTGGACAGGAGAAACGTGTATGTATAAATTTTGTTGGAGATGAGGTAGAAAAAGACAGTTTATATAGCTGAATTCCTGCTTACTTTTCCCATACTTTAAAACCTCAAAACCAGAAATCCATTTTCTATTCCTCTAGTATCCCGTTCAAGAGTGGCAAGAGAATTCCAACTGGTCCTTAAAATATTTATGTGGAGAAGAAGGCCTGATGGCTAAGAATTACTCAGTACTCTCATGTAATAGCCCAATAGATATAGCTTTGCTCAAGGAAAGTTAACTAGATCTTCACTTAGAACCATTATTTTACTTTTGGCACAATCCTAAAAAGATAGGTTATCAGGTTTCTTAAGAGGCCAGGCAGCAGGAAATAGCAAGAAGAACGGCTGTTGATAGTGTCAGATGAAAATAGTTTTTTAAAACTTTGAGCAATGATGACATTATAACCTGGGAACCATAATAATTTGCAGAAGTTCTCATAATTTTTAATGGATTCTGTTCACTTAATGAATACTGTGTGCATCCTTGCAGGTTATTGGAGATATAAAGATGAACAAAATGTGCATGACCTCTGCCCTCACAGAGCTTACAATTTGGGGATGGGCAGATCTTATGATAAATGTTTGCAAGATATCTTTTTGCATCCTCTTTCTTTTGACATACATGTGTCTATATATTTAAAATGATTTTCTTATAGTATGATATAATTGGTTATTGCTTCTTATCCAACCTGACCATCTCTGCCTTTTAATTGGGAATGTTTAAATTATATACATTTAATATGATGGTTGGTACGTTGGTGTTTAAATCTACTATCTTAGGCTTTCTCTTTGTCCCATCTGTTCTTCGTTCACCTCCCTCCTCTTATGTGTAAGTTGTGCTAAGTTGTCCAGGCTGGGCATGAACTTAGACTCTTCTTTCCTGAGTCTCCCAAGTCACTGAAATTATAGGCATGCACCATTGTGACAGGCTCTTTCGCCTTATTTTAGATTATATTGTTATGATTGCTTTTATCTCCTTTTTCTCTCTCTCTCTCAATGGTTTTTTAGGGTTTGTAATAAACATCTTCAACTCATTTCAGTCACGCAAGTGATAATAACCACTTTAAATACAATAAGAATCTTAGCATAGTACATTTGTCCTTCATCCATGGATGGTGCAGGGGGGAGAGGGCATGACGGGGTCTTAGATTTAGGATCACCCATGGATACCAAAATCTATGGGTGCTCAAGTCTCTTATACAGAATAGCACAGTATTTGCAAATAACCCACATCCATCTTCCCACATACTTTATTTTGTGGTGTTGATGATTTAACCTAGAGCCTTGTACATGCCAGGTAAGCTCTGTACCACTGAGCTACATCCCTACCCCCACCCCCTTTAAATATCTCTAGATTACTTATAATACTACAGTGTACACGTTGTGCAGATAGTTCTTGTACTGTGTTGTTGAGGGAATAAGAACAGAAAAAATAATGGGTACAGATGCATTTTTTCCCCAAGTATTTTCAATCTGCAGTTGGTTAAGTCCATGAATATGCAAATTATGTATATGGAAAGTTAACTGTAGAGTGTCATTCCTCTACCTTTGCTATTGTTATGTTTTTTATTTTTACTTCTAGCATTATAAATCTCATACATTATTCATTTTTAATAAAGAGATTTTAAAAATAAAAAATACATTTATTCACATTTACCATTTTTTGTTGCTGTTCATATCTTTGAATAGATCCTGATAGCAACCTAAAATTTATGCAACATAAAATTAACCATTAACCATTTAAAAAGTGTCTAATTCAATGGTAGTTAGTACAGTCACAATGTTATATAACCATTACCACTTGTTTAGTTTCAAGATATTATCATAACCCTAATTTTAATCTTCATTTCTGAAAGATATTTTGCTAAATAGAGAATACCAGATTGGTGGGGTTTTGTTCCTTCTGTACGTTGGAGATTTTGTTCTGCTGTCTTCTGGCTTGCATTGTTTCCAGTGAGACATCTGTTATCATTCATATTTTTCTATATGTAATGAATGTGCTCTATCAACCCAAGGCTGTGTTTAAAACTTATCATTGATTTTAAACAATTTGATTATGATGTCCTTGGTATAATTTTCTTCATGTTTTTTTTTGTGCTTAAGGTTTGTTGATCCTTATATATATATTTCTTTTTCTTTTTGACACTGGGGATTGAACCTAGGGGTGCTTTACAACATCCCCATCCCTTTTTATTTATTTTTTTGAGACAGGGTCTCACTTAATTGCTGAGGCCGGCCTTGAACTTGCAGTCCTCTTGCCTCAGCCCCCCAGGTTGTTAGAATATAGGCATGTGCCACCATGTCCAGCTGTTTTTTGAGCTTTTGAGTCTGTGGCTTTTCAGTATTATCAAATTATCAGTATTACCAATTTTTTTCATTTGTTTTCTTGTATTCTCTTACCTTTAGAGATTAAGCTGCTTATTATTATTCCATAGTGATCACATTGATACTCTATTTTTTTTCAGTTTTTAAATGCTTTATTTCTATATCTTTAAAATTTTAATTTAATTTCATTTCTTTCTGCAGTGTCTAATCTGCTGTTTAATAATTTTTCCATTGTATTTTTCGGTTTTAGATCTCTAAGAAATTGATCTGGGGTTGTTTTATAGGTTCAGGTCTTTTAACTGCTTATAATTTCTTTGATCTTCTTAAATAGTGGACTATAGTTATAGCTAACTAATGGCTAATGGTCTGTCTCATTTATCAGACATCATTTCTGAGTATATTTCTATTGATTCTTTTTTTTGTTTTGCTTATTATGGATTGTATTTTAATTATCTATTAAATGTTAGATTATTTAGAATTATCCTTTATTCAGTGCTGTTTTTGCATGCTTTCAAATATTCTTGTACTTTGTTCTGGGACTTAAGTTACTTGGAAACTATATCATCTTTTCAAGGATTGCTCCTAAGCAGTGTTGTGCAGGACCAGAGCAGCCTTCACTCTATGGCTAATTTTAGCTTACTATAGAGGAAATACTTTTGTGAATACCTTACCTAGTGTGCCATTATCTCTTTTCTCTGGATGAGTGGAACATGAACCATTCTTTACTTTTTGTAAGGCTTGAGTTTTTTTTCTGTCTGCTCTTTCTTTTGGGTCTTCTTTGGCCTCAGATTGTTTTCTCATTGAATGTACTACTCAGCTGAGGACATGAGAAGGACCTTCTATAGATTTCTAGAATGCTCTTTCTATGTAGCTTTTTAGCTCCCTCCTCTCTAATACTCTTGTCCTGGGATTTCTAGCTGCTATGCCTCTCCCATTTCAAGCCTGTCATAAACTCAGGGCTCTGTTAGGGTTCCCTTCCCTGTGCTGTGGACATGGAAAGAAATCCTCTCTGGTAAGTGGGAAGGAATATTTATAAAGCAAAGTTGCTTCCCTTCTCTCAGGGATTGCTGTGCTATGCTGCCTATTGTCCATTGTCTGAAAATTTATTTTGTGTATTTGGTTCATATTTTATTTAAGGTAGAAGGATAGATCTAGTCCCTGCCACTTCATCAAAGTCTGGGAATAGACCTTAAGTAATTGCACAGATAAAGTTGTATTGTGACAATTGCCATAAAAGAGACAACTGGTGCTATGAGTGTTTACTTAGAAAGTCTATAAGTGCTGTCCAATAATCATTCCATACCTAAGTGATGATAGTAAAAGCCATTAAAAAGATGGAGAATGTGAAGCTTATTTAAGATAGATATCCACCATAAATGATTAGTAATCATTTATATAGACTACCTTATTCTTTATGTGGTGCAAGTAGAACATGGTGTGATGATTAAGTATCTTTTTGTATTCCTGTTTCTTTGCATTGTTCTTTCATGACACCATAAATTAGACCTTTTGATTATTTAGTTGTGTATCCACATCCCCACTAGACTGTTAATTTGACAAGGTTATTTTACTTGCCATTTTGCCTAATGGTACCTGGCAAAGAGTGGATAGTCACGAAATGTATGTTGAAGGAATGAATGAGATAATGATACTGTGTTTCATATTGGAGGGTTATGACTTACAAAAAGTCCATTTACATTATAAAAGTTAAACTTCTCAGTTTGTATAAAAGTCTAATGAAATAAGTATATTTTCTAGTAGTTATATGGAATTATAAAAATGCCTGTTGCAGAGAGAAAGAGAAAATAGAATATCTTTTGCTAGCATGGCAGAAGCAAAGATTTTATACTATGATATTTTTGAGTTAGTCACTGAGTTACTCAGAAGTAAAGAAACAAAGTAAACCACGTTTAGATTTTTAATGACTAGATGTCATTCTTTTCTTTGGGAATAGTGAAACAATCCTGTTTTTGGATTTGAATCTCAGAAATACCACTACTACCTGTGAACTTCAGCCATTATTTAAATTCTCCCCATCTTCTAACAAATCTTTTGTTTTGTTTTAAACCCAACTTCTTTTATATCGAGTTGTTTTAAGGACACACATACACACACATGTTTACATGTAATAGGAATTTTTAAAAAATGTTTCTTCCATTTTTTCCTTAAAACCTGTTTCATTTTTGTAATAATACTACTTGTGGATAACATGTTGGTTTGATATTCAGTGGAATGGGAAGAAAATGGACCCTTTCAACTACTCTTGTTACTATTGTAACTTGTTCCATGATAATAATTTGTTATTCTTGAGCTTTAATTTTCATCAAATTACACTTCAGTTTAAAATGCTTGGTTGGCATGGTGCCTAAAATTGCTTTAATAAATATAAAGTTGCTTTTATTAAAATTTTATACTGCTTCCAGTAATTCTGTCACTACTAAAGAAATATACTATTTGAGATTTGATTAGAAACATATTTTTCGTAGAATTTGGAATAAATTCATTTTGTAAATGTTAATGAGTTAATAGAAGGTTAACTGGGTGAAGGTTTGCCTCTACTATATTAATTTCTTATGTCTTCTGTAACAAATACCTTTTCTTACAGTTCTCAAGGTCAGAAGCTTAAAACAGTCTTTCAGTGCACTAAAGTCAAGGAGATTCAGCAGAACTGTACTTCCTCAGGAGGCTCTAGGGGAGAATGGTTTCCTTGCCTTTCCACTTTTAGAGTTGCATTCTGGCTCATGTGGTCTCTTCTTCCATCTTCAAAGCCAGCAGCATAGCATCTTCAAAATTCTGCCCCTCTGCTTCATCGTATCACCTTCCTGATGTAGTTGTCTTCATCTGTCTCCCTTTTGTAAGGACAGTTATGATTTACATTTAGGGCCCAACTAGATGGTCCAGGATACTCTATTCATCTCAAAATTTCAAATCACATCTGTGAAATGCCTTTTGCCAAATAAAACAGCATTCATAGGTTCTCGATATTTAAGACCTTGATGTTTTGGGGGACCATTATTCAGCTTTCCATAAGTATTTAAAGGGAACATGAACACATCCTGTTTTTCAACTGTTTTTTTTTTTTTAAATGCAGTTCTATCTTAAAAAGTTGTCAGTTTGCCCATTTCTTAAAGAAGCTGTATGCACGTGCTTCTGTTGATCATCCATTTTCTACCTGTTTACAATTTTATCCAGTGAAGTATGTTTTTCTTCCTGTGTCCGTGTCACAGATATTTGGTTGTGATGATTCACATAAAAAAGGTTATCTAAAAGTCACATCATTTTCAAAAACTAATGAGTATTTTTAAAATTAAACTGTACAACCCATTTTATAAATACAGCTTCTTTTTATGTAATACGGCCTTTCTGACTATGTATGATAGAACCTGTAATGGTTTAGAAAGTTTTTTTTTTTTAACTGAAAATGCATATAGCTTCTTCTTCAAGTGTAAACTAGTAGAGAATTATATTTTAAAAACTGAAGCAAGATGTTTTCTAGGAAAACTTTCTTTCAGAGACCAGAGATTCTGGACTAGCTATGCCATTTTATCCTGACAATACACTTTGAGATGTTGAAACAGTGATGTTATAGTTGATTTTTGACAGATTGGAATTATTATTTTGAGTTACATTCAGAGGTCATCGTACAGAGCATAGTTTAAAATGATTGAGGTTCCTTGATAAATACTGTTTAAAGTGAAGCTATTGTGGATGTCAGTAACTGGTTTTGTCGTCAGGCACAACTTGGTGATAATTTCTTTTTCCATTATGAGAATTGTAGTCTAAGTTCCTTTTAATATTGGACTCTACTCGATTGTAAAGATTTTTTTTTGAACCATCCAGTGAAAATTTCACTGGCCCACTATGTTTTAAATTTTAACATATAAAGGCACCTTTATTCATTTATAATCTGAACATCAAACATAAAGTTAGAGTTAGTTGTGAAAATTTCCTGAAATGATAGTACAGTGAGTGTTTCAATGTGTGTGAGATTTGTTGGAGTTCAGTGGCAAAAGCTATTAAACTCAATGCATCACAGTAGGATTAAGAGCCAGAAGATGTGATTAAATGTAAAAATGGTATTGTTAAAATTGCCATATCTATTCTACAAGATTAATTATGAATATCAATCAAGATAGGCCATGCTAAAAACAAACAAACGAAAATCATATCAATGCAATCATTCTTAGCATTTTGTTATCCAGTCTATGGTATACCTAAAGAGGTGTGCCTTCATTACTTTGCTACTTACTGTCTCAATGTCTCATCAAGGACAGAAAAAAACATGATAAAGGCAGAGATTGAGGAAGCAATCTTGTGAAGCATACTTAACTCCTGGTTAAAGTTGGATTTAGGATTTACTGTGGGCTTGTTTTCTGTCTCTTCTTTCATTATGATTAAAAGGTGGCCATTTATCTATATCATTCTCCTCCACCAAATTATATTACCTGTCAAAGAAAACATTTCAGAAATTTCCCCAAAATCTTATCCAAATACCTGAAAATTTTAAATGACAATTGATTAGCTATATTGATTACTCTTTAAACGCTGGATAGTCTGAGAACCTCCCTATTCAGTTTGAGTTGAACAGATTGCTTTATAGCAGAATGTTGTCGCCCTTGAAGTCCAAGATCTAAAAAAAAAAAAAAAAAAAAATCCATATCCAGTGGCCTGATATCCAGCTAATAGAAGTAGTAATAGAGGAAAATAGACCCTAAGAGACAGGAAAACTCAGGCCATATGGATCAGATTACCATGAAAAGAGAAAACTCTTTGTCTGCTGGCAAGTAAATGGTAACTTAGAAAAATAAGTTTAAAGATACTTGACGTTTTGTATATGTCCTGCCAAAGCAAGCACAAAGATACTTAAAAGGCATAATATTAGATGTTTTACCCAGTAAAAGTAACTTGCTTAATAAATAGTCTATGGACTGTACCTAATTACTAAAGCCAGCTTGGAATGATTCTTGGAAATAGAATATGTTATAGCGGCGCTGGAATGCTTTCTTAGAATCTTTTCATTTTCATTTATTTCATTTGAAGAAGATGTAGAAATAAGTCAGTGCCATCAATATGAGGGGGTAGATTCCTCAGAATTGTTGATGATTGAACTCTTATTCATGTAATATTTGAGAACTTGATATTTGGAAGCTTTGGCTATTACCGTTGTCAGGCATAGTATTTCAGTAACAATGCCGAGAGGACTGTGAAGAGCATGATATTCGCATCCAAAGTAATGATATGCCATTGATTTATCTCCATAATTGCCTCTCTGCTGGAATTTTATTGACAGAAGTAGGATAGCACAGCAGCACAACTTCAGTGACTGTGAATGTTAAGGATTTTTAAGGGTTCTTACGTGTTTTCATGAGAGAAGGATATATGCTCTAGTACCACTTATCTTTTATCTGTATTTTAAAGACACTTTGTGCTAGAATGCTTAGTTAAATTGATTGTATGGTTTGGAAGAATCCAGAAGCTTACTTTTGGTCATGTCTCTGACTTGTATTTTAACAGAATGATTCCATTTATTTAACAGAATAAAAATAAATAATTAAAAATAATACTAGTACTAGTAAAACCAATGAATACATTGGTTCTTGAGACTAGAAATTGGTTATTAATTCCAAAGTATATCATATCTGCATCAGACATCTGCTAAATTTCATCACATAGTATTTCGAAATGGGAGGACATGATAGGAAGAAGATGCATACTTTGATAATATATGAACTTTACATATGTGAAAATACTTTCTGGGCTGGGGCTGTAACTCAGTGGCAGAGCACTTGCCTAGCATGTGTGAGACACTGGGTTTGATCCTTATCACTGCATTGAAAAAAAAAAAAAAGCATGCTGTCCATCTACAACTATAAAAAATTTTTTTAAAATACTTTCTGCTTTTTTCTCCACTATTTTTCTTACCTTGGTTTGGTTTTTTTCTGGCAAAAATATCTAAGAATTTAATTCTGCCAGCATTTATTAAATATCTTTCATGGAGCAGGTATAGGTTTGGTGACAGCAGTGAACTTCAGGTTTATATAATAAAAGAATTCTTTCATTCAGTGAAGTCAGTGAAAGATGAAGATATGGGCTCCAGAGCTAGACTGTGTGTATACTCTGACAGTATATTGTGTTGAGCTAATTATATGCCCTCTTTATGCCTTAGATTCCTCATCTTCAAAAGGAGTATAATAACAACTACCTCACAAAGGTTGAAAAGATTAAATAACAGATATAATGCTTTGAAATATGTCTCACCATGTAGGAAGCTCTCATAGATGTTAATTATAAGCAAAGGATTTTTGCCACATATCCATTTGATAAATTTAGGCTTTGTCTTCAGGTTTAAGAGCAACATATTTAATTTTTTTAGTTTAGATTATCTAATCTATGGCTTACTTGCTTTGGCACAAATGAATATAGTTGTTGTTTAACAATTTATTGTATTGTGTGTTAATTTATAAAAAGGATACTTTTGAGATATCACATAATTCCAACTGCAAAAGGTTAAATGCTATCAACTTTTTCAGTCATTTACTGGATTGAATATCTGATATTTTCTATTTTTTAAATATTAAGAGTGTAACCTTTTCTACACAGAATTAGTTTCTGCAGAGAATTTTCATTATTTTGTAAAATCAAGAACAAGGTAAAACAGGGTAATTAAAAATACAGTTTTTAAAAAAAACTTAGTGTTGAAAAAAGAGGATTATGAATAGATGCAGTAGACACCAGATATGAGATCATTTAGTAGAGTAGAAAACTAAACATGGTTGAGTTTCTTGGCAAATGAACGAAAAGCATATTAAGCATATTGAGTTGTAATCTTGTTTGGGTATAACAACAGACAAGTTTTCTCCCCTAGAACTGTCATGTAAGATACTCAGTAAGATAGTGATCCCATGGGAATTTCTCTTACCTGTTAAAAGATCAAGGGAAAATTACATCTTAATTTAGTGAAGGCATTTTTCTAGGAATTGAGATAATCTGATATTTATCTTCTGAACATATATTACTATTATTGGGAAAGAATTTAGTCTTAAAAAATTTAGAACAGATTACAGGCCCTTAACAAAATATTTTTCATAAATCTACCAAAATACAGTTGGCCTTCTGTATCCACAGCTTATGTACCTAAGGATTCAATCAACTGTAGATTGAAAACTTTTAGAAAAATAATGTGTACTGAACATATACAGACTTTTTTTGTCATTATTCTCTAAACAATCCAATATAACAACTACTTGTGTAGCAAGATATATAATAATCCAGAGATGATTTAAAGTATTTGGGAGGCTGTGTGTAGGTTATATGCAAATACTGTGTCATTTTAAGTAGGGGACTTGATCATTCTTGGATTTTGGTATCCATAATCATCCTGGAACCAATCACCTGAGAATACGGAGAGATGACTTTACTGAAGTAGTAGTGAGTAAGAGTGCATTCTCTTAAAGTGTTTTGGTTTAGTTTATAAATGTATATAAACTTTGCATTCTTCATACTATCTATACTTATTTGTGGTATAAAATATTGTTTTATTACCATGATGTAAAATTGTAGCATGACATGTCCTGCTCATGCTGCTGTTTTGGTACCCTTGTTATTGAATCACTTCTCTCTTTTCTTAAGAAATAGGGTTAATTTGTTTTTCTCAAGTGTCTCAAAAGAGCATTTGATTAAGATTCTAGAGCTCTTTTTTTATGTTTTTGACTAGGAAATATAGTATTACCACTTTTGCTAAGGCTCCAGAGTATGGCTCTTATAGAACTGAAGAGAACTGGTTCTTCCAGAATATGGCTTTTATAGAACTGAAGAGTACTGGTTCTTAAATTGTTGGATGAGGCAACTTTAATTGGAGTTAATAATAGTTAGTAGTGGAGATAATAGCCCCTTAAATATTATGGAATGTCTGTCCAACACAAAGGCTTTAGTACCATAGATATTTTTTCTGTTTATAAGTTGGTTAAATTAATGTGTGTCTGTACTTAAATTATCTTCTCTTCTGTGTTGTGTTAGCTGGAGAATCTCCAGCTTTAGATGATTGTTTCTGTCCTCTCCTCCCAGTACTGCAGATAGAATATAGGAACTTTTGCATTCTAGGTATGTGCTCTACCATCAAGCTATATCCTCAGCCTTTTTATTCATTTGGTGTATGGGTTTTTTTTGTGATTAATACTTCACATTTTCCCTCACATTTTTTAATTGGTACATTATAGTGGTACATACCTGTGGGTTTTGTTGCTACATGTTCATATATACACACACACAATGTAACAGTTTGACTAATATTCTCTGGTATTTACTCTTCCGCTCAGCTCTTTCCTTCCCCTGGTCCCTTTCTTCTATTCTACTAATCTCCCTTCAATTTTCATGAGACATCCCCTCCCCCGCCTTGTATACACCCATACTTTTTTTTCCCTTTTTTTTTTCTCTAGCTTCCACATATGAGAGAAAACACAGGACCCTTGATCTTCAAAGTTACTTTGCTTAACATTATGTTGTCAAGCTCCGTCCATTTTCTTTCAAATAACATAATTTCATTTTTCTTTATGTCTAAATAAATAAAACTCAATTGTGTATATATGCCACATTTTCTTTATCCATTCATCTGTGGATAGACATTTAAGCTGGTTTCATAATTTGGCTGTTGTGAATTGTACTGCTGTAAATATGGATATGCATGTATCGCTTTAGGATGACTTTAATTCTTTAGGATAAATATGGCTGGGTCATATGGTGAGTCCCTGCCTAGTGTTTTGGGGAACTTCCATACTGATTTGATAGTGATTGCTCTGCCACTGAGCTACAACCCCAGCCCCCAGCTCAGTCTATGTCTTTTGATTGATGAATTTAGGACATTAACATTCAAGATTATTATTGTGATGTGATTTGTATTCCCAGTCATTTTGGTTTATTTCTGTTTATTAATTTGAATTAGTTTCTCCTTTGATTGACTATTCCTATCGTGTATTTCCTCCCTTTGCTGATTTTCATTTTTTTTTCCATTTCATGTTCATGGAATATTTTTTTTTAAAAAGTGTTCATTAGTGCAGAGTTTCTAGTTGTGAATTCTTTTAACTTTTGTTTATTGTGGAAGGTTTTATTTCATTCTTTCCTTGATGTATCTTTGTTTGGTTTTGATGTCAGAGGGATACCGACCGACTTCATAGAATGAGTTTGGAAGGGTTCTTTTCTCTCCTTCTCTCTTTCATGGAATAATTTGAGAAGTATTGGTGTTAGTTCTTTGAAGGTCTTGTAGATCTCAGCTGAGAATCCATCTGGTTCTGTGCTTTTCTTAATTGGTAGGCTTTTGATAGCGTCTTCTATTTCATTGTTTGAAATTGATCTGTTTAAATTGTGTATGTCCTCCTGATTCAGTTTGGGTAGATCTTATGTTTCTAGAAACTGGTCAGTGTCTTTTGAGACTTTCAGTTTTATTGGAGTATAAATTTTCAAAATAGTTTGATTATCTTCTATATTTTAGTAGTGTCCATCATGATATTTCCTTTTTCATCATGAATTTTAGTAATTTGAGTTTTCTCTCTCATTCTCTTCATTAGTATGGTAAAGGTTTACCAGTTTTATTTAGTTTGTCAAAGAACCAACTTTTTGTTTTGTCAATTTTTTGAATTGTTTCTTTTGTTTCAGTTTCACTGATTTCAGCTCTGATTTTAATTAGTTCCTGTTGTCTACTACTTTTGGTGTTGATTTGTTCTTTTTCTAGGGCTTTGAGATGTAATGTTTGGTTATTTATCTGTGGACTTTTTATTCTTTTAATGAGTAAGTTCAATGCAATGAACTTTCCTCTTACCTCTGCCTTCACAGTGTAACAGAGAATTTGATGTGTTGTATTGGTGCTCTCATTTACTTCTAAGTATTTTCTTATTTTATCCTTGATTTCTTCTGCTATCCATTTGTCATTCAGTAACATATTAATTAGTCTCCAGGTGTTGGAATAGCTTCTGTTTTTTTTTATTAATTATTTAATTTATTTTTTATTATCTGTTAATTAATTTTTATTTTTTATTTTTTTTAAATTTTTTATTGTGGGTTGTTCAAAACATTACAAATTTCTTGACATATCATATTCGACACTTTGATTCAAGTGGGTTATGAACTCCCACCTTCACCCCATACACAGATTGCAGAATCACATCAGTTACACATCCATTGATTTACAAATTGCCATCCTAGTGTCTGTTGTGCTCCGCTGCCTTTCCCATCCTCCACCCTCCCCCCTCCCCACCTCTCCCCTC
>NW_025999925.1:7095785-7238614 GCF_001458135.2 Marmota marmota marmota | reverse complement strand
TTCGGCCGCTTAGTGCTTGGTGTATGCTCTGATAGGGGCAGGGTCCAAGAAGCAGCCTCCGCAGGCTCCGCAGTCCTGGGCCAGGGCGGTTCCGGGACGGTTCCGGGAGCCAGAACTCGGCCGCCCCGCACTCGGTGTTCTCTCCGATGAGATCAGGTTCTAAGAAGCACCCAGGCGCTGAACCCTAGCAATCTGTCTGCAAGCCGCAGGCGAATTGCAGCCTGAAATTACCTGATCTATGGCTGAATGAGCTGCGGTCAGTTGAAAACAGGGGAGGTGACGTCAGTTTACCAACATGGTGGCTGCTGGCCTCCTCTGTGGTCTGACCGGTGTGGAGAACCGAGATGGACCGCTTCCTTCCCCGTCTCGAACCCAGAATTCAGCCCTGAGTACAGTGCTTGCGCGGCTGGCAGAAACTGCAGCGCTGTAACCCTGCGTCTCTATCCCAGTGCGCGCTGCAGACTCTAGCCGCGGGGCGATTTGCTGAATAAGCAGTGTTACCCTCCGTGCGACAAACCTCTTGCGTTTGAGTCCCCGTAGCCGATCCTCGTGCGATGGAAATCCTTCCTCCAGGTTCCGGAGCACCCCACTATTGCTGGAAATTCCTAACAAGATATCCTTTAGCCGTCCTGACTTGTCATACTCCCACACAGTGAAGCCCTGTTTTTTTTTTTTTTAAATCGTTGATTTCTATTTTCGTTCCATTATGATCTGATAGAATGCAGGGTATTATCTCTATTTTTTTGTATTTGCTAAGAGTTGCTTTATGGCGTAAGATATGGTCTGTTTTAGAGAAGGATCTGTCCATGTTCTACAGAGAAAAAAGTGTATTTGCTCATTGATGGATGAAATATTCTGTATATGTCTGTTAAGTCTAAACTATTAATTGTATTTTTAGTTCCATGTTTTCTTTGTTTAATTTTTGTTTGGAGGATCTATACAGTGGTGAGAGAGGTGTGTTAAAGTCACCCAGTATTATTGTGTTGTGGTCTATTTGATTCTTAAAATTGAGAAGGGTTTGTTTGATGCTCCATTTTGGGGGGCATAAATATTATGATTGTTATGTCTTGTTGATATATAGTTCCTTTAAGCAGAATGAAATGTCCTTCTTTTCCTTCTGATTAACTTTGGCTTGAAGTCCACTCTGTCTGATATGAGGATTAAAATTCCTGCTTGTTTCTGCAATCCATGTGAATATGTTTTTTCCCCATCTTTTCACCTTTAGTCTGTGGATGTCTTTGCCCATGAGGTGAGTCTCTTGGACTCAAAAAACAAGTTGGGTCTTGTTCTTAAAACCCAGTCTGCCAGTCTATGCTTTTTTTTTTTTTTTAAGTTGGCAATGAACCTTTTGTTTTAGTTTTTTATTTATTTATTTATTTTTAATTTTTTATTGTGGGTTGTTCAAAACATTACAAATTTCTTGACATATCATATTCCACACTTTGATTCAAGTGGGTTATGAACTCCCACCTTCACCCCATACACAGATTGCAGAATCACATCAGTTACACATCCATTGATTTACATATTGCCATACTAGTGTCTGTTGTGCTCCGCTGCCTTTCCCATCCTCCACCCTGTTTTAGTTTTTTATATGCGGTGTGGAGACTTGAACCCTGAGCTTCATACCCCTCTATTCCTCCATCTTGAAGCCTCCTCTTTTGTTTTTTAAAATGTTTTTGTTGACCATTAAATGATCATAATATCTGGGTTGGGGGGACCATCTGTGCCAAACCTAGGTTATTGTATTTCTGAATAAGTGTTGAATACTTTCACAGTCCGAAAATGTATTTGTTTGAGATTTATGATGCCATGATGACTGCCTTTTTAATCCCACTGTTGTGAAATAATTCTAATGCATTTGAGTGCAAAAAACACATATTACACAGACTATATTTGCACACCTCCAAATTGGGACATATCATCTGGCAAGAGTTTTGTCTATAATTTTTGTTACCTAAAAATCTGACAAAAATGGGAAATTTAAATCACAGTTATTTAATACAGCCCCTCAAAAATAAAATAGTATGTGAGCTGGATAGTCATGGGAAATTGAGGATGTGTGTCTCATACATAAAATACCAGATACTGTTCATTGGTAGACTTATAGCTAGACGACATAAGATCCATACAGAAAAGAGTGGCTAGCTGTAATTTTTAACTTTTGACTACAGAAAACTTGATCATATGGAAGTGAGAGTCATTTTAAAGTCTGAGGGTTATGTTGGAATGAAAATGCATAGAGAAATTAGAAATGGAATGGTGGTGTTTACCACTTGAAAAAACCTGGGTTTGGGGCTGGGGATGTGGCTCAAGCGGTAGCGGGCTCGCCTGGCATGCGTACGGCCCGGGTTCGATCCTCAGCACCACATACAAAAATGTTGTGTCTGCCAAAAACTAAAAAATAAATATTAAAAAATTCTCTCTCTCTCTCTCTCTCTCTCTCTCTCTCTCTCTCTCTCTCTCAAAAAAAAAAAAAAAAAGAAAAGAAAAGAAAAAACCTGGGTTTAACCTAATTGGCAGTAGAACTGTGTTTAAATCGGATTTTGAAATTAAGCAAGGAGAACATTTTAAATGAAATGATGCGAAGATAAAAATTTGAGGTATTTACCACTCCTTCACTCCCTCTACCCACTCACCCCTCTACCTGGAAAAATTTACAGGAATGTCAGATACACTTTGATATATAAAAATAAAAACTAAATTTTATACCAAAGAATCATAGTTTGCCTTTGAAAAAAGAGCAGTTTACATATGCTGTATCTCTCATATATTGATTTTAAATATCATCAAATTTAGAAAAATAAACAACTTCACTCTAATGAGTGTTCACCTTAATTATGTTTATACATGTGGGTTAGAATTAGATATATGAGATGTTCCTATGTATGTGGTTTGAGTGCTAAATTATAGATTCTAGATTTTCCACTATCTGTTGTTAAAATTTAAGGTTTTAAACAAGCTCAGGTATGAATGTAGAAATCCTCTGGGCTCAAATGGCCCCAAAATACATTAGCCTTGCTAATAATCAGGGATATGCAAATTAAAACAACAATAGAATACCTTTTCATGCCCATCAAGTTGGCACAAATTAAAGATGTTAATTGGACATTACCAAGTGTTGGTAGAATGTAATATAGGAACTAATAAGAGTGCAAATTGGTAAAAACAACAAAAGACAAAGTGCAAATTGGCACAAGTGCCATGAATAGGAATTTGGATATATGCTATGGTGAGTACCCTATGAAAAGGAATTCTGCTTCTAGTGTATCTATTAAATATGTGCACAGGAAGACATACAGGAGCATCATTGTAAGAATGCAAAAATGGGAACAACTTATCTATCAGGAAATAGCTACATTAAATATTGCCCAACATTCTTCATTAGAAATATTATGTGAACAACATATAAAATTTTAATTTACTTTTTAAATTTTTTTTTGTAATTGTAGATATATAGCATACCTTTATTTTATTTGTTTATTTTTATGCAGTGCTAAGGATAGAACCCATTGCCTCACACATGCCAGGCAAGTGCTCTGCCACTGAACTATAACTCCAGCCCTTAATTTACTTTTAAACTCAAAAAGATGAAATAAATTTTAATATATTTGACATATTATCTTTTAAAGATTAATGTAAAGATCAGTGAGATATTTTTACATTATTTTTTCATATTAAGTCTTTGAAATCCATTTTTTACTTTTGCATTTAGAGCACATCTCTGTAGGGATGTTAAATTTTCATTGGAACTACTTGATCTGAATTTAAATTTCATGAAGTTTACTGACAGAAAAAGAAAATTCATAAAACCAAGTTGTTCTATACTTAGAAATTCTTCATTAATTGAGTTAAATATCAGATAAAGTTAATTTACTTTCTTAATTTCATAAGCCATATTTCAATTGTTCAGTACTATGGTGTCTAGTGGCTATCATAGCACAGTTTTTTTTTTCTTTTTTTGGTACCAGGGATTGAGCCCAGAGGCATTTAACCACTGAGCCACATCCCATCCCTTTCTTATTTTTTGAGACAGGTTCTCACTAAGATGCTTAGGCCTCGATAAATTGCTGAGGCTGACTTTGAATTTATAATCCTCCTGCCTCAGTCTCCCGAACCTGGGATTACAGGGTGTTTGCCACTGAGTGTGACTATAGTACATTTCTACTATCACATATACTAGCATCCTCTACTAGATGTACTGCTATGTGGCAACTAAATTACCTGAATATGTATAAAATAAAATGTGCTTTTTAAATTCAGAATTGCAGTGTCAATAAGAACTGGAGAAATGTTATAAAGTTTATGTTTGTTTTGAGCAATTTTAAGTAATAAGAATGATATAGGGAATAATATGACACCCATGTACCCACTGATCAAAATTTGCAAATGGTACCTTCATATCTTCCTCCTTGATCTTGGGTTTGTTTTAGATTATTTTGTTCAGATATTATATAGATTCAGTATCCACTTATTTAGCCTGTAGAATATATAAAAGTGTACCCAAGGATGATACTTATTCTTTGAAGGTGATATTAGAACTTAAATGAACTTTTAATGTTTAATTCATTTTTCGAGTCTATTGGTATGTTTATTGAGAAATCACTTATTTTAGATTTTTACTCATGTGCCACCTATATTAACAAGAATTAAAAGTCCAGTTATCAGGATGCTACTTCCTTAGATTTCCCTAGTACATACTGTCAATTATCCAGGTTCAGCTTTATTTAATAGAGGAAATCACCTGGGAAAAGAAGACTATTTAAAGTCTAATAAAATTGAAAATACAGAGAATCACAGCCTCTGGGATGGGAGGCTCCTGTGTTTCTCCTTTGCTAGCAAAGCAGTAAACCTTCTTTATCCTTTTTCTCAAAAAAAAAAAAAAAAAAAACCTAAAAATACAATACTAGTTTTAAATGTAATTATAAGAATGTAACTATATATATATACTATATATCAGGTATACTTCCTGTTACATTTTAAAACACTCAGCATTTTAAATAGGTGAAAAGGATAGGTGAGACAGACAATGTCATTTGGCAGTTATTTATAATAGATAGCAAGCCAGGTTCTTTGAACATGGAATATGTTGCTTAAATATATACAATTAAGTCACTTACTTGATGTTTACCCTGATTTTGACCATATCCCTTATCTTTTAAATGCAGCTACTAAAGAAAGTATCCAAGAGTACATCCATACTAAACTCTGATATCAAAGGTTGTACTGTGACCTACTGAAAAGACTGAGATTAATTAAAATTACTCTTAAAGAGAGATGGTATGTGAGGGATATGAACAGTGTTGTTACTATTTAAGTATTTTTTATAATTTTAATTTCCAAAGGGTATTTTAAATTTCTTGATGTCTACTTCAAATATGCGAATTAAAAGAAATAGTTTGAGCTGGGGTTGTAGTTCAGTGGCAGAATGCTTGCCCAGTATATGTGAGGCACTGGGTTCAATCCTCAGCATCACATATAAATGAAAATTTGTAAAATATTATTTACAAATAATATTTAAAGAAAAAAAATAGTTGATATCATGAAAGTATTTCTGATACTCAGTTATTGTAATGCAAACAATGATTTAAACAAGAATTTTTCATTTGAATGTGCAATTAACCAGTTTAAAAAAAAAAAACCAAAGAATTTAGATCATATAAATTTTGAAAATCCTTCCAGAAAACATTTTGTAGTTGTTAGTGTTCCATTTTAGGTCTGTACCTCTGTACTTTTACTTTTAGAATGCTACTTTACTGTTTTGATTTGCCATATATAGTAATTTGTAAGTTTTTAAAAGTATGTACCTGCTATGTTTTTGGTTCATCACTAGATGGAGTTCTTGCAGTATAACTATGTGTTGGGTAGGCATTAATAGAATAATCTTTATTTTCCTTAAAATATGCATGTGTGTTTTTTAAAAAGAGTATTTTTATATGGGCTGGGACTGGGGCTGGGGCTGGGGCTTGGGCTTGATGGTAGAGCGTTGGCCTAGCACATGGGAAGCGCTGGGTTCTATCTTAGCACCATATAAAAATAAATAAAATAAAGGTATTTTGTCCATCTACAACTAAATATATTGAAAAGTATTTTATTTATAAACAATCAACTATTAAATATAACATGGCAATAAGACTGCACAGTTGGTAGAATGCTATTGGATTATATAGTCAGTCTTTTGTAGCATCAAAACAGCTATTTTATTCAATAAGATTTTTCCTAAGGGGTGTGTGTATATGAGAGAAATGAGGGGGATATGACTAGTTCGTTGGTAATCCTATAGAATTACAATGTATATTATTAATTTGCACAAGATAGTTCTTTCTAGAAAATTCTAATACTTAAATTCCTGCTTGTCTGAAGCCATGCTGTGCCACCTTACAATGGCACTGAAACTGAATTCTTCAGTACTACCAGTGAAGTTAAATGGACATTAGGTAAATGGTTTGTCCATTCCTTGAGTTATCCTTGTTGTTGTCCTTTTAGCCTTACCAAATGTCAAACCCCAATCCAGCCACAAATAAAAGGGTTCTTTTTAACATATGAAAAAATTATTTTATTATTATTTTACTATATAACATTAGTGAATACACCAGATTCAATGCAATGAGACACCAGATAACATTTTTCTTTGATTCTCCCAGGAATCTCAATATCATCTGTCTTTTGGCAGATTCAGATTCTTACAATATCTGTGATACTGTCCATGAGGATACCAACGATGTGTAGTAGTAAAGAACATTTTGCTAAGTTTTTCTATTATGGGTCCTTGCTCAAAGTGTTCATATTTTTCTCTTATCTGGTTTTTAGCACTTGATCATTACTGTTATTGTGCACAGGATCTGGTTGAGGGATAGGTTGTGTGTGTGTTCATATGGGGGATATCCACAGAAGGGTGATAGCATACTGTTGTCCTGCCTTCAGATGTCAAAGTGAGCTCTACTTGCAATTATAGTCATCTGGAAGAGAAGAAAATATATTTATTGCAAACACCAGATAAAGCTCTGTTTTGAACTGGAGATACATACTTCAAGAAAGTTCTCTTTGATATCCATTTTTCTTAACTTTTAAAATTTTGAATTAGTTGTAGATGGACTTAATACCTTGATTTTATTTATTTAGTTTTATGTGGTGCTGAGGATCGAACCCAGTGCCTCACACGTGCTAGGCAAGTGCACTACCCTTGAGCCTCAACCCCAGCCCCTGATATCACCCATTTTTAATGCTGTTGATGCCATGGTGTTTAAGATGATCAGATGATATGATGAAAGGTGTAGTGAAGAGCAACCACCTTTAAAATCTGCTTCTAGGCATACCAAATTTTTATTCCTGGAGGAGTCCCCAGAGCCTCAAGGTCAATCAGCTCCAGCCGGAGGATGTTGGTCAGCACTAGAGGGGCGCTACAGGAAGCAAGAGATCACCTGCAGGCCCTTGTACAGGACTGCTGCAGTCTGGAGATGCTGGCAGCTTTGTCCTGCAGGCAGGACAACGCCATGTTGCCTCAGTCTTTTTTCTGTCTTACATCCTTTTTATTTACTCTAATCAAGAAGGATATTTTCATGGAAAATGATGTACCTTTAGCCCTTTAATCCTGTAGATGGGCATGTTTGTGTATCTGCTCGTTTTCTACTTTCCATTTTTTTCCCTTTTTTAGTGTTGGGTTTGAACCCAAGTGTGCTTTACACTGAAATATATCAGCAGTCTTTTTTAAATTTTAATTTTGAGATGGGATCTCACTAAATTGCTTAGGGCCTCCCTAAGTTGCTGGGGCTGGCCTTGAACTTGAGAACCTCCTGTGTCAGCCTTTAAAAATGGCCCCTGAAACATTTTTTTTCCTCACTGGTAATTGTAATGTAAATGTAACTTTTAAAAATATCTTTTAGTTGTCAATGGACTTTTATTTTATTTATTTATTTATATGTGGTGGTGAGAATTGAACCCAGTGTTTCACACATGCTTGGTAAGCATTCTACTGAGCCACAACCACTGAGCCACAACCCCAGCCCCACATAAATGTAATTTTTACACAGTATTTTAAATGATGTTTTAGTACCTGTGCAAGGTTTTCAAAAAGTGGTTATAGGATTATAAAGAGAAGTAGAAGTCCCCTATCCCATATTATCCATATCTAGCCTAACCCCTAGATGCAACTACTTAAAAAAAAATTCTAATCTTATTTCTCTTGGTGGTTTCCTCCATAACATTAATAAGTTCTTATACTACTGTGTTAAAACTTTGGAGATTAAATCCATGTTGCAGAAAGTCAATGGATAGTCAACTTTTACCATTTCCATATTTTTCTTTCCACTGCTTCCTGCCACTCAATGCAATTATTTTGTATAAGTTTCTCCATTGATTAGCTCTACAATTTTTTTTAATTACAGTTTGTATTTATTTATTTTTTTATTGGTTGTTCAAAACATTACAAAGCTCTTGACATATCATATTTCATACATTAGATTCAAGTGGGTTATGAACTCTCATTTTTACCCCAAATACAGATTGCAGAATCACATCGGTTACACATCCACTTTTTTACATGATGCCATATTAGTGACTGTTGTATTCTGCTACTTTTCCTATCCTCTATTATCCCCCCTCCCCTCCCCTCCCATTTTCTCTCTCTACCCCATCTACTGTAATTCATTTTTCTCCTTGTTTTTTTCCCCATTCCCCTCACAACCTCTTATATGTAATTTTGTATAACAATGAGGGTCTCCTTCCATTTCCATGCAATTTCCCTTTTCTCTCCCTTTCCCTCCCACCTCATGTCTCTGTTTAATGTTATTCTTTTCCTCCTGCTCTTCCTTCCTGCTCTTCCTCCCTGCTCTGTTCTTAGTTGCTCTCCTTATATCAAAGAAGACATTTGACATTTGTTTTTTAGGGATTAGCTAGCTTCACTTAGCATAATCTGCTCTAATGCCATCCATTTCCCTGCAAATTCCATGATTTTGTCATTTTTCAGTGCTGCGTAATACTCCATTGTGTATAAATGCCACATTTTTTTTTTATCCATTCATCTATTGAAGGGCATCTGGGTTGGTTCCACAGTCTAGCTATTGTGAATTGTGCTGCTATGAACATCAATGTGGCAGTATCCCTGTAGTACGCTCTTTTAAGGTCTTCAGGGAATAGTCCGAGAAGGGAAATAGCTGGGTCAAATGGTGGTTCCATTCCCAGCTTTCCCAGGAATCTCCATACTGCTTTCCAAATTGGCTGCACCAATTTGCAGTCCCACCAGCAATGTACAAGTACATTTTCCCCACATCCTCGCCAGAACTTGTTGTTGTTTGACTTCATAATGGCTGCCAGTCTTACTGGAGTGTAGCTCTACAATTTTAAATGAGTGCCAAAAATTCTAGTGTGTACTGTGGAAATGTGTTATGAAGTTAAGGAAAAACCAGTCTATAGCTAGCCAGGTAGGAGTTGTCACAGACCACTAATCATTTTATTTTGGGGAGCATGCTATAAAGTTTATTATATATAAACTTCTTCCTTCAATTATAATTTGTGTAATTTTTTTTTTAAAAATGACAACTGTTTCAATTAGGAAACATCATAATTCTGAAGGTAGTCTTGATTCATTAGATCAGTGTTATAGTCAAGAAACCTGGAGTCTTTGTTTTTTTCCTGTCTGCTATTGTTAACTAAGAATGTTGGCCT
This sequence comes from Marmota marmota marmota, assembly GCF_001458135.2. Classification (NCBI taxonomy): domain Eukaryota; kingdom Metazoa; phylum Chordata; class Mammalia; order Rodentia; family Sciuridae; genus Marmota; species Marmota marmota. Next base: position 7,228,951 of record NW_025999925.1, on the reverse strand, counting down.
TATTCTCTGGTATGCTTTGCTTACAGTGCTAGGATTGCTTCTTCAGGTCCAGGTGTCACATGCAAATATTATTTAGAATATTCTTTCTTAAATGTAAAATTATCTCTATGTGAATGTTTCTAGAAACTTCAGCAAACTTTTCCTAGTTATTTTATTGACCATAATTGATTCAGAGATCCATTCCTGAACCAGCTTCTGGCAAGAGTGGAATTGTCACAATTATTCCATGGTGAAGAAGAAGGTGGTGTATTTGAGATTTCTTAGGGAAGTGCAAAGAAGAATAAATAGTGGATAGTCAGCTAAGAATGTCTGCAACAGCATCAAAATCTTCGGTAGAAATATTACTAACCTTGTTTGTAATACTTCTGTCAATCTAATTTCTTTTGAAAAATTAAGTGGAAAGTCTGGAAATTATTTGAAACCATACCTTCTCTTTATCTCTTTTGCTACATTATCTATTTGTACTTATATATTTGAAAAAGGACATTTGTAAGCTAGGCATTAAAGGTACTAGGAAATGTATCATTTCTCTTCCTTCCCTTTAGTTTCATTGTTATTTATTGGACCCATATCTTTGTACTTCCTTGGAACAAGTATTTATTGAGTAATCACACAATATTTGCAAATATAGACTTTAGTAATTTTAAACAGCATTATCATTGATTTTAATCAAAGCTATCCAAATGACAAATGTTAACTTTTTGCATTTTTTTTCTATATTAGAACTTTTATATCTTCTGGCAAATAATCTTTTTGTTTTGCTTCAGTTTTTCTTATTGCACAGATGCCTGACGGCTAAATGTAGTAATTCTCTGTCAATTCTAATGAGTTTTATAAGCCTTATTTTAAATTTTTTTGTACTGGGGATTGAATCCAAAGCTGCTTAACCACTGAACCCCATTCCAAGCTCTTGATATATTTTATTTAGAGACAAGGTTTTACTAAGTTGCTTAGGGCCTCGCTAAGTTGCTGATGCTGGCTTTAAACTTGCGATCTTCCTGCTTCAGCCTTCTGAGCCACTGGGAATACAGGCGTGGGCCTCCACACCTGGCTGTATTAGCCTTATTTTTAAAACAATATTCTGATTTTTCTACTTTTTTTCCTCAGAGTTACCTTATACTTAACATTCTTACAATTTTCAACATCCATATTAAGTTTTAGACCCATCGCTATATATAGTACTTTCATAAAATTTCAACCCAACATGAAGAATTTCAAAATTATTCTTATACTACTAGTATTCTGGAATTATTTAATGAACCAATAACAAACAACAAAAACTACTCCGGCAAGCTTTTCTTATATCATGTAGTAGTTAGAGCTACTTATTGTCCTGGTTGTAGATGTGTAAGAAATTACCAAGTAAAAGATTCTATAGGATAAATATGTATGTGTGTGTATAGTTTTCCTTTTTTAAGCTGGTTTAAAGCATTTCATGCAAAATTCATTCTTTTAAATTTTAGTTTTAGATTCTTTAGTTTCTTACCAGAGTTACTTTGAGTGTTCTTAACAAATATCTAAGAAGTTGTGGCTCAGTGGTAGAATGCTCGCCTAGCACACAGACACTGGGTTCAGTCCTCAGCACCACAAAAAATAAAGGTATTGTGTCCACCTACAACTAAAAAATATATATTAAAAAAATACTGTAGTCACTATTAAATAAGACCTCAATTTTGTATTGTCTTATATGTATTTTCTAGTAAACATTACTACATAAAGACCAACTTTCATTGAAATAATATTTACCTCAAAATTTGTCTTTAAAAAAATTATTATATTGTGGTTATAAATATAAGACCTAGGAGTGTTTATGTGTTACAGGAAAAAGAATTTTGAAGTCAAATAATTTTTCATGTGCTGGATTATTTGGGGTTACATGGGTTTCTTTACTAGAAAACTTTTTAGAATATTAATATAAGTGGGCATTTTAACTATTTTACAATAAGATGTAACAGTGTTTGCAAAACTAATTTAAATATGAAATACTTATTTCTCAAATTGTTCTATAGAACACAATGTGAGAAACACTGGTATTTGATCCAATTAGTAGTTGTGCTAATTATTATAAAAAAAAGTAGAGTGTTTCACCTTGACTTATGAGTGCCATCCAGTTTATTCGTAAAGGGGTTAACCTTAACACTTGGATACTAGAGACAATCAGCTTCAAATGCGTTTGAGATCTTTTTAATTTGGGTATACTTTCTCTACTACTTCTACAGCTTTCTCTAAATGAAATGTATTGATGTGTACTATTGAAATATATTTTTAAAAGACTGATCATAAGACCTCCTGAGTCCCCTGGTTTTTTCACTACAAGTTTGAGCTCTAAATGAGTGTTTAAATTCCTGACTCAGCACTCTACATGAAAGCTCTGTAGGCATCTAAATTCTGTCAGACCTGTGCTTTGCTCTTCCTTTCCCTTCCCCCATCTAACACTTTAATTTCTGTTTCCTATCTTGTCTTTTAGCACTGTTGTCATTCTTTTTAGTCACCCCACACCCCAGAGAATCAAATTCCTCTTGCATCTCATACATCAGGACTTCCCAGCCTTGGCATTGTTTACATTTTATGCTGGATAATTCTTTTTTGTGGAGAATTGTCCTGCGCTTTGTAGATATTTAGCAACATCCTCAGCTGCTACCCACTAGATGCCAGCAGTATCTCCCTCAGTTGTGACAATTGCAGTGTCTCTACAGACACTGTGAAATGTCTCCTGAGGGACAAATCACTTCAGTTTAAGAAGTTCTGTTCTATATCCAATCTGTCAATTTATTGTTATTGCTTCCTAAATCTACCTTTAATCCTTTCTCATGTCTTCACCCTACTCTCTAACCTCCTATCCTCTCTTTAATACTTGAGATGGTTTAGTAAGGTTCTTACTGTGACCAGTGCTGTTTTTCTCCAAACCACCTCCTTCATTCAATTTATCTTTACAAAATGTAAAACTGTCCTGTTTTTAATTTCCATTGCTTCCAGTGGAAATCCTTAGAAACTTTCTAGCCTCATTTTTCAAAGGCATTGATTGTTCTTGCTACAGGTATTGGTGTGCTATGCCCTCTTGCCACGGTTTGTCTCCTTATGTATCAGTTTATTCATCATAGCCCTTAGTCACTTATTTTCAGAGAATCTATTATAGTGAAGAGCATTTTACTTTTATTTTTAATTAGCATTTTACTTTTACTTTTACCTGTTTTCCCTCACCAAATTTTAACTTTTTGAGGATAGAGACCATCTCCATCCCAGTTTTGTTTTGTTTTGTTTGTTTGTTTGTTTGTTTATTTATTTGGTAATACTGGGGATCAAACCTAGGTGCTGGCAAGGTAAATGCCCTACCACTAAACTACATCCCCAGCCGCCATCCCAGTTCTTGGCACAGTAGATATTCAATAAGTGTGGATCATTTACTAGTTAGTATGCCCTGTCAGATGCAATATATTCTCATTACTTCTAGGAATTATATTCTCTATATTAGTAGTGATAATTATTCCTCAAGTCTTTATCTTTCAGACTTCAGTAGGTCAGCTTTTGATCACAGAAATCTTTTTTTTTTTATTGGTTGTTCAAAACATTACAAAGCTCATGACATATCATCTTCCATACATTTGATTCAAGTGGGTTATGAACTCCCATTTTTTACCCCAAATACAAGTTGCAGAATCACATCGGTTACACATCCACATTTTTACATAATACCATATTAATGACTGTTGTATTCTGCTACCTTTCCTATCCCCTACTATCCTCCCTCCCCTTCCCTCTCATCTTCCCTCTCTACCCCATCTGCTGTTGTTTAATTCTCTCCCTTGTTTTTTTTTCCCCTTTCCCCTCACAAACTCTTATATGTAATTTTGTGTAACAATGAGGGTCTCCTTCCATTTCCATAGTTTCCCTTCTCTCTCACTTTCTCTCCCCCCACTCGTCTCTGTTTAATGTTAATCTTTTCCTCATGCTCTTCTTCCCTGTTCTGATCTTAGTTGCTCTCTTTATATCAAAGAAGATGATCACAGAAATCTTGAACTATAATTTTCTTTAAGAAACCATCTATTCATAAGATAATTGAAGAAAGTCATGTACTTAATTTTCAAATGTCATGCTTGTAACTAGTTAAAAAATTTATTCTGAAAGGAATTCTGTGGATTAACTAAATTGGGTGAATTAATGATGTGTGAAGAGTTTTTACCAGATGCAAAACATTGCATTTCCATTGGATTTGTTGATTGTTTATAGAAAGCTTGCAAAAGCAATTATTTTAACAGCTAATTTAGTTTTTTAGAAAATGTCAATCAGAACACATTTGTGTAATTACCATTCTGAACTACTTAGAAATCTAACTCCCCCATCAAATGAAAACAACAAAAAACTATCAAGTTAATAAAGAAATTGTCTGTCACCCCTGCCCCTTCCTTAAATGCTTTCATAGAGTTGTGTATGATTATATTTCCCTGAGTTGGAACTAGCAACAATCAGTCTGATCAACTGCAATTTTACCTGGAACTGTGAAAAGTGAAAAAAAGAAAAATAGGGATTCTGAGGCTTTTGGAAGATAAACCAAGTTTTAGCATCAGCCTTACTGCAAGTCAGGGATTGATGGGGAAAAGGGAATGAATCTGCCTGGCTAGATAGTTAATAATTACTTATTAAATGAATCCATATATAATAGGATATAAACAAGAAGGGATGACTCTCTGCTTTTTTTTAGGGAGTGGCACAAAAATTGCTTTCAAAAGAAATTCTTTAATAGGAAGGTTTTCAGAAACAAAACTGGGAAAAAGCTAGGTTACCTATGGGAAAAATACCTCCCTTATTTAAAAATACACTGCCTTCTCAGGGCCACCGTAGAGAATGGGAGTCATATGATGCTAGCCCATCATTATTAACCTGAGGAGTTGCCAAGCACCCAGATTTGCTTTGACTATTTTTCTGATTCTCTCCTTTTTTTTTACATTAATATTTTTAATATTTTAAAGTAAAATTCATGAATTAGCTTAATATTAAACATTACTAGTTAAAATTCTCTTTAGGATTTTGAACTGCTTCAGAAAAGAAAGGTGTGTAGTAAAATGAAAGACATGTAAATCATTCAAACTGGGGAAAAAAGACAACAATAACAACCTGAAAAATGTTGTTTCCAAATAAGTTTTTACTCAGAATTTGAAAATTTTTGTATTGTAATGGCTCTGTTACATGTGAACCATTTTATGTTTGTTTTCTATAATGTAACAAATTTTTTTTTAATATTCTGAATTTGTATTTTTATTAGTTTTGGTTTTTAAATTGGAATTTTTGAAATCTCTTACATATTCTTAAGGCTCTACTTGATTTAAGAAAATGATATTTGTGGTTTTGAGCAATCCCCCCGCCACATTCTTCAATAAAGTATGTAAATGTATAGCGCATAAACTATGTAAACTTTCTCAGTAATTTAATTACCTGTTGTAAGTATTAATAATGTAGTTTTAAGTGAGTAAAAACTGGTAATCTCATAAGTGTCAAATATACTTTATTTTAACAGCGTACAGACCATTCTTATTATTCATAGTAGTTATGATCTATAAAGGTGTCAGGAACACTGAAGGGTCCAGCCAATACTGGACTATTACTTCTGTAGAAAATACAGTGTCATGTTCCTGCAAGCCTCTTGTCATAGCATTTTTGTTAATCAGCACAGAACTTTTCATTTTGTGTATTTCTTGTAAGACACCTCATTTAATGTGTATTGTTGCTGCATTAACATTGAACTAATGGCCAACAGCACTATTAATCCTTGCCTGAATGAAGTTTATCTAACACATATTTTTCTCCATAAGGTACATTGTAGCCTTCTTGCACCCAGGAACAGAAAGCATTTAGCAACTCTTCAGCAGTATGCTGAGGGGCCATTTTAAACTGAAAGCACCAACAATGAGCATAAAAATTCCAAAAAATGTGCTAAATAGATTGCAAAAGGGACACTTGTTATGTAGTATGAGTGCCGAAACAAGAAAGTAGAAATATCGTCTTGTTCCACTTTAGAGGAAACATGCATATCAGGACACTCAGGTTTTTCCACTGTTTTGGGGTCTCAGTGAAAGACTGAAAGAATGCCACAGGTCTTAATTTTGGAGTTACAAGTAGTAGAGTTTAGTGTGTAGGTGAATTCATGTATATACAATCTCTGAATAAGATGGACTATAATGGGGGGGCGCGGTATGTGGGTGTTGTGTTGACTAAACAAAGTCACCTTACAGTTTTCATGTTTTCTCATCCTGTGGAGTAAAACTGGCTGCTTTCAGTTTGTCGTTTTCTTTTCTGCTATGCAGGGAACAACCTATCTTCAGCACTCGAGCTCATGTCTTCCAGATTGACCCAAACACAAAGAAGAACTGGGTACCCACCAGCAAGCACGCAGTTACTGTGTCTTATTTTTATGACAGCACAAGAAATGTGTATAGGATAATCAGTTTAGATGGCTCAAAGGTAAGTTACTCTAAATAATCTTGCTGTTTTGCTTTATATAGCATAGCATTTCAGTTTTATTCAGATTTTATCTTCATTAAAATATTTCTTTTTGAATTTTCAGAACTTTAAAGAAACAAAACTGATCATTCTTAGAGTAGCTACTTTTTTTTGTTGTTGTTCACTGCATTGCTTGAATTAACCATCTGATGTTGAATTATATGCCACAAATATTCTACAAATTTAAGATCATTCATTTTATTTAATATTCATTGCATATCTCTTTTGTGTCAGGCACTATGCCAGGCAGTGTGAGTAGAATGAACATGATTGAGAATTCTAGGATCTAGAATTTTTTTCATATGTACTTTCATATTAGTTTTTTTTTTTTTATTACTACAACAAAATACCTGACACATGCTTCTTATGAAGAAAGAGGCTTATTTAGCTCACAGTTTTGAAGACTGAAAGTCCAAATAGCATAGTTCAGGCTTGATAAGTGCTACCCCTTATTTGCAGTGCTGCTTGGCGATAGCTATGATGGGAATGCACTGGAGAGCAAGTGATTACATCTTGAACCAGGAGCAGAGAGAGATGAGTGGGGCCACACTAGCATAAGAGCACAACCCCAGTGACCTGAGGACCTTCCACTAGGCCCCATCCTTGAAGGTTGATTAGAACCTCCCTCTAGTCTATGAACTTTTGGAAGAACACAAACCATAACCCATGGTAACTTCTTTAGACTAGTAGGCAGTTAAAAAAAATCCCTGAACCATATGAAGTATGTCAATAACAATACTAAAACGGACAGTCCTTATCTAAAGACAAATATATGAACAGAACTTTAAGGTTTTATATTTAGGAGAGGCCAACAGTAACATATAAGAACAAGGACAGCTTGGGTTCAACTTTCACTTCCACCAATTATCGAATATTTTGACTTTGAATATGCCTGGTAGATAGTGTACCCTTCAAAGGGAGGAAAATCTATTTTATCATCAGTGAATTTTATCTAACTGACTTAGATAAAGAAAATCCAATCATCAAATTGTGGATGTAAAGTGTGTGGAAAGATGAAATTCATTCTCTCCTTCAAGCTTCCTTGAAACCATGAGTTTTTGTGAGTCCCCAGAATTTTTAGCAAATCACTATAGGAGTTAAGAGCACAGACTCTAGAGCCATACTGTTTTTGCTAGTCATGTGACCTTTCACAAGGTGTTTAACTTCTGTGTGCCTCAGTTTTCTCATCAGTGAAAAGGAACTAATAAAAACACCTAGATTAGCATTGTTGTGAGGAGGAAATAAATTTAAACCAAATCACAAAGTGTGTTTAGTAATCACTCTAAATACTTTTAAACTAGATTATAGGACCTCAGGGGCTATTTGCAATTTGTGTCTTGTACATAAGTAACATATTTACTTGAATAATTGGTCCTCTTTTCATTTTTACTTGGAGGATTGAAAGGACTTGAGGAAATAGTAATAGTTAATTTCTGTGAGGTGTTATTTAACGAAGAGTTATTTTGCATACTTTGTAACTGGTTTAATGAAATGCAAGAGGTAATGAATGTTATTGTCTCAGGGTTTAGAGTGTTTATTTCTTTTTTAAAAAATATTTTTAGCTGTAAATGAACATAATACCTTTATTTTATTTACTTTTTTTTTTTTTTTTTTATGTTGTACTGAGGTTCGAAATCAGTGCCTCACATGTGCTTGGCAAGCACTCTACCACTGAGCTATAATCCCAGCCTGGAGTGTTTCTTTTATCTGACTTGTACCTTCAATTTCTGTAATATCTTGTCTCTTGACCCAAACCACAGAAATTTTATTAGATTAGGAGGGTTAAATGGTATGCAAAAATGAAGGTCAACTGATGTAGTTCATGTCCAAGAAAAGAAATTATATGGAAGTGATAAATAGTTGCTCACCTTATCCAAGTTAAAATGCTTTGAGTTATTCTCAAGGAAGAAAATTGGTGATTAAAAAAATCCTCATGTGTTCTTCCCTCTGAAGCAATGTGAATTATCCTTTTTGTGTTTCCATTTCTGAATATGCTTTGCTGCTTATAATTATTAGACTCAACTTTTTGAAAGAGTTTTTGTATTCAACAAAACTAATCGTCTGTAGCAGTTATATTTTCTATTACATTTTCCATTCTCTAGCTACTTTTCTAAACTGATGCTGTTAATTACAGCCGTTCTTACAGGAGGAGTTGTTTCTTGATGAGCACTAGTAGTTTACTTGACTAATGAGTGTTTTTCCCCTTCTCTCTCTCACCTCCTTTTCTGTTCTTCCTGATTAAGGTAAAAAGCCTGTAGGTGTCCCTGAGTAGAAAATGTCATTTATTCTTGTTCCTGTACTGTGCATAAAAAGTTTGCTTTAAGGTTTTCTGATCATGCTGCAGAGACATTGCATGGCTGAGAGCCAAGATTGGGGCACTACATGATCTGTAATGACACAGCATTTCTACCTCCTTCCCTTAAAAGGACAAGAACTCCAGGGTTGAGAGACATATTTATTTTAAAGCACTAAATTTTTTTCTTTTAAAAGATTAATAGTAGCATTCTAATTAAAGAATCTAAGAATTAAGTTTTTTAATTATGGAATTATCTGTTGTTTTAAAGTTTCTCTTCAGCGATTAAAGAACATGTAGTACAGAGGCAGGGAAAGATTCAGTGGAGATTAAAGTGAAACTTTAACAAAGCAGAAAGAAATTAATATGAAATAGTTAAAATGGGATTCAGTTACCAACAGCATATTGGTCAGTTTTCTTAGATACCTGTAAAGCCTTTTGCTACTCCCACTTTTTGAGTGTTGTTAAGGTCACATGTAAAATGTAAAAATGTCCTTATTTCCTTGAAAATACTCCCAGTTCAAATGTTCTCCAGAGAACACTGAAGGCCCACCAAATACAAATCAATGCCTGCTATCTGTGTCTGCTTGCCCGCACTCTCCATTACATCTGGTTTCACAGCACTAAGCACTCTCTGAAATTATATTATCAGCTATTTATTTACTTGTGCATTGACTGACTCCTCTTATTATAGAATGACATTCATAATTGCCTTTCATATTATTGTTTCTCAGATTTCTAGATAAATCTATCTAGAGTGTAACTCAAGAAAAAATGTTGACTAAATGATCCCTTACCGATTGTTTATAAATTTTTTCCCTTTAATTTTTCATTTTATGACAGCTCCACAAGTTAGAATAGTTGTTTGCCACATTTTTACAGTTCTAAAATATGCTGACAGAAGCCATTTTGAACTGAAAAGTAAGGTAGCTTATATTAGTGTGAATATATAAATTTTGTCTGGGGACAAGTGCTCTCATATAATAACAATAAAACATCTACTGACTGAGAAAAAGGGGCAAATTTCTGTTTTATCATGTTTAATAAGGCAGTTATCCATGTATTATACATTGTTATAATGACATGGATGCCTGCATGGCATAACTCATAAATATTTTAGGTTATGCCGTTGTTCACATGTTAAACAAATTTAGCTTTGTCTGAAAATGTTTGATTTTCTTCCTACTTTTTAATGGTTAATCAGATGGTTGCTTATGAATTTGATAATGTTTTTTTGGGGGGGGGGTACCAGGGATTAAACTCTGGGGCACTCGACCACTGAGCCACATCTTTTATTTTTGTATTTTATTTAGAGACAGGGTCTCACTGAATTGCTTAGTGCCTCACCATTGCTGAGGCTGGCTTTGAACTTGGGATCCTCCTGTCTCAGCCTCCCGAGCTGTTGGGATAACAAGCATGCACCATCACGCCTGGCTTTGATAATTTATCTTTTTATTATTATTGGAGTCATATTTTAATCTTAATTTTGGAGGTCAGTAGACTATCCAACTAAAAATAATTGTCTTTCTGATACTGACCAAAAGCATGAATTAATATAACTGTTAAATTATGATCACCAAAATTAGTTTTAATAACATGATAAAATGTTAGTTTTTTAAGAAACAGTTAAAAGAGAATGATATTGTCATGACTCTATACTCTTCTATGAGAAAAGAAGTAAAGTTTATTTATTTGTTTATTGCCTTGAGTAAAGGAAAAACTACTCAATAATTGAAAGTTTCAGGTAAATCAGCTTTGAGAAACCCTTGATTATGGGTTTTAGAAAAATAAACATTTTTTTCTTCTGTATTTTCTTTTCCTTTTTTGGTATGTGTGTTTGAATCCAAGGGTACTTAATCATTGAGCCACATTCTCAGTCCTTTTTATTTTTTTTATTTGGAAACAGTGTCTTACTAAATTGCTTAGGGCCTTGATAAGTTGCTGAAGATCATCTTGAACTTGTAATCTTTCTGCTGCAGTCTCCTGAATTGCTGGGATTTTAAGCATGCATCACTGCCTGGGCTATTTTTTTATCGGTATATTCATTTTTGAAAGATTTTTTTAGAGAGTGGGACCTTCCTTTTAAATATTTAACTACTATTATGTCTAAAGGCCTATTTCCAATGAATATCATCCAAAATTAATAAATATTGATCCTAACTATTTAAAGGGAAGAAACTCTTTGATATTTTTTAGATTATAGGAAAATTTATTTTGAATATAAGATGTTAAAATTTTTGATCGACAGATGCCATTATATTTATATTATATTAGGTACCATGTTTCCACATTGTCATTTACAATGCTGGAAACTAGTTCTACAACTGTCTTTATATATTTAACATTGAGACTTACAAGTAATTCTAAATTTTTATGTAACTAAATGTTCCTGTGTTTAAATGCCTGTTTGCCAATTTTTGGCTGCTTGTTTTATTTTTCAGGCAATAATAAATAGCACCATCACTCCAAACATGACATTTACTAAAACATCTCAGAAGTTTGGCCAGTGGGCCGATAGCCGGGCAAACACTGTTTATGGATTGGGATTCTCTTCTGAGCATCATCTTTCAAAAGTAAGTTAAAGTATAAGATCTGAGTGAAAATCATCTTCAGTTCACGTCTTCAGTGTATATTAGCAAATGGAGAGTATAAAATATAGGAGAAATTTGTTTAATAGTCTTGGAACAACTGTAGTGACTTTACAGCAAGAAGAGATCATTGACCACAAGAATGGGATCTTAAGTATAATAAGTTATACTCCATGTATGTATAAAATATCAAAATACACTCTACTGTCATGTATATCTAAAAAGAACTAATAAAAAAATCATTGGATTCTTCTTTCTTTTTTAAAAATATTTATTTAGTTATACATGGACATAATATCTTTATTTTGTTTGTTTATTTTTATGTGGTGCTGAGGATCGCACCCAGGGTCTCACACGTGCAAAGCGAGCACTCTACCGCCACAACCCTAGCCCCTGGATTCTTCTTTCACTTGGAAACTTTATTGTATACATTAAAAATAGCTATCATTTGTTAAGAGAATTTGTGTGGTTAATTATTTGTATAATAGGAAATAAAAGATGGGGATTAATATTTCAGAGGCATTTTGCTCAAAGATTTGCATTCTCAGATGGAGATAAGGTAGGGTAGACACCAGCCTCTTCTGAATGGTGAAAACTGAAGCTGATAGTGATATAGATTTCAGCTTTTATATGACAACAGGCACATATAAATTTTTGAGTTCAGGAAAAATTGTGCTTTATCTGAGTGTAGAGTACTCTGAACTCTCTAATGCAATACAGAGTGGGATCCAGTGGTCACATGAGGACTTGGGTAATACTAACCAAGTAAATTACTTTGGCCAGAACAGCCAATAAAACATGAAACATCACCAGACTAACTACTGGAAATAAAGCAGTTGGCCTTGCTATAAGCAGAAGCCATGCCGTGTTCATACCAGTAGCACCTAGAGTTCTTATGGATATTATACAGAAAGAATATATAAGGAAAAGGAAACAATCTCAGGATATTAAGATGATCAAGAAGATGAATTTTACTCTGCTTTCCATATTTTGCACCCACCAGACCTAAAGATTTATGATAAAACTGCTGTGTTTGAAGTATTCTGTTAAAAAGATAACACCATGTTTGAAACATTTTGTGTATGATTTGGTGTACACAGATTCTGATGACTTGAGAATTAAAATTGTGCAAGTGCAGAGTGACCAGGCTCTTGTAGATGGACACTGTTAATATTTACCTTAAGGGGCTGGGGTTGTGGCTCAGTGGTAGAGCACTTGCGTAGCATGTGTGAGGCACTGGGTTCCATTCTTAGCACCGCATATAAATAAATGAATAAAATAAAGGTCCCATCAACATTTTAAAAAATTACCTTAGCAATTTATTGCAGATATCATTCATATTTTTTAAAATGAGCTTTTAGAAAAGCTTATACTTTAGTGAATATTATACATAGTTCAATAGTTGAAATAATCTACTTTGTTCTCCTTTAGTTATAGACATTTCTTACTTAACACTAATGTTTTCAGGTGTATTAATTATAGTTTGAAGCTCAATTTTAAGACTATTTTAACTTTTGCCTTTGTGATTATTAGTCATTCTCTTTACAATGATTAAAACAAATAAGGGTTATGTGATTTTGTTTCTCTTACGCATGCCTTATTCCAGAAATATATTTCTGGAAGTGTAGTATAGTTATGAGTTTTAGATTCAAAGTATCTCAACATAACATGGAGCATTGCCCTTCCATCAACAATTCCCTTGGAAAATTATGTTTATTCTAACACATTTGTTGTTACTCAGAACCTTTTTAGAACTTTTCTTTTGGAACTGTCTATTAAAACTGGAGCTGAAAATAACACACATACTTCACTCCCCTCCCCGCCAAAAAGAATATTCCACTTGTTGAATTTCTTGATTTTATAGTACAAGAACTAAATTGTGGATTGATTTCTCAAGTAAACGTGCACAAGATGATTTTTAGGCCTAAGTAATTTTTTTTAAATATTAATTTTTTAGTTGTATTTGGACACAGTAACTTTACTTATTTATTTATTTTTATGTGGTGCTGAAGATCTAACCGGGCCTCACATATGCTAGGCAAGTGCTCTACTGCTGAGCCACAACCCCCGCCCCAGGCCTAAGTAATTTTGATGATAAATTCTTTGTTACATCTTTCGAATTACTGAGCAGCTAGCTAATATAGTAAAGGAATAGTTTATTAAATTCTGTCCATCACTGTCTCTTATTTGGTATTTTTGTCTGAGAATGGCTTTTATTTTTCAAGATTTTTTTTCTCATTAAAGTTAGCTAATACTGGGTTGGGGACTCAAGCGGTAACGAGCTTGCCTGGTACGCGCCGGGCGCTGGGTTCGATCCTCAGCACCACATAAAAATTTAAAAAAATAAAGATGTGTCCACCGAAAATTGAAAAATAAATATTAAAAAATTCTCTTCTTTTCTCTTCTCGCTCTCTCTCTCTCTCAAAAAAAAAAAAAAGTTAGCTAATACTTTTAACCAATTATTACTAGTGTGAACCCTGTTATTTTAAGGTAGATTGAATATTGAGAAACATCCCTTAAGCTCCTGGAGGCAAGTCTGATTCATTTATGTATTGGATTTGTAGCTCAAAGAGTGTTAAGATCAGCATCTTGTGAATGTGTTGATCCACAGATCCAGACAAAAATTATGATTTATTTTCCAAGCTACCTTGAGGATTAATTTCGGTGCTTTTCAAATTGTAGGGAACTCAAAGGAATTTATAATCACTTACATAAATGAAGCAAGCATATAAATATTCTGGTTTGTTTTATTAAAAAACCATGAGTGAGTCAAAGCATTACAAGGGTTTGGAGAATGCTCTGAAGACAATTGTAGATAACGCCTCTCAAAACAAAGGGAAGCTTCATGATTGGAAGAAATGTATGGTCGCCTAAGGTTGATTGATGTGAGCAGAATTCCAGCTATACTTGGATCATTAGCCGGCTTACTTAAGTTGTATTTGTTGTTATGGCAACTAAAGCCATCATGTTTTTCTTTTGCTGAAAACTAAAGATATAAAAATAAGCCATAGTATTTATGAAGTTGAAAGGATTTTAAACATAAAATATTTTGCAATGTTAAATTAGCAGAAGAGAAACCATGATTATATAAAGAGAATTTAATTTAAATTGTTTTTCTTTCATTTCCACCAATGTTTAGACTTTAGCTTTGTATTAAATTTTTTTTTTTTTTCATGTAAGAGGATATTCTGTTTCACTAGAGAAGTATAGTAGCACAGATTCAGTTCCTTGGTCTATCTCCCTGGATGTGGAGGTGACAAGGTTAAAATAAGAAGGGAAAGTTGTGATGATGACATATCATAAAATACAGAGATTTTTTAAAATATAGCTAATAGAACTTAGTCTGCCTCATTTTAAAGCCTATTTAAGTCCAACAGTTGGAACATCTTGTTTATGTTTAGCACTGAGTCACAAAGATATAGATTTTACAAAAGAATCACTTTTTCCTTTAATGAATTAAATTTTGACTCTCCTCAATCTCTCAGGGCAAATCAGTCCTTTCCTCCCAAAACTTTCCTTCCCAAAACTGAAATCAGTGCTTGCTTGTGTGAGCTTGTAAAGGAAGCTATAATTTCATATTTTTATTACCAACTCTAACAGGTATTTAAAGTTACACAGACAATTTAGGTTTTTAAATTTAGTTGTTTTGTTACTCTCTGCTAATAGTCATATATTAGCCTCACTTCACAAACATTTAAAATGGGTAATATTTGTAGGCATGATGTTTTATGGTTTTCTGTAGGTTTCTAAGAATTAGTATTTTATGAGCAGAAATTTTTGTTTTGAAATTACCAATCTTAAAAGACCTATGTAGAGTGTATTATCTTTTTCTGGTGGTGTACCTCAGTTGCTTAGAAATATTTGGAAATGAATTTTTATTTGTCAGTTAGTGATAATAGTAAATGTTACTATTTATAACATTGAAAATAAAATGACTTAATTAAAAGCATTTTTTAGTACTGTGATTTTTATAAGTACTTAAGAAATTCAATTTTCTCAGTGATAAACAATATAGTATGCTATTTTTTTTAGTTGTAGATGGATGCAACACTCCTATTTTATTCATTAATTTCCATGTGGTATCGAGGATCAAATCCAGTACCCCACACATGTGAGGCAGTTGCTCTACCACTGAGCCACAAACCCATCCCCTAGTATGCTATTTTTACTAGTTTTAGTACATTATTTTTGAGCAACCAAGGAGGTATATAGATAAGCTAGCTGACACCACATTCTAACTTCATTATATAGTGACGCTTTTGAATGAAAATTTGTCAAAGTATGTTATACCCAATGAATGTTTGTTGTAGGGCTTCTTTTTCATATTATAAGCTATAATTGCTTTGAAGGCTACAGTGTTTGTATGTTAATTATTCAGAAAATGAAAGACAAATACAGTAAAATTGGGCACTGTGAGTTTGGCTAATGTATACAGTCTTTATACATTCAGTTTGCAGAAAAGTTTCAGGAATTTAAAGAAGCTGCTCGCCTGGCAAAGGAGAAATCACAAGAGAAGATGGAACTTACCAGTACACCTTCACAGGTAGTATTTCATTTCTATTTTTATTTATGAGCCTTGTTCATTTCAGATCAAAATTTGTGGAAATAGCAAAATTAATTTCCAAAGTGGATATAAAAATGTACTTTTTTAGTTAATATCTAATGGTAGACAGATTTTTTTAATCAAAGGGAGTATCGAAGATGCTTATATTTGGGAAATTCTGTGAAATATAAAAGAATAAAGAAATATGTTAAGTTCATCAACATTTGAGAGCCAAAATATACAGACCTTAATTTATCTTTACAAAACATTGAAATTTTATCATTGATTTAATGTATTCCTAGCCAGAGGAATACTAAGAACAAAAAATTTAATTTCTCTTTTCTCCCTGTGTTCATCAGTTTTCCTTCACCGTGGCAAAATATCTGACTTAAACAACTTAAAAGAGGATAAATTTATTTTGGTTCCAGTTTTCAGAGGTGTTAGTAGTGTATGATCATTTGACCCTGTTGCTTTGGCCCTGTGTCAACACAGTGCGTCATTGTGGAGCAAACTGTTCCCCTCGTGGCAGGCAGAAAGCAAAGACGGAGAAGTAGTAATTGGAGTCCCAGTATCCCTTGCAAGGCATGCCTCCAATGACCTAACTTCTTTCTACTCTGCCTCAACTGCTAAAGGTTCTACCACCCTTCAACGTGCTGTTAACCAAGCATTTAGCCTATGGGCCTATAAAATCCAAACCACAATGCTACCTTTACTCCTTTTGTGACAATTTGTAATATTTGTCTTGTGTGAATCTTATGGCCCCCAGCAATTCTTGCCCTACCTGATTTACTGTTTTACCCAGTCTTTTTCATTAATGTTTTGCCTGAAAAATAGACTTAGGGATTCAGCAAAAAGGAAGTTAAATAGGATAATCAATAAGTGATTAAGTGGAATAATGGATGATAATAAACAATTGGTCATAGCTTTTGTTTGGTTTGAAGGTAACACACTGCTTAAGAGTATACATTTTTTTTTTTTGGTAGTGGGGATTGAACTCAGGGGCATACAACCATCGAGCTACATCCCTAGCCCTATTTCATATTTTATTTAGAGACAGGGTCTCACTGAGTTGCTTAGTGCCTTGCTTTTGCTGAGGCAGGCTTTAAACTTGTGATCCTCCTGCGACAGCTTCCCAAGACAATGGGATTACAGGAGTGTGCCACTTCGCCTGCTAAGAGTATGAATATTTGAGTCAGAAAAAGACATGTGTCCTTTTTCTGTCACGTTATGATCTTGGGAAAGTTGTTTAACCTAGTGTGTTTGCACATCTGTAAAATGAGTGTTACATTACTTATTTTACAGAATTGATGTGAAGAAAAATATGATAACGACAGTGTCAGGTCATAATTAATAATGTGGGCTGTAGGCCATTCATTCTAAGTATGAATCTTGGCTCCAATCTTTACTACTTTTATGAACTTAAGACAAGTTGCTGTTTTTAGGGGGGGGTTTTTTGGTCTATAAAATGTAAATATGAATGACATATCCTTCTTAGAGTTATTGTCAAAATTAAATGGGGATCAGAAAATGCTTAGTATATATTAAATGAATGCTCAAGAAATATGGACAACTGTTCTTGATGATGTGGTTGTAAAGGTGAGGATAATGATATAAAGGAATAAAATAATATCTGGCACATAACAGTTATCTAGAAAAGACATTTACCTTAATCGTATAAATCCTGAATCAAAATTTCCTGGAAGACTTGTTAAAATACAAATTGCTGAGTCCCACTCACAGTGTTGTTTATTTAGTAGGTCTGATATGGGGCCCAAGTATTTGCCTTTTTGTTACCTTTTCTCAGAGGATGCATATGCTTTTGGTCTGGGGACCATCTTTGAGAAAAATAGTGCTGTGGGTAACCATTCCACCTCCCTAAAGCCTTGAGATGAAAGGAGTCTGGCATTTAGAGCAGTTAGCCAATTCCCCATTCTTAGACTCTTGAGCTAGGATTATACACTTGACTTAGTACATAGAGAGTTAAAGCTGAGATGAGCCTGGAAAGGGACCATTATAGCAGAGGTTAAAGAGACTGTAAGAAGTCTTGATGAGTTTGAAGAGCAGGTAGAAAGAGAATGGGATGGGAGGACAGAAGCATAAGCTCTCTCACCTGTTGGAACCAAAACCAGTTAATAATCTGTTAATTTAAAAAGTCAGTTAATGTGAGAAAGTTAAAAAAAATTACTTTAAAATTTGTAAGTTTAAATCTAATAATATAATTTTTATTCAGTATCTTGATGTAAATACATATGAATGTCAGTTTTTGTCATTTTTCTGCCAGTTGTTTATTATAATATATAACACATGCTATTCAGTTGCCATAAATTGGTTTGGAACAAATGAAGTTTGCTCTTTGTCAAGCATTTAGTGCAACAGGTGGGTACAAAATTCATAAACAGAGTGGAGATTAACCCTATAGCTCTGACCATCATCGTTCAGTTGTTATGCTGTACAATAGGAAAGGAAGAGCATGGGTTAATCTAGAGAGTCAGATTGATTGATTGTTTGATTTTCACAGTGATGGGAATTGAACACAGGTCTTTATGCATACTAGCCAGTGCACAACCACTGAGATACACCCCCAGCTCTGCAATACCTCTGTGGATATTAAAATGGGATTTTAAAAAATCGTGACTCTAGATGGTGACTAAGTATAGGGAATAATTTACAACAGAAGGTTAGGAAATACGTCTTGAGGTCTTGGCCCCATCTTCCTTTATGTGTCTGTTTGCTCTTCTGGTCTCTTGCCTCTATCTCTACTGACTGGAATCTCAAAAATTGTTAGCTCCTCTCCCAGTTTTTCCTGTCAGAGCCTCTGATTAGGAAAGACTGGGGTTCTCATCTTCATTCAAGTATGAAAAACTGGAGTGGAATGGGTCTCCCATGAATGTTAAATGATAAAGGATCCTGTTTACTGTTTTTGTTTTTGTTTTAAGTGATACTGGGGATTGAGTCCCAAGTCCTCATAAATGCCAGGCAAGTGCTCTACCACTGAGCTACATCTATAGCCCTCTTTTTTGTTTCTTGAGACAAGGTCTTACCCAAAGTATGTGCCTTCATGCCCAGCCAATCCTGTCTTACTTAAGTCAAAAAGGAGAAAACTTGAACAGGAATTTTAATTTCAGGCTTTGTTTGGATTAAAGGGAAGGTGATAGTGGTACTGGGTCTGTCTAGGGCGGAAGGACAATGATGCCCCAGGTCCCCACTACTCCGTCTCCCAGAGTTGGTCGTCATAACACCCTGAAGGCTGGTCCCAGAGTGCTGGATACATTAGTTTCTTTTTCACATGATTTAGAATATTCTTAGTTTTTTATTTTTTTCTTTCTTGCCATTTCATAAATTGATAATGAAAAAGAATTCTTACCAAGCATTTCTTGACTTTTATATCTACACTTTTTAATTTTTTTTTTTTAATGATCTGGACATGTCAGTCAGCCTTCTTAATATTCACTCAGATTTTAATTTCCAAAAATACATTTGTATTTATTTTAACTATCATTTTTCTTTTTCTGATTGTAGATTATTTGTTTTGGTGGGAAGCATGGGGAGTTTCCCAGAAACTGTGAGAAGCAAAGTGAGACATAAGTGGTTTTATTTTCTCAAAATAAGATATAAAGATAATAGAGGCCTCATTAGATCTCTTTTTGTTTACATTTACTTTTTTTGCATTTTTCAATTATCAGTGTTGGTTTATATATACATATAGATATGAATACAGACACATGTGTATGTGTGTGTGTGTGTGTGTGTATATATATATCTCAAACATTTTAATTGATATCATGTAAATATCAGCCGTATTAGCTTAAGAATTTCTTCCTAAAGAGCAGTTATCCTTTTTTTCCACAAATTTTGTACTCTAATAATTATAAACCTCAAGTTTTTTATTTTAACTTTTGACTCAAAGATATAAAATGTTGGTTTGTGGACAGAGAAGAGTATTTTTTAAAAGAATAACGAAAGTTGATTATTCAGAAAATTAACACAAACTTTAGATAGAAAAAGAACTAGATATTTAGAATATGTTAAATTAAAAAACAAATTTCACAGGGCTATTTTCAGCATATACACAATGTCTAGAAGTTTTCACAAAACACTTGGCTATTCATAGACTACTTTTGTATAGTTGGAAAGAAAGGGGTTTTTATTTTCCTTTTATGCTTTTATGGAGCCTTTTCTTGTTCCCATGGGCACATATTAACTATTTTTTTTAACTATACTTTGAGTAGATTTTTTGTTTTTCATTTTAGGTATAATTATCTAGGATAACTAAATATCTCTTTAGTTAACAATAGTTAATATTCTAGTTCTCTGAAGAAAAGTCTGCTGCATTGACATGTTGAAATTATTGTAATCTCTATCCCTTTCATCTTCCCCTTCCTTCTCACTTTAATTTGCCTCTGACAGTGGTCTTCCTACTTCTGCAGCATCAATATTCATAGCCTTCCTAACTAGTTCCCCTGCTTCAATTCCATTATGTTTATTTTATCCTGTAGAAACAGGAGTATTTACCCCAGAAGGAGGTAAAAATGTTGCTCCTGTTCCTCTCTCTCAATCCTAATCTCCTTTCGTCCTCCTTGTTCTTCTCCATTGCTTCTGGAAAATTCTTAAATCCCTTAATTGCTAATCCTAGGGATGCCCTTTTAGTTTAACAAGGTAATTTGTTTGTATTATCATTTCTATTAAATAAAATCATGGCCAACTTAACTGTTTAGTAAGTTAGACAGCCAACCTTGATTGACTTAGTTTGCTTTGACCTGTCTGGCAGGGGGAGGGGGGATTGGGGGGCAGACCTGACTTATTAATACCAAAGATGATAATCTCATGTTTTTTTACTGGCTGCTTAAGCTTTCTCTGACTAATTAATATGGCCCATGACTGACCAAGAAGTGTAGTCACTTTGTGGATATTGTTCCTATTATTCACCTAAAATGATTTGACTTTGTTGTAAAGCAATTTAATGTTGTCATACTATACTGTAGACTTTATTCTCTCATGATCTGTTAGTTAATGGAAACAAAAAGAATTTAGGAGAAAGATTTAATAAAGAATAACATTGAAGGTTAAATAGATATTCCATTAATAATTGAAAAATGGATAAATGATAATGCGAAATTAAGAAACTGTTCTTTTGCTTTGCCTGGTTGTGCTCACCTGAAGTCGAGCACTTGGGAGGCTCAGGACAGCGAGCATCACCCTAGCCACATAGTGAGACCCTGTCTCAAAAAAAGAAAAACTTCTTTTTCATCATTGATAGCTTGTCTAATTTATAGTTTATTTAAATATGAAACAAAAAGCACATAGTAATAGTAAGCCAGAAGTCCCATAAAAGAAAAATTTATCACAATTAATATTTTTGCATGTTTTTAGCTGTTCATGTACATTTTTAAAGTATATGGGTTATCATAACCTAGATACTGCTTTATATTCTCATTTTTCCGATTATTAGCATTTTCCTATATTGATAATATCTAACTTTTTTTATTTCTTTCAAATTGGCAGATTATGATCATACCTAACCACTCTGTTAGACACTTAAGTTTTCATTTTCTACCTCACTATAGATGAGTATTTCAGTACAGCCCAGGTATCATAAGAGGTACCCCAAGCTGCTGTTTAACAGTCTGGTGCTAGGGCCTACTCCTGGTTAACAGGTTTATCAAATTATCCTTCATTCTGGTTTCTAATAACAACTTTGAGTAATTGGATGATAGCAGACATAAGAGTGTCAAATTGAGCTTTATAATTTATTTTCCAAAGTGATAAATTTACTTTGACAGACAAATCTTGATTAAAAGTAAAAAAAAAAAAAGACAAGTTATGACAAAAAATAATTCTGTTATGAATACCAATTTAAAAAGCTGAAATGTATTAATATCTTGCATGATTCATTATAGAGGTATTTCTGGTTGCTTTTCTAAATAGCTTTGTAGGAATTGAAAAACAGGGAAGATAAGAAAAATTTAAATTTATTGCAAATTTCATTCTCCGCTTTGCCTTCCTCCACTTCTATTCTCTTCTTTTCCTCAACCCCTCCTATTGCCTGCTTCTTCCTCCAAAATAAAATCATATCTCCTTGCATTTTTGTGCCATTTTTTTCTGAAGTAATTTTTTGCATCTTTTTTTTTTTTTACTTACAATAAACCAAAAGTTTTTCATTTCTTTGAAACTACATTTCTAATTGTTTACATTTCTAAATTGTGTTTCAGTGAGTTTTCTTATGAGTTGTTTTGCTTCAAAAATTCACTTTCAACTTTAAGACTTGAAATTTCAGTGGAAGTTTGGTTTATAAAAAGGCTACATCACAGTCAGTTTTAACTTTAATATGATATGTGTACTTGAACAAAAGTATAACTCCTTTTTTTTCCCCCCTCCTTCCTCCATCCCTTTCCTTAAGGAATCAGCAGGCGGGGATCTTCAGTCTCCTTTAACACCCGAAAGTATCAATGGGACAGATGATGAAAGAACACCTGATGTGACACAGAACTCAGAGCCAAGGGCTGAACCAACTCAGAATGCATTGCCATTTTCACATAGGTACAGATTCAATTCACCAATCATGATTAAGTAAAATGTGTAAATATGGAAGTTTGTTTGGTTTCAGAAACTCTGAAGTTACTTCAGAACTCATATCCTCTGAGTGAAAAATTCCAGGTCAGACTTCTTTTAATGTATTGTTTATAGTTGCCTGGATGGGTCAGAGTAAACATTTCCTTTACCTATGTAGAAAAAGGAGTATTGGGCTGGGGTTGTAGCTCAGTGGAGGTGCGCTTGCCTAGCATGTGTGAGGCACTAGGTTCGATTCTTAGCACCACATACAAATAAATAAAATAAAGGTCCATCGACAACTAAAAAATATTTTTAAAAAAGAAAAAGGAGTATTAAGCTAGTTACAGAGAAAATGTTTTTCAGTGAAACAAAATACTGTTAATCCCTTCTATTTTTAAAACATAGCCCCTTAAAGGCCTCTTTTGTTAGCCTGGTTTCTTTTAAATTGTTTTTTTTTTTAAATAGATTTTCCATTCTGAAATTAGGCTTTACCTTAGTCTTAGAGGTAATATCATCACATAATTTCAAAGGAAGAAAGAGGAGAAACTTCTAGCATAGTAGATTTATGTTTGGACACCAATAGGAGATAATACTTCATTTGCTTTTCTGAATTTTAAAACAATTTGATACTCTAAAAAGACAGTTTGTCCTAAATGTGTATCAAACTAGTTACATTGATTATTGGTCATACTGTGGTATTTTTAGAATATAAGGAAATCTATGACATTGTAGCATTGCAGATAAAAAACAAATATCTATCAGTAATCTGTCTTAAAGTTAATTTATATCTTTCCTTGAATGCTTTTCACTCAGTTTTGGTTAAAATTAAGGAAACAGTCTTCTTTTATTGCATATGTTTTTGGGGTTCCATTATTTAAAAAATCTCATTCTTTGGCATATAAAGAATTGTGAAGTGAGGTATTTCAAACTCATTTATAAGAATCTTAATTTTGATTGAAATTTGTTAAATATTAGGGACATAGGATTGAGTATAATAGAGTATAACATTAAGAGACCTCATGATCAGAGTGAAAAAGAAGAAAAATGAGAGAGTTTTTTTAGGAATGAGTAGAGAGGAGAACTATTTGTGAAGCTGTTCCCATTTGTTGCTCAAAATGCTAATAATTTTATATTAAACATGTATTCTGGAGTTAATGGATTTTATGCTTTATCTGCTATAGTATAAACATTTTTATAGCTATAAAGATGATTACACATGGGAAAATTTTTAGTTCCTCTAATCTGAAGACTTTATGATTTGTTAAATATATAGTCTTTTAACAAAACTAAAATGTTTTACATTTCCTTCTTTTAATAAAAATATATTTAACATATCCATATAATAGACTTAACTGCACTAAAATAATTGTACTTGATTTCTTTAAATTTAATTTCTTTAAATTTAAATTGAGATATCTGCATTGAATACTGTGACAATTAGAAATAAAAACTTTAAACATTTGTAAAAGTTATTTCTAACTTATATACCTAAAATTTTCTAAATTTTTACTTTGTTAGTTCTTGTACTTGGCATTACTTATGAGGAATTAGACTTTATCTAACTGACTGTGTTCTTGGGAGTCACTTTGATTTGAAGATACAGCTTCTTTAGTTAGGGAATTTATAGATTAGCCAGGGAGATACTTGACAGACCTCTGATTGTGTTAAAGGCATTATAATCTTAAAAGTTTTTCTTATTAAGAATACTTGACTATAGGATTTTTAGAAGATTGATTCTCTGAACTTGTTTTAATTTTATATTAATAAATTTTCAGCCAGTTACTTGACTGAAAACAGATTGCCACCTGAGGTAGATCATATTACAGCTAACGTTAGAATCCTAGCCTGTCAGAGATAGAAGGAAGAGACCTCGAAGATGATGTAATTCAGGATTTTCCAAACTGTGGTAGTTTGAAATCAGTTTAATGCATTATTTATGGGGTCCTGAAAATGAAATCAAGTAGAAAATAGGAGAGTAATAGTAACATTAAGAGTGAAAATTAGGGGACTGGGGTTGTGGCTCAGTGGTAGAGCGCTTGCCTAGCATGTGCAAGGCTCTGGGTTCAATCCTCAGCACCACATAAATATAAATAAAATAAAGGTATTGTGTCCAAGTACAACTAAAAAATAATTTAAAAAGGTAAAAATTGGGTCAGTGGTCCATGACTCATGGCTGCAATCCTATCTACTGGGGAGACTGAGACAGTAGGATAGCAAATTTGAGACCAAGCTCTAACTTAGTGAGACCCTATTTCAAAATTTGGGGAAAAAATAAAAGTGGCCTGGGAATATAGCGCAGTAGTAGAGCACTTGCCTATCATGCATAAGGCCCTGGGTTCAATCCCCACCACAATAAAAGAAAAAAATAATAGAAACTATTTTACTAATCTGCATATCTACATACATACATGTGTGTGTGTGATTACAGTGTAAAATGTTCCAAGTTCAAAAGTATGTGACTTTGGCTTGTGAGAAGATTAAATCCCAGCATTTAGGAGAGTGTCCTAGATAATATAGTTCATTAGTAAAACCTGAGAGTTGACAGCTCAGCTCTTTTGACCCTAATATGTGCTGTCAGTCAGTGAATAGTATATTTAAGTCAAATACCCAGCAAAGAAATAAGTGTTTCATGAATTAGAGACAAAGAATATTAGAAAAAAATTTTATTCAAATCCGAAACTCCCAAGTATTTAAATTGGATATTCTTTTTTTATCTCCCCATGGCAAAAGAAGACAATTAAAATCTTATGTTTTTAAGGCTTACATTATTTTTCATTCCTTCCTCAGTATTTGTTTGAAAAAATAATATCAAAAACAGTTTTGCCAATATTTTTCTCCTGGTTGATATTATTTTGCTGCAGTATAAAGAGCAAAGTAACTAGGATAGCTATATATTTTTAAAAAACCAAAACATGGAAACAGTGATGTAGCCTGTCAATTTGACTTATGACTGCAATAGTAGGTACTTGTGCTCTTCTTAAAATTCAAATTTTATTCCTAAATCTCATTAATTCATTAATTAATATACTAAAAGAAGACCTTGATTTTCATTTAGCCCTGAAATTTTGGGTGATGTGATTAATGTGGTTATTTTTGTTCTTTACTCTTTGTAGGCTTTATTTATTTTAAAAATGTTATTGCATAGCTGCAGAGAGATAAGCAGGATTTTTTACTTTTAATTTTAATTATAACCTTTTATTACAAAAATTTTAACCATATGAGACAGAATAGTGAACTCCTGTGAACATATCACCCAACTTTAATTGGCATGAAAATACGACCAGTCTCATTTCATCTCATCCACCATCTATTCATCTACCACTGTATCATTCTTAAAGTAATTTCCAGACATTTAATTTCATCCACATAGTTCTTAAAATTAGTTTTTAACTTTTAAACATTTATGTACTAAGCTATTACAACTTTTTGTGTTTATTTCATTCAGTGGCATTATAGGTCACCTCGAATCATGTATTACTTTCTGTGTGTGTGTGTGTGTGTGTGTGTGTGTGTGTTTGTGTGTGTGTTCTGGGGATTGAACCCAGGGCCTCATGCATGCTAGGCAGGCACTCTACCATTGAGATATATTTCCAGCCCCACTTTCTTTGATTTTTAATTATACTGCTGCTTAACTAAATTTTATATGTTATGAGCTGCTCAATACTTCTTAGTCAAGTGCTATTGTATTGTTTTATGTTAGTGTCATAACTATGCAAAAATACCTTCATCAAATAAGATTCAGTGAATTCTTTCTTTTTTTTTTTTGAATTATTTCTTTTTGAGTGTACGTCTCTAAATGTTTTTAAAAGTTTAAAAATATGTAAAATAGATGAATCACAAGGTCAAAACATTTACTAATTTCTTTAGGGAAATGATATTTTCATCTAAATTGTTTCTTTCTTTAAAAATTACTTTTAACCTAAATGATAAAGTCCTTTTGAGATTGATAAATATATATTGACCCACTGAAGTCTTCAGACCATCCTTTGAAATAATAGTCTTAGATTAGCTATAAAGTAGGTATATCCTGATAGATAGCATA
This sequence comes from Marmota marmota marmota, assembly GCF_001458135.2. Lineage (NCBI taxonomy): Eukaryota > Metazoa > Chordata > Mammalia > Rodentia > Sciuridae > Marmota > Marmota marmota. Next base: position 7,202,441 of record NW_025999925.1, on the reverse strand, counting down.
CGTGTATGCAGGAAATCTTTGCTCTCTTGCTCCAGGGATTTTTTGGTTGCTTCATAGTGTCCACTGAGTGGAACTCTAGAATATACTTGTGTTTTTCTTACAAATAATAAATAATAGATATTTTTAAAAGATTTAAAGCTACCTAAAATTCTCTTTGATATAGTTAATTTTATAGTATTCCAGTGCTATTGAAATCTAACACTGAAATGTAATACTGAAAACTTATTTTGCTCATTACAGTTTTATGATCCTTAGATATTCAGTACTATACTGATAAATAACTGCTATCATATTTTTGAGAGTTCACAACAGACATATAAATTGGTGAAGTTATTTTCATACTGGTAAATTTTGATAACAGTTTGATAATTGTAATGAAAAATAGGCTCTTTTGTGCACTAATTATATTTAGATTCTTCTAATGTTTAGATGATGTGTTCTCATGGTGCTGTTAGACTTTATGCATTTTGGAGGTACTGCATGTGTCTTCTATTCTGTTAGAGATTTTTCTACCACTCAATGTAGTTGTGTTTCCAGCAGATACTCATTAAAGGATGTATGCAGAAATATTACTTTCTAGTATATTGACTTTAAATCAGTGTAACTATAATTTTACATAAGGTTATGACATCTGGGTGGGTTTGCTCTGTTTGTGTTTATTTTTAAAGTTTCAGATAGTCACTACTTTAAAACTGATTTAGGCATGTTTCTGTCATTTCAAAAACTAAACTTCACTGGGAATTTTACATACCAGTTTAAGTAAGACATAAAACAAACTTACCAAAATAAATATAAAATATTTGTGCTTAACAAAATAAAGCCAGGTGTGGTAGCTCACGCCTGTAATCCCAGCAGTTTTGGAGACTATCAGGAGGATCACAAGTTCAAAGTCAGTTTCACCCAAAGCAAGGTGTTAGGCAACTCAGTGAGACCCTGTCTCAAAATAAAATTAAACAATGGGCTGGGGATGTGGCTTAGTGATTGAGCGCTCCTGGGTTCAATCCCTGGTACCAAAACCAAACAAAAATAAAAAACAAAATAAGATCAAATGTACAATAGTGTACATTGTCTTAATTTAAATACAGTTTGTACTTATCTGAAGATGATACAAATAAGAAAAGTAAATGACTGTGAAGAGTTCTTAGGTACTATTCTCTCCACACTATGGTATCTGTCTCCCTCTTTTATGGATAGAAAGCAAAACTTAGATTATAGTTGTAAACAAAGTAAAAAATATTTACCAATATTTTACTAAAATATTGGTAAAACTTTGTATATAATAAAGCTGGGACATGACTTCACAAGAAGTGACTTTATCATTGATATAGTTACAGGCGAAAAACTAAAGTTGTAGGATTCTCCTTAGTCTTAATGGACTTAAATATCATTATTGTTCCACCATTAAACCTAAAAAATTATATTAGGTTTTTCAAAATAAAATTAATATGAAGGCAGAGATAATTTGTGAGTGATCATAACTCAACAATATAGAGTTGTCAGTGAACGGGATGGAATTTTGTGTGATGTGCTATAGTAATTTGGTAATACATATACTGTTTTACATTCCCTTGAAATTTAGAAACAATTTATGTATTTTAAAATAAGATGCAATAAAAATACTTTAGCAACAAGTTTGTTAGTTTTCTGAACATATATCTATTTTAATTTCCTGTTTTGAAAGTTTTAAAAACTAACCTTTGTTTTCTTCTAAAGTCTTTTAAAAGATTTTAAGTAAAACTTTAAAATTTGCTAAAACATTTTGTCAGGCATTATCACTTGATATAAATTATTATTCATGTACAATAAAGATGTTTCTGGGCTCGGGATATAGCTCAGTTGGTAGAGTGCTTGCCTTGCATGCACAAGGGCCCTGGGTTCAATCCCCAGCAACACACACACACACACACACACGACATTGTTAAGCTACCTCCAATGGGAATTAGTCCCTTCCCCTTCTCTATCTCTGATTTACAATTATTACTAATGGAAAACAATGTTTCATCAATCCATCCCTAGCAATTGCCAGCTTCTCATTTTAAAACAACTACCTGGAGTTAGGAGGTGCGGTCATTTGCCTTGGATCAGATTGATTCTAGGTTGGTTATGATCTGTCCCGTGAAGGGTTTTTAGGAATTCCTTCTTAGTAGACCACAGTGCCGGATTCCATTGGAAGGGAGATGTGATAAGGATAGTTCTGATCTAGGACATAAGGGAAAATGCTTTTCCTTTGGATTTAGTTTTCCATCTTTCCTCTTAGCAGAGTAGTAAGGGCCAATATAAAGATGTGAACCTAGACAGAGGCCACGCATGCCACAAATATGTGAAATTTTTGGTATACATTGCAGTAAGGAATGGTGAGTTCTGTGTCAGAGTGGGGTAGGCTTCATCTAAATAATGAACCCAGAGAAATGGAGACTAGATGACACTTCTGGCTTCTAGTTTAGCTCTTCAAAGGAAAGCTTTGTAAAGATTGGGGCCAGCTTTTGCCTCATAAGGATAATACATTCAACTCACATTTCATCCGGGACACTTAAGTATATCGAAGTAGTCATGCTGCAGTGATTACTTTACTTATAGAATGTGTAAAATGCAGATATGGCTAAACAATTGAAATTGTTGTGTGTTATGCTTTTTATTTGTATCAGTTTGCCATTCTGTTTACAGTTTAGCTTGACCAAATTGTTAATTTTTACAACTGTTCTACATTGACATCTGAAAGTTGATATTAAAACTTTGGAGATAGAAGAAACTTGAGCTATTACGTATTTCAGCCACTTCATTTTACAGAAGCAGAAGTAAATTCAGAGAAGAGAGTTTCAGATTATTTGCTAATGGTTAAGTTACACCAAAGATACCTCCAGAGGCATTGATCATTAGAATCTATCCTGGTTAAGGCAGTTTTCCCTCTACTTAACTCTTAAGAAAGTTTGTTTTCTGTATCATTTTTCAGATACTTAGCATGCTGATTTTTATCATCATTCAAAGTGTTTACCATTACTTGTTAAACTCCCCTACTAGCTTCTCAGTTAAGCCTCATTGGCTTGCATTTCTTATAGTCTCTAATCATTTTAGATATGTTACAGATCATAAATAATTTATTGTGTAAATAAATGCATATGCTTTTTTCAGCTAACTGAAATAACGAAATGGCAAATAAGTTGGTCCAACTTATAGCATCAAAAATAAATATTGAACAGAGCTAACAAATATCAATTTGAAGAATAATTAGCTGAATATTCAAATTCTAGCAGGATTCATTTAGCTATTAATATTCCCTTTACTATTTTCAGTAGCAGCTTTATGGAGATATAATTTATGTACTAAATAGTTCACATATTTAAAATGTACAATTCAGCAGTTGTAATATATTCACAGAGTTGTGCAATCTTTACCACATTTTAGAGCATTTTTATTACCTTCCCCCAAATCCTGTATCCATTAGCATTTACTCTCTTTTCCCCACAAACTCTCCTCTCCTCCAGCCATAAACAACCACCAATAACTTTTTATTTCTATAATAGATTTGTCTGTTCTGAACTATTCATATAATTGGAATCATAGCTGGGCTGGGGATATAGCTCAGTGGTAGAGTGCTTACCTATCACACATGACATTCTGGGTTTGATCCCTAGCACACACACCCCCAAATTGTATTTAAAAAATTCATTCATAGGGCTGGAGTTATGGCTCAGTGGTAGCGCATTTGCCTGGCATGCGTGAGGCACTGGGTTTGAGTCTCAGCACCACATATAAATAAATAAATAAAGGTCAATCAACAAATATTTTTTTTAAAAATTCATTTATAATGTAGAATATTACCAATACTTCATGTCCTTTTTTATTGATGAATAATATTTTATGATTATACCATGGTTTTTAAAATCCATTTATCAGGTGATAGACATTTTGATTGTTTCTGCTTTTTGAAAGTTACATTATTATGAATAATATTGGGTCATAGAGTAATTCTATCTTTATCCTTTGGAGGAACTACCAGAGTGTTTTTCAAAGCAGCTGTACCATTTTACATTTCTGCCAGCAGTGTATAGGATTCTAGTTTCTCCACACAACACCAACACTTCTTTTTTTTTTTTTTTTTTACCAACACTTCTTACAGTCTTTTATTTTTTGTGTTGCTAGGAGTTCAATCCTGAGAGCCTTGCACAAGCACTCTACAACTGAGCTATAACTCCAGCCTTGTATGTCTTATTATCCTAGTGAGTGAAGTGATAGCTTACTATGGTTTTGTTTTTCATTTTCCTGATAGCTAATTGATGTTAAGCATCTTTTCATGTGCTTATTGGCCACTTGTATATCTTTGGAGAAATGGCTATTCAGATCCTTTGCCCATTTATAATTGGGTTGATTTTTTTTCTCTGTTGCTGAGTTGTGCTCCTTTATATTTTCTAGATATTAACCCCTTACCAGGTAAATGATTTGTAAATATCTCTCTAATTATTTTTACTAGATGACTGTTCACTTTTCTGATGGTATGCTTTCTTTTGGTATGCTTTGCAAGATCAAAATTATCTATTTTTTTCTTTTGTTGCTTTTGCTTTCTGTGTCACATCTAAGAAATCCTTGCCTAATTCAAAGTCACAAGATTTTCCCACTTTTTTTTTTTTTTTTTAATTTTTAGCTCTTATACTTAGGTCTTTGATCTATTATGGTACATTTTTGTATGTCATGTGAGATAGAAGCTCAACTTCATTCTTTTGCGTGTGATTATCTGTTTTCCCAGCAATATTTGCTGGTAAAAAAAAAAAAATGTTCTTTATCCATTGAATTGTCTTGGTACTCTTACAAAAATCAGTGACTCACACCTGGGCTCTGTGACTCACACCTGTAATCTAGCTACTCTGAAGGATAATACAGGAGGATCCCAAGTTCAAGGGAAGCCTTGGTTGGACCCTTGCTCAAAAATAAAAGGGACTTGGGATATAGGTCAGTGGTAAAGTGCTTGCTTAGCATGCATGAGAAAACAAAATAAAGTCAGTTGACTATAAATGTGGGTTTGTTTCTGGACTCTCAGTTCTATCCATTGATTTGATCTATGTTTATGCCAGTATTATACTGTTTTAATTATAGCTTTGACTAAGTTTTGAAATTGGGAAGTGTGATTCATCCAACTTTGTTCTTCCTTTTCAAGATAATTTGACCCTCCAACTTCTTAAAATATCCATGCAAATTTTAGTCTGTAGAAATTCCATATGAGGGGCTGGGATTGGGGCTCAGCTATAGCATACTCGTCTAGCACGTGCAAGGCCGTGGGTTTGGATCCTCAGCACCACATAAAAATAAATAAACAAAATAAAGGTATTGTGTCCAACTACTTCTAAAAAATAAATATTTAAAAAAAAAGAAAAAGGGGCTGGGGATGTGGCTCAAGCGGTAGCGCGCTCGCCTCGCATGCGTGCGGCCCGGGTTTGATCCTCAGCACCACATACCAACAAAGATGTTGTGTCCGCCAATAACTAAAAAATAAATATTAAAAAATTCTCTCTCTCTCCTCTCTCTCTCTCTCTTAAAAAAAAAAAAAAGGAATACCATATGAATTTCCACAAAGAAACCATTTGAGATTCTGATAAGGATAATTTATTAAAACTTTTAGGTTTGCTGAACTTGTTTATTAGTTTTAATAGTTCTTAAGTTGGATTTCTTAGGATTTTCTATATACAAAATTAGGTCTTTCACATATGACTTTCACGTATGAAAATGAGTATGTTTTACTTCTTTTCATGTCCAATCTGGAAGCCTTTTACTTCATTTTCTTGACCAGTTGCCCTGACTGGAACCTCCAGTATAATGATGAATACTGGTCACAAGAGTGCAGATTAGTTAGGAACATATGGCTATCATAATAGAGACTCTTAAAATTCATGAACATGGGATTTATTTAGAACTTCTTATATTACTTACAACCATGTTATTTAGTTTTCAGAGTACACATTTACACTTTTTTTGTTAAATGTATTTGCATTTTTTGATGGTATTACAAATGATCAAATAACACATGTTTAGTATTTAGAAGTACAGTTGATTTTTGTGTAGCAATTTTGCATTCTGCAAACTTGCTGAACTTTTTATTAGTTTTCATAGTTTTGAAATTGGTTTATTAGGATATTCTATATACAAAATTAAGGCATTTATAAATAGATATATTTTTACTTTTTTCATTTCCAATATGGGCTTTATCACATTTTCTTGATTAGAAACCTGGTTAGAACCTCCAGTACAATGTTGAATAGAAGTGACAAGAGTATAAATCCTTGTTTTGTTTTTCATCTTATGGGAAAAACAGACTTTCACAGTTAAGTGTGATGTTAGCTGTGTGTTTTTCATAGATAATTTATATCCAGAAATTTAAGTTTCTTATTTGAGATTTCGTTTCCTGGAGTTACGAGAAAGGATTTGTTTTTGTTTTTGTTTTCTATTTTAATTTTCCAACAGTAAACATTCTTCATAACTCTTAAAATGAAATCTTTGACATAGTTTTGAAGGTTTCTCTGTTTTTAGTTGTGACCCTGGGAATTAAACCCAGGGCGTCACGAATGTTAGCCATGTTCTTTGCCACTGCGCTATACCCTCACTTGTGTTTTCTCTTTCTTTGAGAGAGGATCTCATTATGTTGCCTAGGTTTCTCTTGAACTCATGGGCTTAAGCGATCCTTCTGTCTTAACCTCCGATCATCATGCCCAACTTCTTTAGACATAGTTTGGGAGAATAATTTCTTTTATAGTTCCATTGGCGTGTATAACATGAGGTTAATGGAACTGCTGGTTAGCAAATATGTCTTTAGAAAATATATTTGGTCCTGTGACTTAATGGTTTTATTGTAATTGGATCATCTTAGGATGCACTTTACTTACAAAGTTACTATTAAAGGGGATACCTAAGTCCTCTTGGGCTCTACAAAATATATATAGAGAAAGTGGATATTAACAAATTATTGATTATGTGAAGAACCGTATCATGTAGTATTACCTGATTCTAAAAACACAGCTACTGCGTGGTAGTCTTACCTCTTCAGATTCTTTTAAAAGGTGTAGATAAACTGTTCTGTCATTATCACATATGGTCAGAAAGTTCCTGGTCCCTGGCAAGGAAAGGAGATGATCTTTAATGGTACTTTATCTTAGAAGTCTCACAACCTATTAGGACCTATTAGATATCATGCCTTAAATTAATACTGGACATATCACAATTGGGTTTCATTGTTTTGTCTTTTTGGAGAGAGACTGAGTTATTTGGGACTAAGAAAACATATTATATGCCTAAATAGACTCCTTTTTCTTTCCCCCATTACCACTTATTATAAAATTTCTGCTTGAACATTTTTTTTCTATTTTTGGAAAACTGAATTTTTTACTCTCTTATATCCTGATACTGACTGAATAGTTTTTTTAATCGAAAGTCAGAAAAAAAAAATCAGTTCTTCAGGTTGGATTTTTTTTCCCCACTGTGGAGACATCCGATTTCCTTGGGGGACGCCTTCTGTGACCACTTTTAGTTTTGAGACTGAGCGGAGTCACCATTTTCCTTGGAAGAAGAGGATCTGAAGTTTATTCTAAATGAAAAGACGAAAATAGCCCCTCACTGAGAGAAACTAAAATGGAAGAAACATGACAGTTAAATAAGACCCAGGCATCACAGTTTTAACTTTGAAGAGTCAAAAGAAGTAGCACTTTTAAAGAAGATGCTTAGCTGCTTGAATTCCTCGGATTGTCTAGATAATATTTAAGCCACCTCCATGTAGAAGAAGAAAAAAAATAGACTAGGCATGGCATCTTATGTTTCATCCCTTTGGCAAAATGCTATAATACTTGTTCCACTAATTATCAGAAGTCTTAAAAGCCCTTGATGGAGAAAAATCAAAATAACTGTAACTCCTGATGAAGATAGTGAAAAAATAAGCAACCTAATTCTCCTGGACTTCTAATTAGAACTGTTTCATAGATGCCATTTCTCTTAAAACATAAATATAGCCACTTTTCATACCTTGATCAGTTTGATCTGTTTTCATATACAAATAGTTAACTCCCTACCTCACAGGGATGTTGTGAGGCAAAATTTAAATGTTCCTTTAAAAAGTTTGGAAGTAATAACTCTGGACTGTCTCTTTGTTGATAGTTTCTATAATCATACAGTTTTGTTTATTTTAAAATTTGCAAGTGCTGTCCTGTAGTTATGAATGGATATTAGGATAACACTTTTAAATGAAGATAATGAAGTTGTATTTGAATTATCAATGAGCATCCTTGTATGAAGAATAATTTGACTGCATGATATGTTCAATTGATTCTTTTCAAATAAGAGCTTTTAAACAATTATAATTAAAGAAAAACTAAACTAAAATTGTCTGGTTTTCCCTTTTATTTAGTTGGGATTTAATTATACAAACTTCTTAGATAAAAGGTAAGCCAACTCATCAAATTCTAATGATAGAAAATGAAAAACACAAGATAATTTATGTTTTAGGAAAATGAAAATCTTGTAGCAAGGTTCAAGCAATATAGAGATGTCCAGAATTTAGACTTTGAGGCCTGGGATGTGGCTCAGTGGTAGAATGCTCGCTTGGCATACATGAGGCCCTGGGTTCCATCTCTAGCACTACAAAAAAAAAAAAAGTTTGAAAAAACTAAATAAAGGTGTGTCTTATTAAATAGAGATGAAATCTCAGTAATATTTTTATTAAAAATAGAAGTACTGTAAGAATAGAAATTTGATAAACATCACAATAGAAATATTTAATATGAATTAAAATTCATGCATAGAAAATTCTTAAGTCACTACCTGCATGCCTATAATCCCAGCAGCCGCGGTGACTGAGATGGAGGATCATGAGTTCAAAGCCAGTCTCAGCAACTTAGAGAGGCACTAAGCAACTCAATGAGACCCTGTCTCTAATTAAAATACAAAATAGGGCTGGGGATGTGGTTCAGTAGTCAAGTGCCCCTGAGTTCATTCCCTATACTTCCTGCTCCCCCCAAAAAAATCTTCAACTTTTTTTGGGGGGTGCGGGTAGGGCTAGGATTGAACCCAGGGCCTTGCATATGCTAGGGAATCACTCTACTACTGAGCTACATCCTCAGCCTGTAATATCTTTAAATGAACCTTATACATTTCCCCAGAGACCCCACTACTCCTATTGTCTTATGTACTTACAAATCACTTCTACTGTTTAGCTTATTAACTTATTGAAGTTGTGTAGGAATGGAAACATAGAAGATACCTTTCTTTCACTAATTCTGCTTAGCAAAAGAAATTGCTGTAATTGTTTTTTATAGTTTCATGCTTTGCCCTCATATATATACACATATACTATATCATATATAATATACATGTGTGTCATTATGTATTATATATATTATTTGTATGAATAATATAAATTGGTCATGTATTATTTATCTGTTTTAATGTACTTATGTTTGAATACAAAAATATTGTTAAAATCCTAATGTTCTAATGATAAAAAAATCAGTGAGTTTAAAGATAATCATAAATTACTGATAAAATTTTATTATTTAAGGAGTAATTGAGCAGGGGTTGTGGCTCAGCAGTAGAGCGCTCGCCTCGCACATGTGAGACCCTGAGTTCGATCCTCAGCACCACATAAAAATACATAAGTGAAATAAAGATATTGTGTTTGACTACAACTAAAAAATAAATATTGGAAAAATGCAAAAACTTTAAAAAAAAAAAAAAAAAGAAGAAGAAGAAGAAGTAATAAAGCCAGGCACAGTGGCACACACCTGTAATCCCAGCAGCTTGGGATGCTGAGACAAGAGGATTGAGAGTTCAAAGCCAGCCTCAGAAAAAGTGAGGTGCTAATCACCTTATTTAGAGACAACCCTGTCTCTAAATAAAATACAAAATAGGGCTGGGGATGTGGTTCAGTGCCCCTGAGTTCAATCCCCAGCACCTCCCCCAAATGAATAAATAAATAAACAAACAAACAAATACTTCTTAGAAGCAATTCTGAGCCTTGTTTTTAAACACCAAAAACGGAATGTAACATATTTGGTGAAAATATGTAAAGGATCCTTAGCCCCCATAATACAGTAGCATCTAATACAAAGTGTGCTTTTCTAGTCAATCTATTATAGAAAGCAAATATTAAAGTTAGTGAACATGTTCTTCAGCAATAATAAAGAAATATGACAGTAATAGTCATGAATTTAACAGTATCACTTTCCCTGTATTTAAAAATTAGACTTTCTTGTATCAGTTCCTATTTGATTAGGGGAACAATTTATGGACTTTATCTTGATTTAGTTCAAGAGGGAATAATGTCCTAGGAAGAATGTGAATTCAGGTTCAGCATCCTTGATCCAAGTATTTGAAATCTATGCAAAACTTGTTGAGTTCCAACAAGTTACCGCTCATGAAAAATTCCATATTCGATTTCAGTAAGAACACAAACCAAGTAAAAATGCTGTTTAAAATTACCTTCAGATTGGCTGGGCACAGTGGCACACGCCTATAATCCCAATGGCTCAGCAGGCTGAGGAAGGAGGATTATGAATTCAAAGCCAGCCTCAGCAAAAGCGAGATATTAGTCAACTCAGTAAGACCCTGTCTTTAAATAAAATATAAATAGGGCTGGGGATGTGGCATAGTGGTCGAGTGCCCCTGAACTCAATCCCCTATATCTCCCCTCTCCCCCCCAAAATTACCTAAGACTTTATATAAAACATGTATATGAAACTTAAATGAATTTCATTTTTAGATTTAAATCACATTCATAAGATATCTAATATATATGCAAATATTGCAAAATCTGAAATATTTCTGGTACTAGGCATTTCAGATAAGGAATACTTAACCTATAATGTGTTTTTAGTCTCTAAAATGCAAAACATTCTTATCGTGTCTCCATCTCAAAAGTGAAAAAATTGTACTTTGTTTCTTCTGTTTATGCCAGCAGTAGTAGTTACTTGGCAAATGGCTTCATGTTTCTGAGCAACAGTTTTTCATCTGTTAAGTAAAAAAGGAAGGTTGGAATGTGATTTTACGCACCTTTGTCTTGATTACCTTAATGTGATCCTGTCTTTAGTTTGGGAAATAAATAAGATATCCTTCTATTCTTCTGTGGATGGCCATGAGATTTAGTACTGACTTTATAATCATTTAAACACTGACAACATTACTGTGCTACATAAAAGAACCCATTACATAAGGCAAATTAGCCATCTCTGACTTTAAATAGAACATTAGGAAAAAGTAGTATCCTGTGCTTTTGCATTATATGCACACAAATTAAAATTATTTAAATTCTTTCCAGATGACATTATGAATTCAAAATATGTGATCCATCAGTTATTACTTTTTAACAATAGATTCATTTAAAATTAGATCACTAGCACAAGAGACAGTAGAACCTCATAATATCTTGGAATGAATTATAATGAGATAAGTTTTAAAACTATAGTTATCTGATAACTAAACGGATTCAAACAGGCTAGCTTAATAACTGAACTTACAGATAGAATTGAATGTTCTACAGTTGAGAATTAATTTGAGCAGTATTAAATCATAACCAACAGAGCTAGGGTGGTAGTTCTGTTGGAGTACATGTGCATGAGGCCCTAGGTGGTTTCAGTCCCCAGCACAAAAAAGTAAAGTCTTAACCAGCAAATTGAAAAACAATGGCTCTTATGTACTACTCCCTTTGAAAACATGATAGCAACTAGTGGAAAATGAAATCAGATTTGCTGTTCTTGGGGAGGATGTAAGCATTTAATAAATGATATACTGCTGTATCTGGAAAAATAGTATAGGCATTTAATACTTCAACTAATTTCGTTTGATGTCTTACTTGTAGTCATACCTTACAGTTTAGTACAATTTCTAGAAAGGAAGCAATAGACTAAGGAAAATAATTCCCTTCCAATTCACTAAGGTTCAGTATACCAAAGGAAAGACCATCTTTGATGTTCTTTGTTTATTTTTCTTCCGGAACAGGTGCTGTACTAGTCATTTTATATGCTAATATCAGTTTAAAATTCTGATTGTTAGGCCGTGTGCAATTGTCCTTAGTACTTCCAAGATTAGGTGATATAGTTTACATGGAAGCCTATTCGTTTAATAAGGACCTAGTCAGGTTTATATATATCTTGTTTATATATGTATATATCTTGTGTTTTTATAAATTTTAGCTTTGAATAGTCTTATCTCTACTCATTGTGTTTTACAATTATCTCATGAGAAGTAGAACAGATATGGTTTCCTATTTTTCAGGGGGAAAAACGTCTGAAGCATAAAGAGATTATGGAGTTTTTCTGTCATCTCTAGGTACCAGAATTAGGATTGAACTGTAATCCTTTGCTTTTCTGCTTCAGTCTTTCCCTAATCTATCTTGAAGAAATTTTAAATATCCAAATGGAAACCAAACATCAAAAAGATAACAGGATTCTTTTTTTTTTATTTAGCACAAAAATAGGTTATGAATACTTACAATATGTAGTTGAAATTCACTGATAAGAATTATTCATTTGAGAACATACATGCATTTAGGTTAAATCAGTATGGTCATATTGATTTTATAATTACAGTACTTATACTGACAAATACCCTAATAAGAGTTTCTTATGTATGCTTCTGTATGTGAATATGTGTGTGCATATGTAGTCATAGTAGTCTTGATTATGTAACTAGTAGTTTATATTTGCAAGCAAAATTATTAGGGAATTTTAGATATAATAATTTATGTGAATATAGGTCATAGTAAAATTTCCTTATACATTATATGCTTACTTTTCTCTTTAGTCTATGGATTAGGTAATATTGTTAAGAATGCAGTAGTTCTTAACAGTTCTCATAGTTCTTAGAGCTAAGATGTGTGTTTTCTGAAACCATTATAGCAAAGATTTGGAACATTTGTCCCAAGACTTTTCAGGTTGGAATGTAAGGGTTCAGCAACCCTACAGCATCTATGTAGGTGGGCCCTTGTTTCCAAGAAACAAGTCATTGCTTGGAATCACCAAGTTGAATCTTCCAGTATAGTTTCAAAGGTATTCTGCATAATATGGTTATAGGTCTGGGATGGTTCAAAAGTAGTTCTCCTGTAAACCAGTGATTCTGAAACATATTCAGAGGCTGAGACCACCTGAAAGGCACAGTTATCTTTGTGGGGGAGGTGTGTGTGTATGTGTGTATATATATCTATAATAACATGAAATTGATTTCATTTAACAAGTTATCAATGTAAAAATCACCATGATCCCACACATATAAGGTATCAGTGGTCAAACTAAGCCTGGCAAGCTCTTTTTAAAGTTATCCGTGCATAGGTCACTTTTAATACTCATTCATTCAAAATCATTTATTGAGCATGTTGTTATGCCAACACAAAGATGAATAAGATTCATGAAGCAGTAGAATACATAAATAGTATGGATGATGCAAAGATGCATTGGGTGCTTTGGCAGTTCCAAAGAGCCTGTCAGCTCTCCATGGCTACTTCAGCACTCATACTGCCCTTTACACTCTTGACAAGTATTTGCTAGGCATTGTGTTCTTCAATGAATAAGAAAAAGTATGTTATTATAGTTTTTAAACTTAAATAGAGGAGTAAGAAAAAATAATTTATAAATAACTATAATTATGATTATAAAATTATTAAAAAATGCCATGAAAGAAAGGGTCACCATGAGGGGAAAGAGAAGAGGTGGTGGAGGGTATAAGAATAGGTCTCTTTCTGGAGTCTTGTATCACTCGTCCTTCCAGTGAATAGAAGCTGACCTAATAAAATGAGAGTATAGCACTCCAGGCAGAGGGAGGGGCTTCTGCTTTGCTCTTGAAGCATTTAGGTGTCCAGTATTCTTATTCTGAGTTCATAGTATTAACCTCAACTGACTTAGAGGATTCTGAAAACTGATTAGAGAAACATTGATGTAAGAGAAATAAGAAAATTATTCAGTGTTTAGCTTTGAGACTAAGGGAACAGGAAGAAAAAGATATTTCTAGTTCACTAGTCTATTAGCTTTTTAAGAATAGCTATGCTTTTTCATCCTTGAATCATGTTTTCCAGTAGAATGCCTGACACATATTAGGTGTGCAATAAATATTTGCTGAATCAGGTAACTGGATAATTGTTTCTTTTCCATTAGATTTTTTTTTTTTCCAGCAGTTAGGACAGAAAGTCCTTAAATGTGAGAGAAATGCCTTATATACATCCATTTTCTGCAAAATATTAAGCACACAGAAAATAAATGCTATTGATTTATTATATTGAATGCATTGATTGCTTGAATTAAATTCAGAAATTACACAAACTAATAGCCTATTTGATGACCATCAAAATACTACAATTACATTACATGACATACTACATTACATTTCATACTACATTACATTACATTAGCATTATATACTAAAAATGCCATCTTAAGGCAGATAGAAAATGAATTAGGCTTCTTTATTTCTTTCTTTTCCATATAAACCCAAGAGTCAAAACATAAATGCCAAATTTTATGGAATTTGTCATATTATTCTCAGTTGCTAAAAATTTTTTGAGTAAGAGGCACTTCTGACTTTGTTATAAATATGAATAACAGTTAACATTGTTAAATGTTGCATCAAAGAGCTTTTATCATCTACACTTTATATTCACTGTGAATATAGTGTTCAGTAGTATCAGCAAATACAATCTAAAATAAGTTTTTCTTCTTGAATGTCTTTATTCACTTTTACAAAAATGTATCTGAAAAAGAAATCTAACTCTCAAAAGATTGACATTTTGGGTGGAGCACATGCCTGTAATCCCACCAGCTCAGGAGCTGAGGCAGGAAGATCACAAGTTCACAGCCAGCCTTAGAAAAGTAGCAAGGCCCTAAGCAAGTTAGCAAGACATCCCCTGGGTTCAACCCCTGGTCCCCCCACCACCACCAAAATTTACTTTTGGGGGGAACTAGGAGTGTAGTTCAGAGCTTTTGCCTAGCATGTGTTAGGCTCTAGGTTCAGTCCCCAGGAAAAAATATTACATTTTTTTAGGTTGTATATAAAGTTTGTTGCCACAGATCATGCTATTTTAATATAATTCTCGATGAAACTCAGGATGGCTACTTGACTTCTAGATCTCTATTTACACAGAATTTCTTTATGGTTTTAGTTTGTTTTCTATTAAATCAGAAGTAATAAGGGATATAATTTAACTGGTTTAAATATGAGAAAAAAAGTTGTCAACTGTCATAAGCACATATAATAAGGCATTTATATGAACAATTCACTAACCTGGGTGAACACAATATTAGTGTAGATGATAAAAACTGTTTGCAAGCTCAGAATATGTGGTAATTTTTGGATGGTTTTCAGAAAGTTACTTATAAACCAAGTAAAACTCTATAAGCACATTTTAGTAGTAAAAGCCTACTTATGGTGAAATCTGTATTCATCTGTAGAAAGCAGCCTACCTAGCAAATATTAATAGAAGGACCTGAAGTAGTTAGTTCCATTTATTTAAATATGTTATCAAATTATTTGCTTTTCATGTAAATTTAAGGGAAGCATGTAGTCTTCCATCTCCATATAAAAAGTCTTCAAACTATTCAGAAATTTGATCCCAACTTCATTTTCATTTCTGAGTAATATAATGTGATGTACTAATTTTTATTAATCCATATTACAAATAAGTTGAAAAGTATTCATCTACTTTTCAGTGATCTTTGCATGGCATTCTCAGCATTATCTGTCTGACTGCATATATTGCAATTGTAGAATACCCATAATACAGGAGAGCAGATATTTCCCCAAACCATTGGCAGGAAGATTACTAGTTCAAGTCCTAACTGTTATGTGGATAACAGTTCCCATCCTTTATAGCATTTGAGTTTAATAGTCTGTGTTAGTTAATTACTATTAATGAAACAGTATAATTGCAGCATAAGGCACTGGTCTTCCTATCATATGTGACATTCTCACATAAAGAAAGTCACAGGTTTTCTTCAAGGGAAACTGAGTTTTGCTGATGAATATGCTCAAGTCTGTCATTGGACAAACAACAAAACAGATTTTCTAATGACAGATTTCAGTTTGTCATCTTCTTACAGCTAAAGTGGTGACTTTTGCTGAACTAACCTGGAGTTGGAGTTCAGTCAGACCTCATCACTTCAGCCAGTAAAGTTGATTCTCAGGGATGTAAGAGATTTTGGCTTCCATGCAAGTAGATCAGGAAAGGCTTTATGGAAAAGAAAAAAAAAAGAACCCTCTCTCGATAATAGCCAAGCCATCATTAGTGGACTATGCTATTATTTGTTCTGGGCTCCATTAGAGTCATTCTGCCCTTCCTTAGAGTCATTCACATATTCTTTTGATCAGGACCTTTACCTGTACATATTATTTATATAACTTATATGTGCATTAACAAATGAAGTTGGTGATGATGATTATGCTTGAAGTAAATGACAACAGCAGAGGGGCTGAGATTGTGGCTCAGTGGCAGAGCACTTGCCTAGCATGATGTGTAAGGCACCGGGTTGGATCCTTAGCACAGCATATAAAAATAGGCACATAAAATACAGGCAAGCTGACCATCTACAACCACACACACACACACACACCCAAAAATACATTAAAAACAAAAGACAAGGGGCTGGGGTTGTGGCTCAGTGGTAGAGTACTCGTCTAGTATGTGTGAGGCCCTGGATTCGATCCTCAGCACCACATATAAATAAATAAATAAAATAAAGGCATTGTGTCCAACTACAACCAAAAAAATTTTTTTTAAAGATAATAGCAGAAACAAGTAAAATTTTATTCATGCCATCACTCATTTAAGTAATGTAAAATTATATCCTTTGAGGGCTGGGATTGTGGCTCAGTGGTAGAGTATTTGCCTCACAAATATGAGGTACTGGGTTTGACCCTCAGCACCACATAAAATTAAGTAAATAAAATAAAGGTATTGTGTCCATCTACAAGTAAAAAATAAATAAAATAATAAAATTATATTCTTTGATTCTGGCCTCTTCAAATTTAAACTAAAATGCAAATTTCTCTGATTCTGAATACTAAATAGTGGTCAAACTATTACTACTTTTAGTTAACTATTACTGCTAGTTTCTAAAATGTGAAAAGTTTCTATGGCAAGATATTGGGAAGCATATTTTACTATAAAATATCCATATGTGTCTACTCAATTATAGCTTTGGCAAAAATCTCTGTTAATATTATATTTTAAATTCTGCTTGTACGCAGAGTGACTTCTATTATTTATATTTTTCTCCAAGTATACTAAATGTTGTGCCAAACAACTTTTAGGGGGAATTTTCTTTATGTGACCTACTTTGCAAGGAAACAGAAATAGTTTAGCCTCTTTTTAAAACTAAGCCAGATTATAGTTAAATGAAAATATTTATTTCTGTCTTGAAAAGATTATAATGATTATAATGCTATTGCCTTATAAATAAGAGGACAGGCTTGAAAGTAATTGATCTCTTTGCAAAACAGATATATATTCTCAAGAGTTGAAAGAATGGGGACGTGGACGGGGAGAGTTGAAAGTAATATAATTTTTTACTTAGTATGTAAGACTTGTTTCTGAAGACATCTCCCTAGTAGGATAATCCAACATCATGCTGAGAATAAATTTCCAAAGAAAGCATTTAGTTTGTATTAATTTCCCTTTTTAAAAATTTAAAAACTAATATTGGATTTATATGAATATAGTTGGTGCATAATTCATAGTATTACCTTGGGTCAATTCTTTTTTCTTTTCACAAACTAAACAGTAGGTCCACTGAACTACTTTTTATTGCCTTTTGTTAGATCTGGCTTCAGCCCTCCACATTCATTGATATAGATTATCTATGATTTGTGTTTCAATATTTGAAATACCTATGAAGGTCATTTGAGCTGTTCACAAATTTTTTGAGCAAGAAGTTAGTATCTACACCTCCAACCTTACAGAGAATAGGCTGTTGTAAATTTCAAGGAGAATCTCTCTCTAGAAGTTTTAGAGCTTGCTGGTAAGTGCCAGCAGTGAGAATATAAAGTGTAATTGAAATTGGGACCACTAGTGACTCTTCACCCTTGTTTTCCCATTCCTTGGCCATAACTACAGTAGGGCACATGGCAAGGCCACAGGAGTCACTGTGTCAAGCAAGCAGTGTGCAGATATGAGCAGCACATCTGCAGCATAGAGCCACCTCCAGTGAGAACTACTCATCAGCAAGGAGACAGGATATTTCTGAGGGCTACTTATGGATCTTTCCCCTAGTAAAACTGAATAGAGTTAGACATTTTTGTGTCCTCTAAAATCAAATGGGCAGTTACACTGAAGTGTAGAACGTTTTATGAGTACACATAATTAGTTCAGATTCATGCTTCATAACTTCTCCCCTCTCATAATCAGAAAGAAGCACACGTCTTTTGAGAATCATTTGTTTACTTTTTTTTTTCTTACTCTTTCATTAACTTGCTAAACTTACTGAGGTCTACAGCAAAGATTTAGACTTCTTTTTTTTTTTGCCCTTCACAGCTGTACTATATAACTTTATTTAACAATTCAGTAAAAGCCAAAGTTGATGGATTTTAATATGGTATGTGGAGAACAAAGTCAAAGAATACAAAGTGCCCCAAAAATCATTCTGTTCAATATCGGTGCCCTCAGTATTACCAAACTTCTGTGAAAGAAGCCTTATAATAAAGAAAGACTAAAATCAACATGGAAACTGATTTTTTAAAAAAAAAAAAAAAAGAAAAGTTCATTTAGCAATTCTGACAATCTAGAAAAGAAGGTCTGACTCTAATACTGGATAAATAGACATCATGTTTTAAGTAGAAAACACAAGAACAAAAAGTAATTATCACTGAAAATATTGCACAACTTCAGCTGTTTCCTCCAAATTTGCTTTATATAATTGGATGGATATAAATTAATGAACAAAAATTTAAGCAAGATACATTAACAATTTAATAGAACCCGATAATCTAATTTCTTCCAATTTTTCTCAAATTCATTTGAGTGTTTCCATCAGATTTAGACTTTTTGTAAGTAATATAACTATAGTACCCAAGGAAAACGGCTTAAATCACCTAGTGTGTACCTGATGTGGGTTCAGTTTAAATCACATCTAGTTCAGTTATTTTTACCCCTAATCAAAAAGAACTCCTTTAAAATATTAAATCTTTTTAGCTTTTTCTTAGTTCGCTGAAAATTCTTTATTTTTTTTTAATCTAATGTTTCTGCATTTAGGAAAGATAGTAATAGTTGAGCATCTAATATGTTTTGTGTTTATTTCTTAAAATCATCCTATGAAGATAGTAGTTCCTAATCCTGATTTTACAGATGAGGAAACTGAGACCTAGTAAGGTTAAATAACTTGCCCAAGGCCCCAAAACTAGCAAATAACTGGAGCTATAATTTGAACCAAGTTGTCAAACTCCTAAGCCTCAACTTTTGACCACTGTTTGAACAGCTGTTTCTTGTTTAATGTATATATTTATCAAAATTCTTCACAAACTCAGAAATATTTATAGGCTGACAAAAGCATACATTATGCATTTTGAATTTGTTTTGAAGTAATTTGATTTTATAACTTCCTTTATTTCACTTTCTTTATAATAGCTAAGCAAATTGTCGTCTAATCTAAGATAAAAACATGTTATTTTGCATCCCACTAAGAAAAAAATATTGTCAAACTGTGACTGTGGCTGGGGATGTGGCTCAAGCGGTAGCGCACTCGCCTGGCATGTGTGCGGCCCGGATTCGATCCTCAGCACCACATACAAACAAAGATGTTGTGTCTGCTGAAAACTAAAAAAAAATAAAAAGATTAAAAAATTTAAAAAAAAAATGTGACTGTGCTAACTCTAATAAAACAACTTACTAGCATATTACTTTTGGACACAGGTAAGATAAATGTTTTAAGAAGTTCCTGTAATTTTATCATATTCAGAGTCCCACTCTTCTGATTCATTTTTTACTATACTGTATGTCCACATTTTTTAACCCCTATCATCTTTTTATGCCATTGATAACATTGCTGATAGTGTTACTTTAAAGACTAATTCTTTCTTTATCTCTGTGATTTTCTTCTAAACTAGTATTCATTAAAAGCTTTACTACTTAAGTTCCATTTCAGTTCTAAAAAGCATGCATCCCTGAATAGAACTAAGTGATTCCCAATTCACTACAGGAACTGCCTTTAAAGCTTTGTCAGCAAACATATATCTTAATCTTTAACCATGACCGTCAGCTTTTGTATTGTATATTAATCTAAACATGCCGGTCTGTATGCAAAGATGATGGATTGTCAGGCAGGAAAGGAATCTGAGATGCAAAGAAAGACCTGGAGAATCATCAAGGCTTTCATTAAAAGAGCAAGAGTCAGAGGAGGCCGCATTTAGAAGCAGGTGCCAACAGGAGTATAGAGAACAGAACAATATGAACATTTTATTAGTGGATTGAAAGGAGTGCCTTGATGAATAAATTAATAAGATGCTAAAATCGTACTAAGTGAGATAGCTTATTAAGAATTTGGGCAAGTCAGGACTTGGTTACATCTAGTAGAAAATGCCCTTAGACTGCTACACTATTTTCCTGGCAGGACCTGAAATCCCTACTCATTCAAATCCTTTTAACAACATGTATTATTTATAAACAAGGTTATTGTTTCATTTAAGAAGGATTTCTTTCCTTTAAAAAGATAACTTCAATTTTATTAAGAAACTAAAATCCAGACCCTAAATTGTTGAAGATATCAATAATGTTTTAGTGGAATTAGCCCGGAGCCAGCATTCTAATGTGGAAACACTTCCTAAAGTTGTACACAAGTAGGTTTAAGTCTGTTGCTTCAATGTTCACAGTTAGGGATGGGAAGTGAAAGGACAACCAACAGGCAGATCCTGAAACAAGGCAGTTTTTTGCAGCACATTCACAGTTAAGGCTTAATCTCACTACTGAAACAATCATAATGAGTAAAAAGCCTACTTCAAACCATTTTTAAAACCCTTTTTTAAAGTGTCTGAATATTTTTCTCAGTTCTTCATAGTTAGCATTCTCATACATGCAAGGGGTTACCATTCTGGAGATTCCTGATGAGTCCTGGGCCCTGGAGGCAGGGGACAGAGGCAGCTTTCAAGATTCTGTGACCATTCACATATAGGATTCACTGCAGAGGGTAAATAAGTACATTACTGATGTATTAGACTCATCACTCTGTTTATACATAGTTTATTGAGGTAATTTTTCTTCTTGGTTTCATATAATTAATGAAAGTTTAATATTTTCTCATAGAGTATTTGACTTTAGATGAAGGAAAATTGTAAAAGTCCAGTTTAAGGAAACTTTCCAGTGATGTTTTTGGAGTTTTTTGAACTTGTAGATTTGAAACCAAAAGAAACCAGCTGGTCTTTTTTGAAGGGAAGCTGTATTGAACAATCACAAGAACAAAGAATTATTTTCTCTTATTCCAGCACTCAGACATGAGATCATAATGGTGTTTTAGTATCTCTCTGAATCACTGGTATCTCCAACTAGACAATTTATCTTTCTTTGGAAATAGTTTACGTAAGGTGAAACTATCAAAACTGTATTTAAACTGGGTGTGGTGGCACAAGCCTGTAATCCCAGTGGCTCTAGAGGCTGACGCAGGAGGATCATGAGTTCAAAGGCAGCCTCTGCAAAAGTGAGGCACTAAGCAACTCATGAGACCCTGTCTCTAAATAAAAATACAAAATAGGGCTGGTGATGCGGCTCAGTGATCAAGTGCCCCTGAGTTCAAGCTCTGGTACAAAAAAAAAAAAAAAAAAAACACTGTATTTACAAGCCAGATGTGGTGGTACATGCCTGTAGTCCCACCTTCTTGGGAGGCTGAGTCTAGAGGATCACTTGAGTTCAACAGTTTGAGACCAACCTGGGCAATATAGCAAGACCCATCTCAAAACATATAAACTATACCTCTACAGAAGGAACTAAATTATTCCCTAGAGAATCAACTTTTTTAATTCCAGTATTCCTAATGTAAGATGCCATCTTAAATTTTTGGTACAGAATTAATCCTTACAAATTAATTAATGTTAAATCTCAATCTAATGGGGAACATTATAATATCTTGAAGTTAAAGATTAAAGAAAGGAACTTAATTTTTCCAAAATTATTGTGCAAAATATTAACACATGTGTGTGTATATGTGTTTCTAAGAATGAAACACATATCTAAGGGCCTAGGTGTAGGATAGTGGTAGAGTAATTGCATCGCGTGCACAAAGTCCTGGGTTTGAACCCCAGCACCAGAAGAGGAAAATAATCCACACATTTGAGATAGCTCATATGTAGAACTTCTTTCAGAATAACCTTTGGAATTCATTTTAGGTTACTATTGTGTAAGGTTTCTTATAGGAGCATTTGTATACTTGATAGCAAAAGGAAATAGAAAAGGCTACAAAGAAAAACTGCAAATGCCAGGCCCAGTGGTGTATGCCTGTAATCCCAGCGTCTTGGGAGGCTGAGGCAAGAGGATCATAAGTTCAAAGCCAGCAATTTAGCAAGGCCCTAAGCAACTTGGTGAGAAGCTGTCTCTAAATAAAATACAAAAAAGGGTTGGAGATGTAGCTCAGTAGTTAAGCGTCCCTGGGTTCAATCCACAGCACCAAAATAAAAAGAAAAGAAAAATGGAGATTGACAAAAATATTGTATTTCACCCTGTGCTTTAAAATGATGTATTATTCAAGGAGCAATAAATATACTCTGTAAGATTTGAATTTACCAAGTGGTAAAGTTTGATTAATATTGCAAAATAGCTTTAAGAGCATGATTTGTTTACCTTGGAATCAAGTAAAAGGAAATGTAGGAACATAAAAACAGCATTGAACTACACTCCTGTAGTACTTGATTTCAAGATTATTAAGTCTTGGATTGTTATGGTTTATTGTTGTCTTGTGCAATATGCATAAAAGTATTTGACACAAAAGTTTTCTTCAACATTTATTTTCTCATTTAAGTGCAGCCAGCCAGGCTTTTGGACTCTTTAAAGAAGTAAAAGTCCATTAGACAGCTTATCTGTGGTCAGATCTTATTACTTAATGGATTGTGGACTCCAGGCATGTTCATGGAAATGAAGTAAATAAGTTTTGGTATATCAAGACTGGATGCCCTCATGTTTTTCTATTCTGTTCCTATGGCTTTACTTCAATCTCTTACTGACCCAAACCACTTTTTCATTATGCCTTGTCTGTGTCCTCTTCCTTTATGCATATCTCTGCCTCTTTAATCCTGCTTCCTCCATCTATTTCTTATCACATCTCTAATTGCCTGCAGCTCACCTCCTTCCTTTTAATTTTTGACTCTTATCATGTAGTACAGCCATTCTATTTCCTGTCCACCCAGTCTCTTCCCATGCCAAAAAATACAAACATGAATGGAGAGCTTAGAGGCCATTTTACCCAGCCTAGCTTACAAAGAACTGTCTTTCCAGTTTTGATTATTTGTAATCCTATAGCCACAGAAAGAGCATTTAAGAGTGCTGAGAAAGCTTTTTAGTTCTTTTGGTAGTATGGTAACTTGTAAAATTTAAGTATAATTTATATACAGTAACATTTACCCTTTCTGGTGTATAATTTTGTGAGTTTTGACAAATTTTTACAGTGGTATAGACACCAAAAAAGCAAGGTAAAGAAGAGTTTTCTCATCCTAAAAATTCACTTGTGCTCTTTTGTAGTCACCTCCTCTCCCTACTCCCAGCTTATTAGAATCACTGATCTATTTTCTGTCCCTGTGGTTTTTACTTTCTATCTATCTATGGTACTGAGCATTGAACCTAGGGGAACTTTATCACTGAGTTACATCCCTCCCCCATTTTTTTAAATTGTGAAATAAAGTCTCACTAAGTTACTAAGGGTCTCTTTCTTTTAGATTTAATTATTATTTTTCTTGGAGTTGTGCTTTTTTATTGATTCTTTTTAGTTACACATGACAGTAGAATTCATTTTGGTATAATTGTACAAGCATGGAATATATCTTATTCTAGTTAGGACTCCATTCTTATGGACGTATATACTGGTGGGATTTACTATGGTGTATTCATCTAAGTTTAACAGGAAAATTATTTCAGATTCATTCCACTGTCTTTACCTTTCCAATCTCTCTTCCCTTCCCTTCATTCCCCTTTGTCTAATCTACTGAATATCTATTCTTTGCCTCTCCCTTCCTATTGAGGTTAGCTTCTACATATCAGTGAAAACATTTGACTTTGGTTTTGGGGGACTGGCTTATTTCACTTAGCATGTTAGTCTCCGGGTTCAGTATTTACTTGCAAATGTTATGAAGTCATTATTTTTTATGACTGAATAATACTCCATTGCATGTATGTGTGTGTGTGTGTGTGTGTGTGTGTGTGTGTGTGTGTGTATACACCATAATTTCTCTATCCATTCATTTGTTGAAGGATACCTGGGTTGGTTCCATAGCTTAACTATTGTGAATTGAGCTGCTATAAACATTAATTTGGCTGTGTCAGTATAGTATGCTGATTTAAAATCCTTGGATATAAACCAAGGAGTGGGTCAAATGGTGGTTCCATTCCTAATTTTTTGAGGGATCTCCATACTGCTTTCCAGAGTGGTTTGCAGTCCCACCAGCAACATATGCTTGGACCTTTTCTCCAACATCCTCACCAGCATTTATTGTTACTTGTATTCTTGATAATTGCCATTCTGCCTGGAGTAAGATGAATCTCAGTGTAGTTTTAGTTTGCATTTGTCTAATTGCTATGAATGTTGAACATCTCTTTCATATATTTGTTGACCATTTATATGGTTTTTTTTCTGAGAAATATCTGTTTAATTCCTTTGCCCATTTATTGATTGAGTTATTAATTTTTTTGGTGTTAAGTTTTCTGAGTTCCTTATATATCCTGGAAATTAATGCTCTGAGGTACAGGTGGCAAAGATTGTCTCTGATTGTGTAAGCTCTCTCTTTGACTTTCTTATTATTTCCTTTGCTATGAAGAAGCTTTTTAGTTTGATGCCATCCCATTTATTGATTATTGATTTTTACTTAATTACACTTTAGGAGTCTTGTGAAGGAAGTCAGTTCCTTAGTCGATACATTGGAGTGTTGGGCCTACATTTTATTCTAGTATGTGCAGCATTTGTAGTCTGATTTTTAGGTCTTTGATGCACTTTGAGTTTTGTGCAGGATGAGAGATAGGCGTTAAATTTCATTCTACTACATACAGATTTCCAGTTTTCCCAGTGCCATTTGTTGAAGAGGCTATCTTTTCTCCAGTGTATTTTTTTGGTCCCTTATCCAGAATGAGGTAACTGGATTTGTGAGGGTTTTTCTCTGTGTTCTATTCTGTACCGTTGGTCTTCTTGCCTATTTTGGTGCCAATACCATGTTGTTTTTGTTACTATACCTCTGTAATATAATTTAAGGTCTGGAATTGTGATTTCTCCTGCTTTGCTTTTTTCACTGAGAATTGCGTTGGCTATTTTGGATCTTTTATTTTTCCAGATGAATTTTATGACTGCTTTTTCTATTTATATGAAGACTGTCATTGGAATTTTAAAAAAATATTTATTTTTTAGTTGTAGTATTTTTAGTTTAGTTGTATTGTGTAGACACAATACCTTTATTTTATTTATTTATTTTTATGTAGTGCTGAGGATTGAACCCAGGGCCTCGCACATGCTAGGCAAGCGCTCTACCTCTGAGTCACAACCCCAGCCCCTGTCATTGGAATTTTGATGGGAATAGCATTGCACCTGTATAGTGCTTTTGGTGACTTGGCCATTTTGATAATATTAATTCTGCCTATCCAAGTACACAAAAGGTCTTTCCATCTTCTAAGATCGTCCTCTATTTCTTTTCTTTTTTTTTTTTTTTTAGTGTTCTGTAATTTTCATTGTAGAGGTCTTTTACCTCTTTTGTTAGATTGATTCCTAATAAGTTTTTTTTTTTTTTTTTTTGAGGCTATTATGAATGCAGTGGTTTTCCTAATTTCTTTTTCTTGCTGGGTGTCTTGCTAAGTTGCTGAGACTGGCCTCATACTTGTGATCCTCCTGCCTCAGCTTCCCGAGTCACTATGTGTGCCACCATATCTGGCAGTTTTACCTTTTACATAATCTCAATAAATGAAATCATACAGTGTGTAGCCCTGTTTTATTTATTTTATTTTTTACTTGTGGCAAAATATACATAGAATTTTCCACCTAACTATTTTTAAGTATATAGTTCAGTAGTATGCAGTACATATTGTCAGGGGACAAATCTCTAGAACTTTTTTCATTTTGCAAAACCACAATAGAATACCCATTAAAGAGAACTCCCCAGGCTGGGGTTGTGGTTCAGCAGTAGAATGCTTGCCTAGCATGGGCGAGGCCCTAGGTTCGATCCTCAGTACCACACACAAAAATAAATAAGTTAATTTAAAGATATTGTATCTAACTACAACTAAAAGATAAATATTAAAAATAAAGAACTCCCCATCCTCCCCTTCCCCACCATGGTAACCACCCTTCCCAATATTAGAAGAAAAGCTTTTGTTACTGAATCTGATGTCAGCTGTGGGATTTTCATATTTGTTTTTTTTTTTTAATTTCTTAGTTGTTGTTGGACCTTTATTTTGTTCATATTTATATGTGGTGCTGAGAATTGAACCCAATGCCTCACATATGTGAGGCAAGTGTTCTACCACTGAGCCACAACTCCAACCCTCATATATGGTTTTTATTATGTTTCAATAGTTTCCTTCTATACCTAATTTATTGAGTATTTTTACCGTGGGAGTATGTGGATTTTTGTCAAATACTTTTTCAATGATAATGTGTTTTTTTCCCTCCTTTTATTCTCTTAATGTGATATATTGTATTGATTTTTGTGTTGAACTATCTTTACATTCCAGGATATCTACTCCCTATTCGGCCTTTAGTGGGGTCTTCACCCAGAGGTGCTTTACCACTGATCTACATTCCCAACCCTTTATTTATGTATGTATGTATGTATGTATGTATGTTTTACTTTGAGACAGGGTCTTACTGTATTGCTAAGGCTGGCCTCAAACTTGGAATCCTCCTGCCTCAGCCTTCCACGATGCTGGGATTGATTATGTGCTACCATGCCCATCTTCACTTCATTTTTAGTAATGTCTTTCAAAGACAAGTTTTTAATTTATGAAGTCCCTTTTGTTAAAAGTTTTAATTGGCCTTGCTTTTGTTGTTGTACCTGAAAAATCTTTGCTTAACTCAAATTCACAAACATTTTCTACTGGAAATTTTATAGAAGTTTTATAGTTTTATTTAATTTTGTATAGGATATGATATGGATTGAGATTTGATTTTCAGATATTTTAATTTCTATGTGTAGATCCATGTTTCTGTCTGGTATCATATTCTTTCATCTGAAGAACTTTCTCTATTATATATTGTGTTTATGCTGGTAATGAATTCTCTAACCTCTAGTTTGTCTCAAAAACTGTATTTTGCCTTCATTTTGAACAATATTTTCCCTGTGTGTAGACTTCTGGTTTGAGAAGTGTTTTCTTTCAGCACTGTCACGACCTGGATTGCCTAATTTGTGATGAGAAGCCTACAATAATTTTTATTTTTGTTCATCTGTTCGTATGTTTCTGTGTGTGTGTGTGTGTGAGTGTGTGTGTTTGAATCTATATTTTGATGTCTTTTATTATTTTCTGCCTTTATATCTTAAAATATTTTTTTTCTGCTCTTTTATTCTCCTTCTAGTATTGCAATTACACATTTGTTAGGTAGTTTGGTACTGGCCCCCAAGTTTTGGATTCTTTTTTATCCCTTTGCTGTTTGGTCCTCTTATTATGCCTTTGTTTCAGTTTGATTAATTTTTGTTGATATTTTTTCAAGTTCATTGACTTTTTGTGCAGCTATAACAAATTCACTGAAACTGTCAAAGGATTCTTCATCTCTGTTACCATATTCTTTATTTCTAACATTTGACTCTTTGTTATAGTTTCCATTGCTTTGTTGAAATTCAAAATGTGATCAAGTATGGTTACTATGGCTGTTTTGCTTCCTTGTTTAATCTGTCCAACATTTCTGAGTATGATTCTGTTGATTCCTGGCTCTCTTGGTAGTGAAAGTTTGTTTTTCTTGCTTTTTGGTATATGTTGTAGTGTTTTTATTGAATGCCAAATATTGTATGTAGGATAGTAATGGTATATAGTACAGTAGGCCTCAGTATCCACAGGGGATTGGTTCCAGGCCCCCCTGTGGATACAAGAATCTGTGGATGCTCAAGTCCCTTATATAAAATGACATAGTATTTGCATATATTCTATATACATCCTCCTGTATACTTTAAATCATTTCTAGATGACTTTGTAACACCTAAATCAATGTGTGTGATATGTAAGTAGTTCCTATTCTGTATTGTTTAGGAAATAATAACAAAAAGCCTGTTCAGTATATATACATTTTCACCCCAAATATATTCATTCAATCTGTGGTTGGTTGAGTGGGACCTGTGAATATAGAAGGGCAACTGTATTTCCTCCTACAAAGGCGTTATGACTTTTCATCTGCTTGGGTGTTAGTATGGGGGTTAAGTCATTCTACTCAGGGTAGAACTTGTTTTGGATTTTGGTTTTGCTGTGGTTATGAGTATCTATAGCACTTAAACACTTTTAGCATTACTTTTTGCCTGTGGTTGGAACAGAACTGATGGAAGGGTTTTTTTTCCTCATTGTTTTCATATATGCTCATACATCAAAGGAGGTCTGTGTTTACACTCTCTCTTAACCTTCCCACAAAGGAAAGCTGTTGCAGAGCCAGGCATAGTGACACACACCTATCCCAGCAACTCTGGAGGCTGAGGTGGGAGGATTGCAAGTTTGAAGACCAGCCTCAGCAGTTTTAACAAGACCTTCAGCAACTAATCGAGAAATCTATCTCAAAGTAAAAAGGGTTGGGGATATACTGTAGTAGTAAAGCATCCCTGGGTTCAATTCTCAGTATGAGAGAGGGGGTGGAGGAGAGGGAGAGATGGGGGGCCTGCTATCATCTTGAGGTAGAGGACAAGGTGAAGTTCTCAATATCTTTATCCACCATTCAACTTGAGGAGGCCCTGTCTGTGCCCAAGAGGATCTCAGTGATCCTCCCAGAAGCAGGTAAATTCAGCCTTATATATTTGAGGGACTTGATAGGAATTTCCTGCCCCTTTCCCAAAGGTTGGATACCTCCGAATCCAGGGCCATTATGAGTTTCTTACAGAGTTATAGAGTTTTATTTTCTTTGCTCTTAGTTATATTATCTGTGCCCAGAGAAGTGGGAGTGACAGGGATTTGGGAGTACCTTCTCCCAGTGGTTTAAGGACAAGTGTTCCGTGGAAAAGAGTCCCTGCCAGGCTTTGTTGCTTTTCTACAGTGATGGCCTCTCCCTTCATCCAGGATCCTCTCTCTCATCTCCTTCCCTCCATTCTTTCTCTGGAGCTCCCAGTAGAAGTCTGTGGTAAAGAGTCTTCAGGAGGATGTGAACTCCCATTGTGTGTGTAGCTTCCAGGAGTCCTGGAAATGTTTTTGATAGCTATCTTACTCACAAGAAACATTCCAAGCATGAAATTGTAAAATTACTTTCTTCACATAAGTAGAGAATAAATGATCATTACACTTACCTAGATTTTACCATTAGTGTATAGTATATTTTACTTTACATTTTCACATACCTTAAACTTGAGCTTCTTTCTTCTTTCCAGTATTTTCAAGAATGAATTTGAAGAATGTGCTAACCTACTTTGAATGTGTTTTTTGATTGTCGGGTCTTTTAAAATAATGAACTTTGTATTATAGTTACCTAGATTTCTCCTATTGACTGCTTTTTATTGTCTGTATAAAAAATATTCCTGGGGCTGAGGTTTGGCTCAGTGGTAGAGCGCTCGCCTACTACACACGAGACCCTGGATTCGATCTTCAGCACTACATAAAAATAAATAAATTAAATAAAGGTATTGTGTCAAACTACAACTAAAAATATAAATATTTCTTAAAAATTCTTGAACTGGAAGGTATAGCTCATTGGTAAAATGCATGTCTTCACATGTACAAGGCCCTGGGCTTCATCCTCAGGATTGTGCAAAAACAGTGTTCTTGCCAATCAGTTATTATTAATTTTTAAGTGACCACAAAAAAGGAAATATTGATCAGAATACTAACCTTTTCTTGAACAGGTTCATTGTAATCTATTCCCAGAGATAGTGTGTTTTATACATGAAATCCATGTTACCTTACAAACATGCAGGATTGATTTAGAATGGAAATTTTAAAATTGCCTATGGATTGTACTACTCAAGACTAGTGTGAAATCCCATCCCTAATGTGAGATCTAACATATTTAAGATTTGTGTTACAGAAATGTTACAAAATGTACTATTCCTCATTATTAATTGATTTAATCTTAGTTTGGTTTTGTACTCATTATATACATACTTTCTTTCTTTCTTTTTTTTTTGGTACCAGGGATTGAACCCAGGGGCGTGTAATCCCTTAACCACATCCCCAGCCCTTTTTTATATTGTTATTTAGAGACAGGGTCTTGTTAAGTTGCTTAGGCCTCACCAAGTTGCTGAAGCTGGCTTTAAACTCACAATCTTCCTGCCTCAGCCTTCCAAGCCACTGGGATTACAGGCGTGCCCCTTTTACTTTTTCATTTAGTTAGTTTATCAGCTAATTCTGCACACATTGGCAAGCCCTAGACTGCTGGAAAGTAGAAGGATAGTTAGTAGAACTGGAAAATTTTTGTTGAAGAACTGAATTGACTAAAAAGAAAAATGCAGTCTTATAGACATTCTGGATATAGAAAATTCTAGACAAAAAGTCATAGTAAGTAAAAGGAGAATCTAGGAAGAAGAGACTGTGACAGAAGAGCCAGCTTGACTAGAACAGGACATGTAATCCATATGCTTTGGTCCAAGAAGATGGAGCAAATTAATGGGCTATACAGTATGGAGTTTAAAAATATTATTATATGTATTAGTTTGCTTAGGTCGTCCTAACAGATACCACAGATTGAGGGTTTAAACAACAGGAATTTATTTTCTCACAGTTCTGAAGGCTAGAAGTTCAGAGATCAAGAGGTTAGTGAGATTATTTCTTCTGCAGCCTCTTTTCTTGATTTGCAAAAGGCTAATCTTCCATTATATGTATCTATGTCCTAATCTCTTCTCTCTTTTTGGGGGTGGGGGATTTACCAGCGATTGAATCCAGGGGCACTTAACCACTGATCCACATTCCCACCCTTTCTTGTATATTATTTAGAGACAGGGTCTCAGTGAGTTGCTTGGAGCCTTGCTAAATTGCTGAGGCTGTCTTTGAACTTGCAATGCTCCTGCCTCAGCCTCCTGGGCCACTGGGATTACAGGCATGTGTCTCTGCTCCTGGCTAATCTTCTAGGGACAACAGTTTTACTGGATTAAGCCTACCCTAATGATCGCATTTAACCATGATTAATCATTTTAAAGACCCTATCTCCCCAACAGTCATATGGAGAGGTTCTGGAGCTTAGGACGTATAAATCTGGGAGAAGATACAGTTCAATCCATAACATAGAAAATTGAAAAATTAGGCAAAGATGTAAAGATATTTTTGATAATACTGACCAGTAGAATTTTCTGTCATGATCACATGTTCTGTATCTTTGCTGTCTATTATCTATCCACTAATCATGTATGGCTACTGTGCCAAGGGAAACTGAGAAGCCAAATTTTAACTTCATTTAATTTTGAGTAATTTAAATTTAAATGGCCATATGTAGCTAGTAGCTAAAATTGAGGAAAATGCCGATTTTGACTAATTTATTTGACATGAATAATTGAGAATCAAAGTGATTGAGAGATGAGTCTAAGGTCACACAGACAATTATTGGAATATTTTTTTACAAGACTTTCATAAATACTTAATGGATTTTACTACTATAAACCATAAAATAAAATCTAGAGAATAAAATATTAAAACACCCTCATTTTTGTTCTTTCTCCTGCTATAGACATGTGGTGATCTATCTTACTTCATGTAATTATGTAATTTTGTCATGGATTTTAGAAATAAGTCATGTAATTTTTTCTTTTTAATTTTTAAAGAAGTTTGATATTTGCATGTAGCAAGTGTTTAAATTAGTTCAATAAGATTTCAACTGTCAGATTGAAGAGTCCATTTAAATAACACATAAATAAGGGAAAAACTGGCAGGTGGTTTTTTAGGGGAAAAAATCTGTAATTCATATAGAGCAAATAAATAGATACATGCTAAATCATTCCACAGAGGAATAATGGGAAGTGTTTTCTTTTTGAAGACAGAAATGGGTTTTTATGTTAGCAGCTAAGTTTATTGTTTTATTCTGTTCATGTTTTGAGGAGATTGTCTCACATTGTAAACTTTAAGAACATTTTTAACTTTATTTTGAACTAACTTTAGAGAAAAACTCTGCAGAGTCCTCATATACCCTTCATCTAGCTTTCCTTAATGCTAACATTTTACATGACCGTAATGTAATTGTCAAACTCAGGAAATTAGCATTGATGCAATACTACTAACTAAACCTCAGTCTTCACCAGTGTCCTTTCTCTGGTCTAGGAACCTATCCAGGATCCCACATTAAATTTGTTATTTATTCTCAATTTCCTCCTTTCTGTTCTTCAATCTTACTTTTCTTTTATTTGCATTACAGTTTTTGAAGAGTTTTTTAATTTTTTTTTTGTAGATGGACATAATACCGTTATTTTATTTATTTTTTTTAATGTGGTGCTGAGAAGCAAACCCAGTGCCTCACACATGCAAGGCAAGTGCTCTGCCACTGAGCCACAATCCCAGCCCCAGTTTTTGAAGAGTTTTGATGAGTGATTGCATCACTATAGTATGCTGATTTTTTAAAATTTGTTTTAATTAGTTATACATGACAGTAGAATGCACTTATATACTTTGATACATAGATGGGATATAATTTCTCATTTTTCTGAGTATACATATTATAGAATCACATTGGTCATACAGTCACATACATACATACAGTAATAATGTCTGTTTCATTTTGCTATTTTTCTTATCCCCACATCCCCTGCCTTCCCCTCCTTTCACTTCCTTCTACCTAATCTAAGGTAACGTATTTTTTTTTCTTTGCATTACAATTCTTAATACAAGTAAATACCTCACTTTTTGTATTTCTGTTTGTATATGTAAAGTATGTTGACACCCAATTCAAGTTTTCATATATGTACTTTATATAATGATGTCCATTACATTCCACCATCCTTGTTACTAGTATGCTGATTTTAAATCCTTTCTTTATATACTAGGAGTATCATAACTGGGTCATGTGGTGGTTCCATTCCTAGATTTTTGAGGAATCTTCATACCACTTTTCAGGGTAGTTGTACTAATTTGTAGTCCCACCAGCAACTTATGAGTGTACCCTTTCCCCACATCCTCACCAACCCTCTTTGTTACTTCAATGAATAACAAGAATATTATCAGTTGTATTCTTGATAATTGCCATTCTGCCTGGAGTGAGATGAAATATCAGTGTAGTTTTAATTTGTATTTCTCTAATTGCTAGAGATGTTGAACATTTTTTCATATATTTGTTGACCATTTGTTTTTGTTTTTGTTTTGTTTGAGAAGTGTCTGTTAAGTTCCTTTGCCCATTTATTGATTGGGTTATTAGTTTTTTTGATGTTAAGTTTTTAAACTCTTTATATGTCCTGGATATTAGTGCCCTATCTGAGAAGCTAGTGGCAAAGATTTTTTTCCCATTCTGTAGGTTCTCCATTTACACTCTTGATTATTTCCTTTACTGTGAGGAAGATTTTTAATTTGATGTGATTCCACTTATTGATTTTTAATTTTACTTCTTGTGCTTAGAAGTCTTGTTAAGGAAGTCAGTTCCTGAGCCAATATGTTAGAGTGTTGGGCCTACATTTTCTTCTCATATATGCAGGGTTTCTGGTCTAGTTTCTAGGTCTTTGATCCACTTTGAGTTGAGTTTTCTGCAGGGTGAAAGATAGGGTGATGCTGATATTTCTTAAAACTGGTGATAAGCTTTAGAAATCTTGATGATGGAAGCTGCTTTATTTTTTTGTTGTTGTTGTTGTTGTATAATACATATTAAAGTTCCTATATTAGTCCATCAAAATATACCCATGATGAAAATGACTTCTCAAACACAAAAATAGTGATTAAAGAAAGCTGTGTCAACAATTATTTAATGGGATGAGGTTAATCGAATTTTACAACAGAAATAAACTCTTCAATAATGAGAAAAGGAAGCAAACTTCTATCAAATGAGGCAGTTCTTTCATCATTGGAAAGTTAAGAAAGGAATTATCAAGAGAGGAGTCTTCCCAACTAATAGGATTTTCTTTGTAATAGGAAATGGTCTTGGTTGAGATATTTAACTCTAGGTAACTTATCAAGTAGACTATTAAATAAAGAAAAGGAATTGTTTAGGTTCCCCCACACACACCTTGGTGATACTGGGGCTTGAACCCAGAGTACTCCACCGCTGAGTCACATCCCCAATCCTTTTTTATTTTTCAAAATTGATTGGGTTATTAGTTTTTTTGTTTGTTTGTTTGTTTGTTTTTTGGTGTTAAGCTTTTTAAGCTCTTTGTATATCCTGGATATTAAAATTGATTGGGTTTTAACAACAGGGTCTTGCTAAGTTGCTGAGTCTGGCCTCGAATTTGTGATTCTCCTGCCTTAGCCTGCTGAGTTATTGGAATTACAGACATATACCTCTGCATACAGCTGGGAATTGCTTTTGTGTTCTATATGTAACTGTGGAATTATATCAGAAATCTAGTCATTAGAATCAATACTAGGTCTAGTTTATCATATGAAATCATTTTATTGCAATACATTTTTATTTTGATATTTTAAAATTCCAAAAGGATATCAATCAAATCTTTAACAATTTCATAAGAAATAGTACCTTGCATACCCTAAACTTTATTGGCATTTAAGCATCCTCATATGTTTAATTAACAAATGAAATTATACTTCAGGCTTTGAGGCTCTTTAAAAACATAGAACATCATTAGATTTTGTTTTTAAGTTTGTTTATTTATTTTTGGAAATAAGTATTTGGATATTCCTCATAGATGAATGGGGTAGATACTGCATCTGTTATAATGAAGGGAATGTAGTCCATGTTATGCCCAGTGCATTGGTATGTTTTATATTTCTTCATTTGTAAAGTTTTCTTCATTAGAAATGTGTCAGTGAAGTACTTGTGTTTTTATTGTTTTAGGATTGTCTTTGCAAACATTATTTAAACTCTAAGCCAAATGCTGTCCCTTCAGAAACAATATGAAGTGTAACAGAATTTTGCTTTTATTTTAGTTCAGCAATCAGCAAACACTGGGAGGCTGAACTGGCTACACTCAAAGGAAATAATGCCAAACTCACTGCAGCCCTGTTGGAGTCCACTGCCAATGTGAAACAATGGAAACAGCAACTTGCTGCATATCAAGAGGAAGCAGAACGTCTGCACAAGCGAGTAAGTTCAGGGCTGCTGTCCATAGGGATTTAGAAATAACAGGTGTCCTTGATCAGAGGAAATGTGCGTGTAGATTCAGCATAGGGACATCTTCTGTGGATATTCATTCATTGTCAGAACATACATGGGTTGTATTTTGTAGGTTTGTTTGGTTTAAAAAATACTTTCCATAGTTTAATGAGAATGAAGATTATCCAAGTTTGGAAGTCATATGAACTGATTGCAAATTGCAGTTTTGCTATGTGACTTTTGGTAAGTGATTTTTTTCTATTAGCTCAGTATTTTTATTAGTAAAATAGGGATGATACTCTATAATTCATGTGAAGGTTAATTAAGATATCTAATTGGCATGTAGTTGCACCAAGTCAAATATATATTTTAGTTGGGCATAGTGGTATATAACTATAGTCTAAGGAGGAGGCTCACCCAGGACTTTAAATCCAGCCTGGATAACATAAAAAGACCTATCCCCAAACAATAGTAAAAAACATATCTATTACAATTCCTATGAAAATTAATTGAGATACTTAAGTGACATGTAGTTTCACTCAGTGAGTCGCAATGGATCAATGAACTACTTTTGTTGTTTTCTTTTTATTGTTGTTTTTCAAGAAAGAACAATTTGAAAAATATAGGTAGATAATTCTTCATAAAAACTGGTCATGTTAGAGACTTGAGGCAGAAAAAGAAAATCAGAAATCTCAATATCATTAATATTTGAAATCCAAACAATTACTCATAAAGAATTTTTGTATTCAAGGCATAGAAATGCATATATTCTCAACAAGAAACAAATGGCACTATTTTCTGTTTTTTAAAAGGGTGCCATATATGCAAACTCCATAGACAATATGGAATGAGCTTAGTAGTAGTACAATGTAAGGAGTCTACAGGACTAAAATAACAAGGAAATAAGAAGAAATGGAATAGAGACAAGGAGAGAGAATTAGAAACCTGAGTAGATGTCGTCCTTTCCTATGTATAAACATAAACTTATGAGCAAGGATGTAGAAAGGGAAGATATTTAATGGGTATATACTTTAGATTTACAAGATGTAAAAGTTCTAGAGATCTGTTTTATAGCAATGTGAATATTCTTAAAACACTACTGAACTATACACTTTAAAATTATTAAGATGATAAATTTTGGTATGCATAAATATATATATTTAGTTGTAGTTGGACACAATACCTTTATTTTATTTATTTATTTTTATGTGGTGCTGAGGATTGAACCCAGAGCCTCACACATGCTAGGCAAGTACTCTACCGCTAAGCCACAACCCAGCCCTAGTATGTTTTTTGACACAATAAAAAACTAACTTATAACAATTAGGTTATAGGCAATAAATATTTATTGTCTCCTTATTGTGTAGTCCCTGCCCTTAAAGTTTTTTCGATTTTGTCAATTGACTATTAAAGAATTTAAGAAGAGAAATAATCTTTTTATTTACCCATGTATTTATAATTTCCAATGATGTTCTTTCCTTTCTTTAGATATGAATTTCCATCAAGTATAGTATCCTAGCAGCCTAAGTACCTTTTTTTAGTGATTTTTTTTTTTTAACTGCAGGTATACTGGCAACAAATGATATCAGGTTTTATCCAGTCAGATTTTTGTCTTTGACTATAGGTTGCATCTCCCTATTTTTTAACATACATAGTCATTTTTAGTTATATTGGACAGTATACATGAAGTATTGCAGAGATAATAGATTCTGTTATTTTCCTTTGAAGAGCATTGATATTTTTATATCACCAGGCAGTTAAATTACCTGTGGGTTAACTTGAAGTTATAGAATAGTGGACTTACCCAGTGTTGGTTTACGTCACTTCCTCCCTAATCCAAAGGTAAATGAATTAGTCCTAAGGATTTTTTTTTTTCTCTACCACATAATCCTTCTAAGGTTTCACTGGAAAAGCTTAAAGTATTTATAGGGCCCTTTAATTTAACAGGATTAGAATTTCAGGCTATCTTTACTGTGGCAAATACCACCACAGTATATTTCTTTTAGCCTCCCAGCTATTTTCTCACTGTCCTGACCTCCTTGGATTCTCACCTGTGCATGTTCAATTGTGGGGTCAGCTAAAGACTTGTTGAAAGGCTTTTTGTTTATTTGGGTTTTTCTATCATTAAATTCCCTCAATTTCTAGCTGTTTCCACTATTCTAAGGGATCTCCAAATGTTTATTCTTCCCAAGGAAATTAGGGTACAGTTTTCTGCTTGAGTTCATCCAAGGAACACAGCCAGATGGGCGAGTACCTTCAAGCAAAAAGATAGATGTGTAAATGTGTAATTTACCCAAAATTACTGGTTTCTTTCAGTCATTTGCCCAATTTGGCTACTCACTGGGGCCCTCAAAACAGTTGATTTTTACATTTTGCCTATAGTTTATCATTGTTATCTATGGGAAAGTTATTCCAATAAAACCTATTCTGTGATCAGTACTGGAATTCCACTTAAGGAATTTATTATCTAATCAGAGAGAAACTAATATATATTAAACAGTAAGGAAATAATTTTTATGGTTTGTGAACAGATGCTCTATTTTGTGAACCAGAGGACAGGAGAGCTTTGAAGGATTGGGCAGGTAGAATTGGCTTTCTGGAGAATATGTGTTGAGTTGAAAATTGACTGGTGAAGTCAGAATGTGGCCAGATGCTGTGGTGCATACCTGTAATCCCAATGGTTTGGGATGCTGAGGCAAGAAGATCAAGTTAGAATGTTTTTCACAAGTAAGAGGACATTCTAGTTAAGTCATCAAGATGGGTGTGAACATGGTTTGTTGTCAGGACAAGCTGACTTGTGTGCTTTTAGTTGGGAGTATGCACTTTGGCCAAAGTAGATGGTTAGATAGGTTGGGACCAGTTTATAGAGTACATGAGAATTTAGATTTGATTTTATAAAAAAGAGACGAAACTCTTTGAATGAGGGAGTCACACAATGAAAGATGAATCTGTTAACAGTTACAGAATAGGTAAAAATAGGCAAAGGTTATAATTCAATCCATTGGGCCAGTGCTTTGGTTCAGGCCTTAAGTGAAAAGGGTCTCTGTAAGGATATCCATACATGAATAGAAAGGAAGAAAGTGATCTGAGAAGTAGAATAACAAAATGTAAAGAGTAATTAGCTATTTGGAAATTCAAGGGAGAGAGATATTTACTGTTTCCTTAATAATATACAATTTATTGTATTACAGTTAACAAAGATATTTGAGAACCTGATGTGTATAAAGAGCTGTAATAGGAAATGTGTGCATGCATGCCTGTGTTTGTGTATAATTACATTTCCATTGATTTCTGTTTATATTGACCATTTTAGATGGTGTGACTGTTAAGAACATTGCCCTTTTCTGTTCTCTTAAAAAATATCAATGCTCATTAAAAATTATATTGCTCTTTAGGCTTTCAGTAAATTCTGATTGACTAAAGAACTGTTCTTTCCCATAATAGACACTATTGACGTGAAGTCATTCCTGCATTGCTTGATTTAAGTTGTAACTTAAGCATATCCTTTCTTTTAGATTCTCTGACATTTTAGAAATGTATCTGAAAAAAATTCTCACTTCTGTAAGGGCAGTTTTCAGAACCCATATTTAATTTGAAGGCTACAGATGTAGGGCATATGGCCATAATTGATCTTGAATA
The DNA here is from genome assembly GCF_001458135.2 of Marmota marmota marmota. Lineage (NCBI taxonomy): Eukaryota > Metazoa > Chordata > Mammalia > Rodentia > Sciuridae > Marmota > Marmota marmota. The sequence goes on along the minus strand of NW_025999925.1, from coordinate 7,163,337 downwards.
TGTTTTCATAAGAATTTTTTTAAATTTTATTTGTTCTTTTGAGTTATACATGACAGTAGAATGTATTTTGACATATCACACACACACATATAGAGAGAGTATGAATTCCCATTTTTGTGGTTGTACATGATGTGGAGTTACACTGGTCATGTATTCATATATGAATATAGGAAAGTTATGTCCAATTCTTTCTACTGTCTTTCCCATTTCCATCTCTTTCCCCTACTCTGCCCTATCCAATCCAGTGAACCCCTCCCCTCCCCTCCCCTCCCCTCCCATTGTGAGTCAGCATCCACATACTAGAGAGAACATTGGGCCTTTGGTTTTTGGGGACTGGCTTATTTCACTTAGCATGTTAGTCTCCAGTTTTATCAATTTACTGGCAAATGCCATGATTTCATTTTTTTCAGAAGAAATTTTTAAAGAAGACTTTGATTATGAGGATTGTCTATTGTCAGAAATCACCTAAGTTTTTCTAACCTGTATATAGCCAAGCACATAAATAATTGTTTTCTTTATTCTTTTTTTGTCTTATCCTAAACTTATCTTTAAAGAATCTATTCATTGGGGGCTGGGGTTGTGACTCAGCGGTAGAGCATTCGCCTAGTACATGGGAGGCCCTGGATTTGATCCTCAGCACCACATAAAAATAAATAAATAAAATAAAGGTATTATGTCCAAATACAACTAAAAAATAAATATTTTTTAAAAAGAATCTATTTATTGTATGCTAAGTATCTTAATAGTTCTCAAAATTAGTTTTCATATATTGTTCCAAAATTCATTATGTTCACTTTTCACAGATTTACTGTGTTTTAGCAAGAAATCATTTGAAATTGTCAATTTAACCTGTGTTCTCATTTAATTTTAGGTGACTGAGCTTGAATGTGTTAGTAGCCAAGCAAATGCAGTGCATACCCATAAGACAGAATTAAACCAGACAATACAAGAACTCGAAGAGACATTGAAAGTAAAGGAAGAGGTATTTGCCACCTTTCACTCAACTGTAACCCAGCTAACATGTGTGTTCTAAATATTAGAGTCTGTATCAAATTTAAAGACGTTTTATGGACTAAAGTAAGGTTGTGGATGTTTTTTCCTCAGGATGAAATTTTTCTTGAGCATTATGAATGAATCTTGATCATTTTCTCCCATTCTTCTTTATGTTGTTATTATTTTTTTTATGTTGTTATTATAAAGTGTATTGAACTATGATGAGACACCCTGAGGGCCTATTGGCCCTCTGTATGAGCATTATATTCATACAATCAACTGAAACCTATTAGAGATTAAATAAATTTTTAAAAGCTATTGCTTTCTCTGGGTTTTTATCAAAAGCTTTAATTTTCTAGGAAAGAATTAAAACTCAAAGCTAAAAACAACTTTACAATGGGCAGATTGTTATTTCTAAGCGTTACTGTACCAAAGCTATCAAATCAGACTTGTTGCTTAAGATCATATTGTTCTAGACAACATAAATATAAAGATTAATTCTCCCTCTAAAGAAAGTCAGTAAAAAGGAATGCTTTTTAAATTATTGTTTTCTAAGAACTGAGATGATAATTTTGGGGAAAAATAAGGATCTTCCTTTCCTTGATAGTTTAAATGTTGTTGAAGACATTATTCTGCCTTTTCTAGGAAATAGAAAGATTAAAACAAGAAATTGATAATGCCAGAGAACTACAAGAACAGAGGGACTCTCTGACTCAGAAACTACAGGTGAGCTACAATAAAAATTTTAATTTTTTTCCACATAGAGGGCACCAGCCATTCTTTCACATAGTAATGACTTTTTCCCCAAGACTTCAGTTTGTAGATTTCAATCATTTTTCTTTTCCAGGACTTCTGATTCATACCAATTTTTGATTTTTCAAAAATTACTTGATAACATTATCAAGTTATAAATGTTCATAGTAAGTTGTTCGAAATTTTTACTTTTAATATTGAAGATTACTGTGATTTTTTTTTTTTTAAAGATTGTTGAATGGATTTTATTCATTTTGGGAACTCCGCCTATTCTGTTTACACTGAATTAATGATTTGTGGATAACAACAATAATTGTGCCCTAAAGGAACACAAGTTGGGTTCTTTTTTCTCTTTTAATTAATTTTATTTCAATTTTCCTGCATAAATAATATGCTTCCTGATTCAGATTTACATACATATATATAAAGTATATCTGTGGTAGTCAGACACAGTAAGGAAAAATTTTGTAGTCTCCTAAATTTTAAAGTCTTCTCTTGCCAGCTGAAGTACTTTTCTTATACCTGTTTGGTTACCTGCCTCAGAGAAGGTTGGGGCCACGTTGGAGTGGAAGTAAATATATTTATAGTGAGGAATTTACATAAGGTGTCATAAGTGGGACTTGAAAGCCCAGGGTTGGAAGGAGACCTCATTATAATAAGAATGGACAACACTTATTGAGTCTTCCTAGGTACCAACACTGTGCCAAGCACTGAAGTTTTGCATTTAATCCATGTAACAATCAAAATCAGATAAAGAACCTGGGGCTTGGAAAAGTTAATTCATCCTACATATATACAAATGGTGGTAGTTAAATTCTAATGCCTGTGTCCTTGACCACCAAACTCACCAAATAGATTTGTTATATGAAATGAAATATTTTCCTCTGCCCTCCTCACACTGGTTTTCAGCAATATGAGAAAATGAGATTACTTGTTTTGGCTCATCCCTTTAAATCTTATTTCTATATTTTATTTGTCTATATAGAGTAATGGTTCCCAATTGAGGCAGTTTTGCATCCCAGGGGATATTTAGCTATGGGTAGAGGTAATTTTTATTTTCTCAACTAAGGGACTGGTACTGACATCTAGTAAGCAAAGCCAGGGATGCTGCTAAACATAAGATTTTATATATATGGTTCAGAACATCAGTAGTGCTAAGGTTGAGGAACCCTGATGGAGAATTCCAATATAAAGCATGTAATCAGGGCTGGAAGAAAGAGTTTTGGAATTAAGTCTGCTTTTTTCTTTTGGTTATTTTGGGATTTTAGGACTTGTTATGACTGAGTTGTATACTAAGCAGTTACACACATTCCCTTTAATTCTCACATTAGCATGTGAGGTAACCCCATTTCCAAAGAGAAGACAGCAGTTCAGAGGTGTCAACAAGTTGCATCAAAGCACTCTTACTACACTTGTTACTACAGAGTAACAAAGCATAGATTTTTTTCCCCAAAAAATCTCTGTTCTTTATGTACTTAACCACACTTCTTCAAGCAACAAGTACCCAAGCCATCTCTAATGATTCTTTTTAACATTTTGTCAATGTTAATTTTTGTCACACTTATATTGTTCCACTTATGAAAAAAACCCAAGGGATGATTTGTTCATTATCAGCCTTGTATGTTGATCGTTCTAAATGTGTTTCATCGTTTATTGAGCAGTAATTGAATTGTATAGCTGGCACCTGAAATAGTGAATCAGTTCTTAGCTATTCTTACACTGAATATCAAAAATTATTATCAAAACACAAACTACCTGGAATAGGACAGGGAAATTTTCAGAAAACTTGAAGATAAAAATCTGAAACACCAAGCCATAAGAATAACCTGTATTTTTTTCAAGTTAGAAGAAAATGCTTCCTTTGTAGCCTGGTCGTGTCCCACCTAAACATCTCCTGTGTATCCAGAGTTCTAGTCTGTTCGTAAGTTCAGTCTAGAAAATTGGGACCATTAAATTCCTTAGATGGTAGAGGAACTCCTGAAATTGCAGTATGTGGAATTTGATTTGGCAGTATGAATATGAATAGTAAGTTCATAGTTGAGGCTAAATTAAGAATATTATGGACGGGGGTTGAGGCTCAGTGGCAGAGCGCTTGTCTGACACATGTGAGGTACTGGGTTCTATCCTCAGCACCACATAAAAATAAATAAATAAAATTAAAATATTTCTTTAAAAAATGTTATAATAGTTTTCAAATTTTTAAGCATTTGATATTGGGATATTTCTAAATATCAATGTAATATGTACTCATTGTAAAAAATTTAGAATAATATACTTAGCAGGGAAAAAAATCAATCATAATCTCTTCACCCTAAAGCAAAGTACCTGGCATTTCCTTTCCCCATACTTGTTTATAAAATTGTTACTTATTTACATAGCTTTCTTCCAACATTCCTACAGGATGGCAGCTTATGCTATTTCCAATGTTATGCTATAATAAATGATGTCATAATGAATCTTTTACATAAAGATTTGCCTTTCCTTTCTGATGATTTCTCTAAGATGAACTTTTAAAAGAGACTTTCTTGGTGTCGTGTTTTAAGATGTCTTTTGTTGAGAAATGTATATCTGGAAAGGCAGGGCACCTAGTGGTTATCAGTCTCTCCTCATCTTTACTATCTCGTAGGAAAGGACTACCTTTGTGGGGAGCGGGGTGGTTTTGGTGCTAGGAACTGAACCTACAGTCTTGTGCATGGTGCATGCTAGGTAAGTACTCTACCATTGAGCTATTATGCCTCCAGCCATAGCTAACTTTTTTATTATTATTAATTTTTAATTATGAGTAAGAGTAAACAATTTTCCATATGCTCATGGTCATTTATCATCTTTCTGTACCTTGTGGACATCTGAGTACATTTTCACCTTAGAGAATTTGTAGTATTCTTGCCTAGAATTCTAAGTTCCAGATCTTCAAATAGATGACTTTTACTTGTAATTTAGATCTTGGTTCAGATTATTATTTCTCTGATTTGCCAATTTAAGCACTATCTTGCAGATCCTATCCCTTCAGTTTCAGTTTCTTGATAATATCACCATGTTTTATACTTGGTATACCAGTACTTATCACTATCTGAAATGACTTTGTTTACTTCTACTTTATTTCAAAACTTTTTATTTTGAAATAATTTCAGACTTATGGAAAAATTGCAAGAATAATGCAAAGTTTACTCATAGACCTTTGCTTATAATTCCCCAAATGTTAATTATTTTTGTCATACATGTTTTATCATTCTGGATCTCTCTTCCTCTCCTTACCTTGTTCCCCATCATATATGTATGTATGATTTCTTTTGAACCATTTTAATTATAAGTTGAACACTTTTTGGAGGGTGGGAGAGGTATACTGGAGATTTAACCCAGGTGTACTTTACCATTGAGCGACATCTCTAGCTCTTTTTATTTTTTATTTTGAGACAGGATCTCACTAAGTTGCTTAGAGCCTTGCAGAGTTGCTAGGCTGGCCTTGAACTTGGAGTCCTCCTGCCTCAACCTTTTGAGTTACTGGGATTACAGTCATGTGCCACTGTTCCTGGCCTGTGCACACTCTTACCTCTAAATACTTCAGTATTTTCTAAGAATAAAGATATTCTCATAGATAATCATCAAAAGTAAGAAATTATTTATCTATAAACTTTAGTCAAATTCCCATAATTATCCTAATAATCTCTATAACAAATTTTTAAAATTTTAAAAATTGTTTAAATTTTCTGGTTCTGAATTCATTCTAGGATCACATGTTATATTTGGTTGTCATGTTCATTATCTTTGGGTTCAAATGATCCCAGATTTGGCCAGTGAGACACTCTGCAATCTATCATCTGTGTCCTTTCGATATGGCAGTATCATTCTTTGAAGAACTTCATGTTGCAGCACAAGTAGATACTCCCAGCTCTGGAATCCATTTCTCCAAGGAGCCCTCCAAATTCCTTTAGCAAAGATTAGTATTTAGAAGCCAAGATCTGGGCACTAAATGTGCTTACTTTTTAGGTATCATTATTCTAGGCCCTCTTAGTAAACAACTGGGATTACATACATACTACATATCCATTCAGTAGCTATGTATATGCTTTTTTTAAAAAAAAAGAAAAAACTGAAATTGTCTTTATAACCTCCCATTGTAATTCAATACTATGCAGTTCATTTTAGATTTGACCATTTCCATATTTTTAACTCCATTCTCCAATACAAGAAACCCGATTCCCACTATCTACAATATTATCTATAAAACTTGTTCAACCCTAGAAACCACAGAAGATAGTTTCTGAATTGCTATTTAAAACCAGTGTAAAAACAAAACAAAATCTACTAACTAAAAATCAGTGTAATTGTCTTTAGCCTGCATGAAAAGTTAGTTGAGTTAGTTTTTCCATTCCCTCTCTTCAGTTAGTTGAGTTATTCATTTGTAATAGCTACATTAGTTTGTATTATTATATTCTACCTTTCTTGAATTATATTTGTATTAACTGAATATATAAAACATTCTATGACTCTAAAGTTAGAAGCATTCAAAATGATGTCTTCAGGTATCTTCATCCCCTCCAATCCTGTACACTGGTTTCACTCCTATCCTTCTCTCCCCATTCCCATCTACCCACTGTAGGTAACCAATCTCCTTAGTTCCTAGTTTGTCTTTTCTCTGTTTTTTCTTACACAAGCAAACAGATATATGTGCAAGGTTTTTATTTCCCTCTTTGGAGTTACACAAATAGTAATATACTCTATATTACTCTTCTATACTTCACCCTCCTTTTTTTTTTGCCAAAAATATATCCTGGAAAATACTTACAAATTTATAGGGATCTTGTTTATTCTCTTTTATACCTGAATTGTACTTTATTTGTATATGTATGACAGTTTATTGAATCACAATTATGTGAAAACTTACTGGATATTCAGCATTCTGCAAAAATATTAAAATGAATAACATTGTGCATAGATACTTTGTTTTTGTTGGATGTGTATCTTCTGGGTAAATCCTTAGAAGCAAGATTTCTTAAGTGGGAATGTAAACACATATGCAGTTTTGTTAAATAAACCAGATTCCCCACCAGAATGGTTTCTACCAATTCCTACTCCTGTACAGCATGTGAGTGCCTGTGTTTCCACAACCTCACCAGCAAAATGTATTCTCGTGCTTTTAATTTTGGGCAGTGTGTGATAGGTGAGAAATGATAGCTTTAATTTGTTCCCCTGATTGAATGAGATTGAACATCTTTCATAAGCTTAAATAAAATTTCTGGATCTGTTTGTATGTGTATAAGTTGTCTAGTCATGTCTTTTGTCCTTTTCTCTATAGGGTTATTAGTCATTTTCTCCAAAAATTTCAAGTGTGTGTGTGTGTGTGTGTATACACACATGTATGATATTAAACTAGATATTTTTTTCTCTCAGTGTGCCATTATCTTTTGACTTTGCATAAGATGTTGTTTTATGTGAATTTTCATTCTTTTCTTGTATTGCTTTTGGCTTATGAAACAGTTAAAAAGCTCTTTTTACAACATGTATTTAGGAGTCTATCCATTATTCCCCTGTAGTACTTGTATGATTTCATTTTTTATATTTAAGTCTCTGAATATTCTCTTTGGTATAAGATATGAATCTAATTTTTTTCCAAATGTCTGTGCAGTATTTCATTTCTATTTGTTTAAATTTTCATGTTTTCTTCCCAGTGATTTGAAATATTCAGCTTCCTATATATTTTACTCTATTTCTGGACTTTCTGTTCAATTCTCTTGGTCACTTTATCTGTTCAGGCACCAATACCACAGTGCTTTAGCTATAGAGATTTCCTGGTCTGTTCTAATATCTAATCAGACTCGTCATTTCTCAGAGCTTTTCTTTTTTATTGTTTTTTAAAGTAATTTTGCATATCTTCCCATGTGAACACTAATATTTTTGGTAGTACCTACTAATTTTAGTGTCAATTGAAAAGAATATAACTTTAAGAGAATTGATACCTTCATAAGGTTTTCATCCTATCCAAGAACAAAGGGTATCATCTTTCCATTTGTTCATATCTACTTTTATGTTTTACAGGTGTATTTTTGGGTTTTCCACATATAGGTTTTGAGTATTTCTAGGTGTTTGTGAGTGTTGTATCATTTTTTGCTTTTGCAGATGGGATTTTCTCTACCATTTTAATCAGATATTGTTTATATATATTAAAGCCGTTGCATTCTTTATATTTTATATCTTGCTACCTTACTAAATTGTTTTATTGTTAGAGCTTAGTTTTGTCGTTTATTCCAGTATTTATGTAAGATTTTCTAAGTATACTAACATATTATCTGAAAATAGACATAATTTTACTTCCTATTTTTCCTCTAATTCTTATATGCCTATTTTGATATTTTCTTGTCAAGTTGCATCACTTAAAAATACCAGTGCAATGTTAAACAGTAATGGGTTAATTACTGATCTTAGTGGAAACACCTCTAGTATTTTTCCACTAAATGAAATGCTAGTTTTAACACTAAAGTATATGTATTTTATCATGTTATGAGAATGTCCATCATTCTTATTTTCTTGAGTGTTTTTACCAAGAATGAGTCTTGAATATTGCTGATATCTCTTTGTATCTATGAAGGTAATCATAATCTTCCAAGATTCTTTTTGTCTTCTTAGAAGAACTATGAATATGGTTTATTGTATTATTGGATTTTCTAATATTTAATTATTTTTGCATTCTGGAATAAATCTCATTTAACTATGGTATATTATTTTTCTTATTGTGAATTAAATTTCATTCATTATCGCTTATGATTTTGCATGACATTCATGTGATATTGGCCTGCAAATTATACACAGTTATGTGTATAATTAGGTAATATGTTCATAATATGACTTGGAGGATTTTCATTGTATACTCTGGAAGAATTTTTGTTTGGTTTTTGAAGGTTTAGTAGCACTCTACCTTGAAAACATGAGTTTTTGTGAGGTAATTCCTTAATTATTCTATTTCTTCCCAGATACTGGTCTGTTTAAGCCATTAAACTAGGTTTTCAGACATTTAATAGGCACTCTTATATATGCTTCCTCTTTCTTGAGTAACTAAAGTTAGAACTATAGTGTTGTGTCTTTTCTTTCTATAAAACTGATTTTTTGATGAGTGTCACTCCTCTTCTATTCTCTCCCTTGTAGATTTCTATTTTTACCTATAAAGGTAAAAATTATGCCTTGTGCTTTGTTTCGTTGCTCCCCAGCATTTTGAGAGGGGAATGTAATTTCTTTATTTTCATTCTTTCACTTTTATTTATATACATATTTAAGGTCATAGTTTTTTTTCTCTTATAATTGCTTTAAGTGTCCCATAAACTTTGATCATTATTTTTTTTTCATTCATTATTTATTGAAATTCTGTAATTTTGGTCTTATTTCCTTTTCATACAAGAGATGATTAAAAGAAGATTTCTAAATTTCTTGATGGAAGTGATTTTTTTCTTTTTGGTTATTAATTTCTAGTTTTATAGTATTATGATCACAGGTTTTATTTGTAGAATTTATATTTTCTACTATGTTTTTTTGGGTGGGGTTGTGACCTAATTTTTAATTAATTTTTGTGAATGCTCCTTATGTATCTTATGTATGTATAGTTGGTAGTGCTTTTTGAACCAATTAAAAGTATTTTAATAGGTAATACATTCATGTCTATTGATATGATTGTTATGTTTAGTCCCAACTCACCTTTATTTATAATTTCTATATGTATTTTGTATAATTTCTTTTTTTGAAAGAGAGAGAGAGAGAAATTTAATATTTATTTTTTTTAATTTTCGGCAGATGCAACATCTTTGTTTGTATGTGGTGTTGAGGATCGAGCGCGCTACCACTTGAGCCACATCCCGAGCCTGTATTATGTATAATTTCTATATGTATTACTTTTCTTTCTCTATGTGATGGATATTCTTTTCTCTCTTATATATTTTGATATTTAAGATGGTCTTTGTTGTACCTGTTACATTTGAACTTATACATTTTATTTATTTTTTTTAATTTTTACTTTTTATTTTATTTTTTAAATTTTTGTAGTTGTAAATGGACAGCATGCTTTTATTTTATTTGTTTATTTTTATGTGGTGCTAAGAAATGAACCCAGTGCCTGACATGTGCAAGGCAAGCACTCTTCTACTGAGCCATAGCCCCATCCCTTAATTTTTATTTTTTTTTTGATGCCACGAATTGAAACAGGGGCACTCAACCACTGAGCTACATCCCCAGCCCTTTTTTATTTTTTATTTTGAGACAAGGTCTCACTGAGTTGCTTAGGTCCTAACTAAGTTGCCAAGACTGCTTTGAACTTGGGATCCTTCTATCTCGCTTGGCCTTCCCAGCCTCTGGGAGTACAGGGGTGCACCATGCACCTGGCGAATTTACACCTTTTAAAAGTGCTCCTAGGATTGGGGGCATAGCTTAATGGAGCACTTGCCTAGAATGTACAAAGCCCTGGGTTTTGTCCCTATCTCTACCCCACCCCCCAAAAAAACCCTCCTGGTTACCTATGTTCATAATTTAAACTTTCAGTATCTGCTTTGTTTTTAATCCTTTTCACAATACTGCAGTACTAACTTTAGTTACTCAAGAAAGAAAAGTATTTGATTGTGAAGTATGACATATTAAATAATAATGAACTTATCCTATCCCTCCTTTCTTTTCCTCTCCTATATTTTAGTTGCATTATTTCTACTTTGTATAAGTTTATATCATATACCTTTGTTTTTAGTCTTTGATATACATTAAATGTATTAAAAGTTCACTGTCTTAGTTCATTAGTGCTGCTATAAACTGGGTGATTTGTAAAGAATAGAAATTTATTTCTCACAGTTCTTGAGGCTACAAAGTCTAAGAAAGATCAAGACACCAAATGGAGGTGAGCATGGTGGTGCACACCTTAATCTCAGTAAATTGAGAGTCTGAGGCAGAAGAATCACAAGTTCAAGTTCAAGGCTTGCCTTAAAATAAAAAATAGAAAAGAACTGGGGATGTAGATCAGAGGCAAAGCGTCCCTGGGTTCAATCCCAGTACCAAAAAAAAAAAAAAAAGAGGGAGACACCAGCAGGTTCCATTGTCTGATAAAAGGCTACTCTGCTTCCAGGACTCTACCTTGTCACTGCATCCTCTGAAAGGGAGAAATGCTGTATTCTCACATTGTGGGAAAGCAGTGGAGCCAAATGTAGCATGAAGTCTCTTATAAGAATCTTTATCCCATTCTTGTGAAGGAAGGACCTAATTATCTCTTAAAGGCCCACATCTTAATATCATCACATTGATCCTTAAATTGCAACATCTGAATTGGGGGGGGGGGGGCACATTCAATCAGAGCACTTAGCATTAGTTCTTTTTCTGAAGTTTCCACAGTAATCTTGGTTGGAGGAAGTTTATCCTTCTGTGGATAGTTCCAAAAGAATTTGGGAATTATTATTGCCTGAGTTCTTATATGTTTACAAGACACAGAGTTAGTACATGGGTGACACCTTGGGGAGATACAAAGTCCTTGGTTTGTAATTTTATTTTGGAGTTACTTTTTTTTTTTTTGGTACCAGAGATTGAAACCAGGAGGTGCTCAACCTCTGAGGCACATTCCCCAAACCTTTTTATTTTTTATTTTTAGACTGGGTCTCACTAAGTTTCTAAGGAAGACTTTGAATTTAAAAATCTTCCTGCCTTAGCCTCCTGAGCTGCTGGGATTACATGTGTGCACTGCTCCCAGGTCTTTGAGTTACTTGGAAATGACAAGTATTGCCTTGTTTTACATATTATTTTTGAGAAGTCTGATTCCAGTATAATTCTGTTGACTTTTAAATTTGGAGCTATTTTGCTTGAATGCTCCAAGGATTTTTCCCCTCTATTTTTAAGTAAAGTTAGAGTGACTAAGATGTTTCTCGGAATTGATTGTTGGGGGTCAGTTTTCTTAGGTATAAAATAGGCCCTTTTAATCTTTACATCCAGTTCTTATTTCCAAGAAGTTTTCTTGTATAAAGGTGTTAAGTATTCTATTCTGTTGTTTTTCTTCTTTATGAGCTCCAGTTTTATGTAGCTGGATTATTTAGTTCAACCTCTTTTCCCCTCTTTATCTCACTTTTATTCCTTTAAATTTTGAAAAATAACAAATAAGTAATAATAACTGAATTTAAAAGTTTTTATTAAGAACTATTTTTTTCTTTGGGTACATTAAGTCAGTCCTTATTTCTGTTAGCTGCAGGACAGGCTGAATAAATGTTAGCTGCAGGGTAAAACTGAGTATCCAACCCTCATTCTTCGTTAGTCCTTTCTTCTTTGGTTGGTTATTTGGCGCCTTTTCCCTTTACTTCCTCTTGTTTTTGGATTTGAAACCTGTGCTTAGCCCATGCCCAATCTGCTTGAAAGCAGAAGATGACACTTAGTATCACACCCCACCCCCACCAGTAGATCAGACACCACCGCAATAAACATCTCTTGGTTGTTCTGAGTGTCGTGGTCACTTTCCTTTCAATTTCTGATATGATTTTGCTTTTTTCTTCTGTTTCTTTCTTGGGCTAAATCAACTCTCCTATTTCTCGGAGCTTTTTTTCCTCTATTGTTATTTTTGTTTTTGTTTTGTTGCATTATTGAGGATTGAACCAGGGAATTGAACCCAAAGCCTCACACTTACTAGGCAAGCACTAAGCTATATCTCCAGCCCTTTTTTTAAATTTTATTTTGAGACACGGTCTTGCTGAGTTGCAGAGGTTGACCTAGAACTTGCAATCTTCCTGCCTCAGCCCTCCAGGCATTAAAATTACAGGTGTACACCCACACTGTGCCCATCTTATTCTTAATTTTTGAGTATTTAATCAAGCCTGTTTTTTAATGTTTGTTTCAGAATTTTAATTCAGGTTGGAGTGTCTGCTTTTTTTCTGTTTCAAGTTGATTTCCATTTACTGAAGTGTTTTGAGTATTTTCTTTTTGTAACAGTTTTTAAAAAATGTTTATTTTTTAGTTATAGTTGGACACAATACCTTTATTTTATTTATTTTTATGTGGTGCTGAGGATCGAACCCAGGGCCTCACATATGCTAGTTGAGCACTCTACCACTAGGCCACAACCCTAGCCCCTTTATAATAGTTTTTGTAGATGAAGTTTGCTTAAGTCTTTGCATTTTATGTATAGAATGGTGGTTTTGGGTAGTTTATAAATTTGTAGTTCAGACCACCCTCTTTTGGGAACACAGTAGAGGGAGAAGTTGTGTGTCTTTATTCTAATTTTCTTTATCTTTTAATATTTTAATTTTATAACTTGCTTCTTTGTTCCTTTACCATCCTTTTCCAGAAAGTTTTTTCTCTTCTTTTATCCTCTTCTCTTCACAAGTGTCTATTGCCTTTCAAAGGCTGCCTTTTCAAGTTTCATGTGCACTGTTCAAGTCCCTTTCTTATAACCTGCTCTCTTCTAGATCCTTTTTTTCCTATTCTTTCAGTATTTTGATACTCACAGTGGTCTTAGGGTTATCATAGTCCCATAGGCCTTTCTCTTCACTCTTTCCTGCATTGCCCCCAAAGCCCTGCTTTCCCTCTGCAGAGGGTTAGAGTGAGAATTTGAGAAGCAGCTCTGTGGAAACTGGTGCCTATACTTTCTAATTACAGGTAATTTGACACATTTTATTTTCTTCTAGTTACATTGAAGTCATGGAATCTGTGCAGTTTTATTTCCATTATTTTTGACGTTTTGAGATGATGATAGATTTCACATTACCTTGGCTAACCAGAAATCTTTTGTTTGCTTTCTTTATTGTCCTTGTCTTCCTTCTAGAATGCATGCTCCATTAAAATAGGAACCATCTTTATTTACTACTTTATTCCCACTGCCTAGTAATAAATGTTCACTAATTAATAGTTGAGTAACTCTTTTTCACAATGTGTATGTGTGGTTTTTATCCATTTTTCTGGGTAAAAATGAGTTATTAATACTTGTCTTGATGATTTATATGTCCTGTTATATATGAAGGTTAACTATCTAATAAGACAATAATATCTCTTACTTATAAAAGCTTAAGGTATGTGTCAGATACCAATAATGATAATTTTCTGTTGCTTTTATTTGGATTAAATGATGTAGGATTTAAATTTTTAAATGGTCTGATCCCATTTGTGGTGGTTATTGTTGTGTGATTTTCTTTTAAACAGTCTTGCATTTTAGCTTCCGTGTCTAACAAGTAAGCAGCATGACTTTCTGCCCAGTAGAAGCTTATATTTTTAATTGTGACCTTTTTTTTTAAAGCACTCAAAAGGAAGTTATCGATTCTGGCCTGTAGGGCTCTTTCAAATCTGAGCTAGGCCTCTGGGTACCCCTAGCATGAGCCTTTACTCTTTCATCAGTAAAGGAAAAGACGAATGTAGTAGGCAAGAAATGATAGTGAGTAGAATTATGAGTTTGGAGAGAGAATGAGGCAAGAAGGAAAGGACTGGAAAACATGGACAAAGGGTAGATAATTAAGAAGTGCTATTGACCATGGCTTTAGAACCATCTGATTGGCCCCTCTTCACTAAGTTGTCTGTTCTTGCTCTAGGAACATATTCTCTGAGCCTAAAAATAGACTAGCTTCATCAGCATTGTATTAGATCTCTTTTATTATTTAGCTAGTAAAATTCCTGCAAACAGAGAGATGGCTTAGAGTAGCAGACTCACTTTGGAGAGAACAAAGCAATTTTAATAGCTGAGAGAATTGTGTGTTTTGCTTTCTTCCATTGAAAATGTTTGGACATCCCATTGATGGCCAGGGAGAACAAGGGAGCTTTTCATTTCTAAGGAAGGCTTTAGAGGGCAAAGTGGGTGGTGGCTGGTAAAGTGGGTATTTGCTAGTGAATGACATTTGGTCTATTTTTATAGCTGGAAACATTCTGTCCTTAAGCTTATTGTTTAAGCCAGCAAGAGAGCATGCTGTGCAATCATGAGTGGAATTTTTACAGTTGATCACAGGATCTGTTTCCTCCTTGATAGTTTATAGCCTCCACAGATTTGGCTTCTGAATTTATAAATATTTTTTTAATTTCAGATTCTATTCTCAGTTTACTTATCTTTACCTTGCAGATTATTCAGAGAAAGGAGATTAGAAACATACATGGTTAACATCTGACAGTAAATACTTTGAGATTAGATTGGATCCTTAAACCCTTCATTTATAAATCATCACAGCTGTTTTATTAACCTTAAATTTTCTTGCAGTTCATCTGTGGCATCCTTGCTTGATCCCTGCTCATAATTATCTTGTCAAAGCATGTGATTATGTTCGGAATTCTAAATAAACTGTTACTTTCTTAAATATATTCAATTTCCCAATTAGTTTTTAAAACTTTGATTTTGAAGAAATTGTAAGAAAAATAATTCTTAGGAAAAAAATACCTGTAATTCCAGCACCAGAATTCTGTCCTCTTTCTACATAAATTCCCAGTGTGTGTCCTCAGCCTAGTGGCAGTATGCTGCTTCACATTCTGTTCCTTTCACTTAACATTTACCAGATTGTGTTAATTTAAAATTTTTACCAGTTTATATTAATTTAAAAATTTTCTACTATCCTTTAGATTGATAGAATTTCTTTAGAGATTTACATTGAACTGATGTATTAACACTTGAAACATCTTATTTTCTGTGTCTGATTCATGTTGTGTAACTAACACCAAAATGTTTTCACTGTTCCATATAATGTACATATTCCATTATAATTCATGTCAGTCACTTAATTCCTCTTAGATATTAAAGTGGGTTTTCCAGAAAGGATATATAACTTTCAATTCATTGTTTATTTGAATAGTTTATTTAAAAAGTGATAGTTGGAGGGCTAAGGATATTGCTCAGTTGATAGAATGCTTGCTTAGCTTGCACAGGCCCTGGGTGCAATCCTCAGCACCACCAAAAGAAAAGTTATAGTTGGTTTTCTATCATTTTGAATTTTTTTAACTAAAATTAAAAACACTACCTCACATTATGTCATTTTATTTTTAGGTTCACTTTGTTATATTTGTGGTATTTAGAAACATTTTTAAAAGCAGTAGTAATTACTAAATAAGTTTTAGGTAAACTTTTTAAAATATTATTTTGTTGTCAAAAATTTTTGCTTCCCTTTTGTAGTTTTTTCCTTTCCCTTGCAGCATAGTGGAATTGTTAGCTTTATATTTCTGTAATGCAGTTACTGTTTATCTTTACTGGATTTTTTAGCAGTTGAACTATATTCTTACATGTGCATTCATTCAATAATGAGGCAAAACATAATAATTAACATATAGCCTGAAGTTTCATTTTAGATTGTTGTTTTCTTCACTAAATCTTTTTCTAGAGTTGCCAAAGGAGAAAAACTCAATTTCTCTTTTTCTCTGCTTATTTTTACCTAAGATTGCTAACAGTTTTGTATTAGGAAAAAGTAGGTAGGCAGCAGTAAAAATAAAAGGTAAATAATCCATGAAATGTGTCTTTAATCCTGTCTAGATGTAAAGTACCTAGAGTGTTGCCTGGCCCAAAATCAAGTCAGTAACTTTTTGTTGGGTAGTTAGAGGGATTCATAAATCAGCAGGTCAGTAAAACTACATGGCTCTCTTGAGGTGGCCTCCTAGTCTTGAAATTCTCTTAAATTGTGTTAAATTGAGCTTCACTAGTTCATCCTCAGTGTCATAATTATTACACAATGTTAGAAATAACAAAGCTGTATTGTTTTATAAGAGATGAATTGACATATATATGTGTATTGTAATTTTGTTTCTGAAGGAAGTAGAAATTCGGAACAAAGATCTGGAGGGACAGCTGTCTGACTTAGAGCAACGTCTGGAGAAGAGTCAGAACGAACAAGAAGCTTTTCGCAATAACCTGAAGACACTGTTAGAAATTCTGGATGGAAAAATATTTGAACTAACAGAATTACGAGATAACTTGGCCAAGCTACTAGAATGCAGCTAAGGAAAGTGAAATTTCAGTGCCATTGATTAAAAGATACACTGTCTCTCTTCATAGAACTGTTTGGGCTCTGCATCAGGATTGCACAAAAAAAAAAAAAAAAAAAAAAAATTTTGAATATAACTCCAGGATGAGGATCTTTTGAAAATTGGAATTGTATATTTCAGTGTAAATTTTAGAATTCAGCTTGTAGCTAGTTGGGAAAAAAAAAAAAAGAGATGAAAAACTTGAACTACAAATTACCTCCATGTATATTATTGGCCATAGTTAACTAGAAAGTTATAAATAGACACTTAATGCAATTTTTTTTTCTTTCCAATATTAGCCAATGGGAGAATTAACAATGTCTGGGTCACATCCCCTTTTTGTGTTCAACACAGTGAAGGTTATCTGCTTTTTAAATTAATTTATTTATGATATCTAGAGCTGTGTTTTGTGCAAAAACTTAGTGATGAAAGCCCTGTCTTTTGTTGTAATCTGAATAATTTCTCAGGATATTTTTGCACTGCTGAAAAGCAGTGCCATTACCAATTAATTCTTGCCAGGAGTGAGAGAGAGCTGCATCTTTAATTGAAAGACACTATAACTGGGTGTATAGAGTTCTTCCCTTTTTTGTACTGGAAGATTTTTCACTCTGGTGACTACTCTGGTACACTCTGGTGTTCTCTAATCTTGTCCGTTGTATAGTTTACTTTTCCATATTGACTCCATGTATTTATGAGAAGATATTGTCTCCCATTTTATTATACATTTTAAAGCCAACTAACAAAGGCAGCTGAGTCCCTCAGAAATTTTTGTTTTTAAATTTCTAATAAATTTGACACACAGAACTGAAATACAGCAGTCCGTCATTGACGGTCTGGTCTAGCAATGTTAAGTATATTTACAGAAAATATGCAGTTACATTTATTTATATATTTTGCAAGAAATCTTTTCTGAAAGATCAACGCATTTCAATTTATGAGTAATGGTTATTGGGAAACTGTTTATTATAGATAATTTTAAGGTGTATAGCTATTTTCAAGGGGATCCATTTACATCAAACAGCCAATCAGAGGACTGTATCTAAATTGTGATCATGGCAGATGGAGATGGAGTCATGTATCCTGGCTGGGTCTTCACATCAACCACATCTTTATTCAAACCTCACAAGGCAATATTCTGAACTGTTAACTAGGCATTTCAAAACAGGAATTACATCCAACAGGCTCTTTTCAGTGAGCAGGTTTTAATGTTGTTTTGATGTAATTTTAAAAGACTTTTAGCAAACATGCATTTCTTTATATATTTCTTTTATGAGGATATTTTAAAAGTAAGCCAAGTTCTGTCTGGTCTGCTTATGGAGTAGGAATTGCATCAGAGTACATATATTCTTGCTGTACAATGCCTGTCATGTTGAGGAGGGTTCTTTTTTAAAGTGTATGCTTGAGTATTTGACTCTAAAGAGTCAATAAATGCACTGACTTTTTGTTTGTACCCCAAATGATTGAATTGTCAAGTACAAAATTAAGCTAATTAATCAATTTGTAATCATTTTTTCACTCATGAATAGCTACTCAACACTAGATAATTTTGTTTTATATCTATGTGTATGTATATAAATACATACATATTAATTTATATTAGAGTGAAAAATAAATGATTTGTTTCTAAAGTTAGTTTCTAAAGTGAGTTTTCAGGTGTTTCTGAAAAGTTTATATCAGACACTTAATCATCATGTATTATATGTGCTATTATATCATGTAAGTTACCTCCAGCTATTTTAGGGTATTTTCCTCACCTATTTATTATAGGGAGAATAATTTAGGTACATATGCTCAGAGCTAAGATATTTCTCTGATAAATCAGGTAATAAAATTTATTTGATGGATAGAATTTTGAAGTCAATGTGATTTTATCCATGAGTTTCAAGTACAAAGAGCACCAGGTTTTAACTTAAATAAGGGACTAATACTAGGGATCAGGGAATTTAGTTATGAAGAGTTAAAAAAAAAAACTTAAAAAAAAAAAAAAACAGTGTAAGCTGTTGAAATGGTAAGTGAATTATTTTAATGATGTAATAAAATATTTTTAAATTTTGACATAGTGGTCATTTAATGGGAAAATAACTCACCAAAATGTCTCCACTTGAATTGTATTGATAATGTGAGGCATATGTGTAATTCAACATATACATATACCCATATGTATATACAGAAAATTATTTTTAATATTTTCCTACTGATATGAAATTTAAAATTGGAAATTTTGTGTGTTTTCTTTGTCCAATAGAACCTAGTTGTTTCTTTCTTTCTTTTTTTTTTTTAACTGACTTAACAATTTTTTGAGGGCTGCACCTTTAAATTCCCAGATTGTCAGTAAACGTACAAAATATGGGATAAGGTGGACACAAGTGCACATATAAATAAAACCTTCTTACTAAGACTATTTAAAACATTCATTTACAGTAGGAGAACATTCACAGTAGGAGAGTATCTAGAAATCATCCTCTACAACTCATAATTAGGTTGTGTGCCTACTGTAGTTTTTTTTTTCCATTTCTGTATTATATAAATATTTGCATATTAAAATTTGATTTTTTCCCAGAGACAAGTATTATATAATGTATCTATATTTAGATTAAATTGTGGTGATATATTTATCAGAACATGATGTTGGGGACTATAGCCTGAACATGTGGACTTGAAATGACAGAGGAAGAGAGCAGAGATTGATTCCATTGTGTGTAAGTTATTATAACTATGAATTCTTGTACAAAAACAAAAAAAAATGGAAAAAAAGAAAAACAAAATACAGTTTTTATTTTGAAATACATTTGTTCTCTGGAGAATGTACTTCATCTTTTATTTCCTTCAGACTTTTACAGAAATTTAAAAGCATTTAAGTGATGACAGCATTTACTTAAATCTTACAGGTGCTACTGGATTTTGCATTAGTGTGTTCTGTTGTGAAATCCTAACTTTGACATAAAAGGTTTTATAAGTATTTCCCCGACTGGAAAATTAGTTTTTATTCTTCTCTCCTCTCTTTCTCTTTCCCTCTTTTTCTCTCTCTCCTTCTCTCTTCAGACTAAAAAAACATTCATCAAGTTGCATCTTCCCTGTCCCTGTAGAAGATCTCTAGCACCATCATAGATTTGATGTTTTGCTGTCATTGAAACTGCTGGGAAGCAGTTAGAGGAAAAACTTGTATTTTTTTTCTTACAGGTGGAACTAAAAGGAACACTTAGGCTTAAGCCACCACAACCACCTTTAAGAACGTATTCCTTTCCCCTGTTAAAATTAAATTTATTCTCCACCATGTGTGTCTCTGTCTACCATGTTTTTATTTATCTCTGGCATAAGCACTTCAACTGCCCTCTTTGTGGTCCTATTTTCTGTCAGTACTAGAATGGGAGGCAGGCCAGGGAGGTTTGTGGGTTTGTTATTGTGATTTTAATCCTTTTGTTTCTTTGATATCAAATGATTTTAACATCCTAAAATTCTGTACTTAAAGACATGAAATAGTCTTCGTTGAATTTTTTTATCTGCTGAATGTCTATCACAATCTTGAGGTAATTAATTTATATAAAACCTTAAGAAAACTTTCAGGTAAGAAGTAGTTGAGATTGACATATTTTTATATTCTCAAGTAGGACACTGGGCTGAAAGTACAAGTATTTGTTAAGAAAATTATTTTAGAAGTTTTTAGAAAGAATCGTTTTGAAGTAGAAGCAGATGCTTTTGTTCATGATACTCTAAACTGTGAAAGTATTGTTTCCTAATATTCTTGTTAAGTTGTACCTTAATTTTTTAAAAACACATTTATTCCACTGTCCTAAAAAACAAAATTTAAAAACCTGATAGATAGAGGCAGTCTAGGCTACTTAGAATTGTGACAGCTCTATACAAAAGTGGAAGCAATAAAATACAATCATTTTGACCCAGTAAGGGAAATGAGTAAAATTTCATAGCCCTTAAATTTTTTATGACAGTTTTTCTTTATGGGAAACTGATATATAGATGTCACACAAGAATAAAAATAGTTAACTGAATTATATGTGTTAAATATTAATAGTATTTGATATTAAAATTAATATTTTGCATCTTTATTACCTAGTAAAATAGCTAATAATTTTATCTAAGGAAATTCTAGTCAGAACTACACTGCTCTATGATTTCTGCTTAGGGCACTAGATTTTTTAAAAAGCCACATTTAAGCAGGCTGGAATATGTAGTTCAGTGGTAGAGCATGTGCCTACCATGTACAATGTCCTGGGTTAAATCCCCAGCACCAAAAAGTAAAAAAAAAAAAAATTCAAGTCATTTTTACTAAAAACGTGTGTACCAGGAAGAAAAGTTGCACTAGAATAGATGGCCACAAACACCCAACTGACTTTTGGTCAATTTCTTGATCTCTGTGGTGTCTTTTCTGCCTGTTAGATTTGAGAAAGTGTTTCAGATGAGCATGGCTGAGGCTGCCTGTAGTCTAGCTGTTCAGAAAGCCAAGGCAAGAGTATCACTTGAGCCCAGGATTTGGGGGCCACCCTAGGCAACAGAGTGAGACCTTGCCTATTGGTGGGGGGAAAAAAAGATGGAGAGTGAATATTTTATGTGAAAGCAGATCCAGCCAAAAGGATAGGGGTACAATAACTTCAGTTTTTATCTAAGGCATATCAGGATAGCCAGAGACACAAAGTACCCCCCTGATACTGCATGGATTGGAATTGCCCTAACGAATTTTTAAGACTTACAGAAGACCCTTTCACTTATCAGGATTTATGACCTAATCTAAGACACCCAACGTTGAGAAATCACCATTTTATGGAACTCTGACCTACTTTTGTCAGATGTATTTATATCATATATACTGAGAAATGGAAATATTACTCTACTCTGCCCTAATAATGCCAAATGAAAGTAATAAGTGCCTGATAAATGCAAAATTAAGACCATTTCTATAGCACAAAAAATGAAAAAATATATGTTTGGCAGGGGTACTGTGGATTGAAACCAGGGGCACTTAACCACTAAGCCACATCGCCAGCCCTTTTTTATATTTCATTTAGAGACAGGGTCTCACTGAGTTGCTTAGTGCCTCACTTTTGCTGAGGCTGGTTTTGAACTTGTGATCCTCCTGCCTGAGCCTCCCGAGCCACTGGGATTACAGGTATGTACCACCTCGCCCAGCCTTATATACTTTCCCTATAACTTCAGTATGAAATAGAGCTGCAGGGAGTATCTTTTGAACATCTGCTGTGTGGCAGGTCCTCTACTAATTGCTTGGCCTTTTTTTAGGGGGGTGTGTGTGTGTGTGTGTGTGTGTATGTGTATGTGTATGTGTATGTGTATGTGTGTGGTGCTGAGGATTGATCCCAGGGCCTTGTGCATGCAAGGCAAGCACCCTACCACCTGAGGTATATCCCCAGCCCCTGCTTGACATCTTATTTCTACATGTGGTGGCCCTTCCAGAGGTCTTCCTTTGGAAGGGGAAGGGGACAGAAACGGGAAGGGCTGTAATGACTGTACCTGCTGTGTTCCCACAGTTGTTGATCTGGTCATTTAGTAGCCAGTCAAGAGGTGAAGGTCTTGCTCATATTTCTGGTACATTCTTTTTCTCTAGCTTGTCTGCCTTCCTCTTTTAGAATATCTTTTAGGGCACTGCTTGACTATTTCATGTTCACTGGTTTTGAACTTTCCACTTTCTTTGATGTTTCCAATGCTTGTTGTCATTAAGTTATAAATCGCACCTTTTTAAAAAAGAAAAAAGCTTCCAGACTTCTGATAATCTAACAAATGTAAGTAATTTTTCATATGTTGAAATCCAGTCTATAAAATTTAAGTAGCAAACTATTTATAAAGGCCTTAAGAAGGCAATTCATCACTTAAATTCCCCAACAATACTGTTGTAAATCTGGAAAACTTATTCCCCAGTGCCAAATGATAGTTTGAAATGGGCTTTGTAGTCAGTTCTAGGTGACCTTGTGGTCAGTGCTGTTCTATAGAAGTTAAGGTTTCTCCAGCTTGATTAAATAATTAGACGAGTCACAGAAGTCTATGGAGCTGGGTGAAACATTTGGTACAGTTTCCAGTCAGAGCAGATACTCAGTGAACGATTATCAAAGCAACTACATCATGCTAAGCACAGGAAAAGAAGAACTCTCAAGAATTCTTTTTTTCTTTTTTCATGTGTCAAATTGTCCACCTTTTTTACTGTGATAAATATATATATAACAAAATTACCATTTTAACCCTTTTTAGGTGTGCAGTTCAGTGACACTGAGTACACACACAGTGTCATGTTACCACTACTGATTTCTACAAATTTTTATCATCCCTGATGAACTCCTTTCTATACGCCTCTAAATTTACCTGTTCTACGTACCTGACATAAACGGGATGGTACAGTATTTGTCTTTTTTGTGTCTAGCTTTTTATTGGTAGATTATAATTATACGTAATAGTGGGCTTTGTTGTAACATTCATACAGTCACATGATGTCATTAGCTTGTTTCATTTAGCTTAATGTTTTCAAAATTCGTCCATGTTGTGGCATTTTACAGAATTTTAATCCTTTTGAGACTAAAATTCCATTGTGTGCATATAAACCATATTTTGTTTATCCATTCATCTGATAGATACCTGGGTTATTTCCATTTTTTGGCTATTGTGAACAATGCAGCTATGAATACTCATGTACAAGTATCTGAGTGCCTGCTTTATATTTGGATTTTATACTTAGGAGTGGAATGGCTGTTTCATATGGTAATGCTATTTTTTAACTTTATGAGAAACCACCAAAAGTTTGAATTGGATAAATTTAAAAAGTTCGTAGAACAAGGTGCCAGCTCCCTGGGAAATCACAGTCTCAGGGGTAGTGTTTTCCTAACAGACCTATATGTGATTCATTGGCCTCTGATTCATGCCTTTTATTCATTCTTTCCTAAAACATTTATTGAGCACCTGCTATGGCCCAGACCTGATTTTGAAATAGACTAGAGAGAGAGAAGTTCAGTTGAGTGCAGGACACAGCTGCTTTCCAGTGCTTAAGTGCTATGATAAAAGAGATGCTAACATGAGAAAGAGGGGTCTTTCCCAGAGAGGATCCCTGCCTTAGTCTTGCTGGAGGAGCATGAGATAGCAAATTGAAGAGGAAGTGAAAGAATTGCAGAGTATGTCATGTGCAGAGGGTCAGAAGAGGAACACTGGGACATTTAGAAGATCAGAATAGGCCAGCACGGCTGAAGCATAGGCTATAGGGAAGGGTATGGAGAAAGAGGCAAAGGGCAAATCAGGAAGGACATCATAAGCTATAGAAAAGATTTGGGTTTCTTTCTGAAGATAATGAAGAGATAGAGGTTTTTGTTGTGACAAAGAAGTGACATAATTTTTTTAAATGCTTTGTAAGACCTGACAGTTTGCAAACCACAACAATCTCTCTTGAGAGTGTTAAGGCGATGGTAATGGGGACCAAAAAGGTGCAGTGTTGGGGTGTTTCGGAGGTAGAGTGAATAGGACTTCTGACTAACTTAGATGGCAAGGAGAAGAGGAATGCAGGATGACTCCTGCTCCAGAATTGGCCAACCTGGATAATACTGAGTTCAAGAGCAGGGAGATGCCTGGTTTTGGTGGTGATAAGGAGGCAGAGAGAAAAGATGAGAAGGGCTGGGGCTCCATGGGAAAGCGCTCGCCTAGCACGCGTGAGGCACTGGGCTCAATCCTCAGCACCACATAAAAAAAAAATAATAAGAAGAAGGTGAGTAGGAAATTAGCTTCATTTTGAGTTTAGAATGCATGTTGAATATCCAAGTGCAGCTGTGGGTTTAGATGGCACTTAGGAGAGAAATAGGAACTGAAGATAGAGGTGTGGGAACTGTCACTATACATAATGGTAATTGAGGGTGTGAAAAATGGAGCGAATACAGGCTGGAAATTTGAATTTTACCCAGGTATGGGGCAAGAGCTTTGCGAGAGGAATGGCCATGGGGGCGAGTAGACAACCAGAAGAGTGGGGACTCATGGAAGCCTAGAATATGCCAGGTTTCACACAGAAATAAATCACATAAACTCATGTCTCAGGCTAATAGTATTCCAACTATATTGTTTTGAGATACTTCATTAATACTTGATTTTTAAAATATATTTTACTTTAAAGGAGTTAAAGGCCAACAAATATATGTTTTATAGCAGTTTAAAACACTGAAACCCAGCAAAGATCAGAGCCAGGTTAACTGCTTTTGTGCAGATGCCAGAATAAGCCATCCTTGGTGAACTGAAGAGCTTCCCTGGTATTTCAAGGTGAGCTGGTAAAGAATTGCTGCTGTTTCTCAATGTGAATCAGGCCCTTCCCAATGCATGCAAACTGGATAAGAATGTAGAAATGGCGTCCACAGAAGATTAACTCTGTCTTCTGTAGACCCAGTCTTAAATGTTTATGGAAATAGCTTTATTTTTCTTACTGACTTACTGATTGGACTAAATGTTGTACCAATATTTCTGTTAACATGGTGGACTTAATGTGGTTATTTTCAAAAGGGATGTGAAGACTACAGCCAAAAAGAAGTTAACTAGAACCACTTTCTATGGCTCATCTGCCTCTCTAGAGTCAACTTCTAGAGGCTTAAGTGTATTATGTGTATCTTTAAATATGTTATTTTGGAACCGAATTCATCATAGGACCAGGTGATTTTTGCATTTGCATTGCTATAGAAAGTTTAGACCGTCTGCATTTCTGTTATCTTGAATGATCTTTACTCTTTTTTCTTACTGATACATAAATAAATAACTGCATACATATTATCTTGGATAGAAATTATCTCAAATTGATGGCAAAAAGTGCTCTTTGTATTTGGTTTTAGACTGCTGCATGGTATTTGTTTTTTTTTTCTTTTTTTATTTCTGGTTTAAGTTACATTTAAACTTAGTCTGAATTCCTTGAGTAGATATGATCTGTGCTACTTCAGCAACAAATTGAGCATGTTTGACAGTCCAGGAAGAAAAAAGGAGCTACCAATATTCATGATTGGCTCCAAATAACACATAAAATTTGGAAATTTCTTGTGAATTGTTAAATAAATGATAACTTTTAAACCTCTGTTGTTCATATTTTTCTATTTAGTGATTAATCTTGTTCTCTTTAGCAGAGTCTTTATTTTGCAGTATGTTCTGTGCATTGAGATCCCAGCATCGTATATAATATAAAACAGAACTAAAGGGTCTGTGGTGCATGGCCAAGTACACCATCTCACAACAGTTTGCACAATTTTGTGACCTAAGTATTATTGTTATCCCCATTTTATAGATGGGGAGTCTGAGGTTCAGCAAGATTAAGTGATTGGCCAAGTGAGAAGCAGACCAAGAATCACACACAGGCCCTCAGCCGCCTCTTGTGCCTTTCCCGCGCCAACGTGCCTGAACTGTGTCCTGCAGATATTTTTTAAGAAGGCAGGTATCAAAGTTTACTGATTTCCAATATTTAACAACCTGTCACTTAATGAAAAGAATCAAATTGTTTGCTTCCCATCTCATAATGGTATTATATCTTTGAATTTCTCTTCCCCTTTCTCCTTTTTAAGAAAAAAAAAAAACTTTAAATATGCAAGGGGTTTTCTTTCTTTTTGTAAATGTTTTTAATAATATAGATGAAGCAAAAGTCACCCTTGACCTCTCAGTTCCATCTCTTGAAATAATCTGCTCAGTGTCATCTTTAAGCATTTTATATGCACTTATACAATATGTGTGTATTTAAGTAGTTTTGAGGGGAGGGAGTACATAAATTATATCATATGGTATGTTTTATTACACAATTTGCTTTTTTCTTCATCTCTTGGAAAAATCTAGCCAAGTTGGTACATACAGACGTACCTTATTCCTTGTAACTCTAAAATGTTCCATTTTGTGGATATATTACAGTTTAAACATTTCCATATTTTTGTCTTTTCTGTCCTATGTTCTTCTTCCCACCTTGAGATTACTTGTTAAATGATATTCAGGATTATTTGGTACCCAATAAATAATAGTACCTATTGTCCTACATCACGCATCATTAGGGAACATGAACTCTGGATGAACAAATGCTTCTAAAAACTCAAATTGAGAAGTTTTAGCTAGGCTTGATGAAACTATTTCTGAATTACTATAAACCTCTAGCAACATGCTTTAAACATAACTGCTCAATAAATGTACTGAATGATTGGATGTGCTTCCTGCCTTAGAAAAAATGAGGACAGCATGATGTGTCTTTGCTTAATGACTTTGTCCATCAACTATTGTACAGTGAGTGCCACCCTCTGACCATCTGAGGATGCCTGGGGAACCACTAAGGGAATGTAGAAAAGTTTAAAACCAAACTGCTGCACTTCATAGATGTCCAGGGGGGAGGAAGAGGGCAGGACAAAATGGAAAGAAGAACTAGGGAATTGTTTGACTCTCAAGATCTTGTCTCCTTAGATCAGGAGCCTCTGTCACCTGGCCGTTGACTCTGCTTCTCCTAGCATCTCCTGCCAGTTGGCTGTTCGTTCATTCAGTTAAATGTTTTGTGAGCACCTAAAATGGCTCAAGGCAGTGTGCTAGACCCTGGGGTGCAAGATGAGGAGACACAGTCTATGCAAGGCACAGTGGTGCACACCTGTAATCCCAGCTACTCAGGAGGCCGAGGCAGAAGGATCACAAGTTCAAGGCCAGCCTGGGCAACTTAGGGAGATCCTGTCTTAAAATATTTAAAAAGTGCTGGGGTGATACCTCAGTGATAGAGTTCTGTTCGGTTCAACCCCCAGTGATATAAAACAAAACAACAACAAACCAAAACTATAGTGAAGGAAGTGTGCCCATTAACCAGACATCAGCTCTGTTAATGAAAAGAATCTAAACAGGAAGGAATTAATTAGCATCATGGAGGAGGTGGTATTGGAGCTGAGATGTAAGTTGAACAGATTTACTTTGAGACTTCAAGTGGTGGGACAGCAAGCTACACATTCAAATTCCCAGTCACAAAACCCTGTCTGGGCTCATCAGTGGCTTAGCTTCATTCTGTGGACTCCGTCTCAGGTCTTCAGCGGTCCGGGCTCCCTGCACCAATAGAAAGCTGCTGGCACCCATGAGACATAACTCCACCCCAAACGACCAGGTTTCACTTCAGAGAAAGCAAATCACTAACTACAGAATCAAGGATGACTTAGATCCCAGCAGCTTGGGAGACAGAGGCAGGAAGATCGTGAGCTTAAAGGCAGCCTCAATAACTTAGGCACTTAGCAACTGAGACCCTGTCTCTAATAAAGTATCAAAAAAGAGCTGGGGATGTGGCTCAGTGGTTAAGCACCCCAGGGTTCAACCCCCAAGTACCCCAAAACAAAAACAAAACAATGACTTAAGATATGCAGGACCAGAGTCAGGTAGACCTTTTTAAATTGTAGCAGCCAGGTAAAGAAAGAAAACCAGAAATGATGAAAAACAGCTGAACTAAATATGAAAGATGCTCAAGAGACTGTGATAGGAGGATATTTTTGAATTTCCAGTTTCTATTTCTTTCCTGGCATTTGTTGTTCCTTCCTCCACCTCACCACCCCCCCAATCCGGGCACCCACAGAAGTGTCCAAGAGCCTTGGCCTCGGGATGGGGCTCTTGCTGCAGCAACGCTGGGGCCTCCTCTCTACTTTTGAATTTCCTACTGAGAATTCCTCAACTGAGATTTTTTTTTAAATGATGCTCCCAGGTGATGAGGAAGAGTTTAAGGGAAACCGCCTGAGAGGATGGTGAGGATCACTGCCTCCTGCCTCCTGCCTCCCACGCCAGGTTGGAGCATGGGGAAGACTAAGGAGAGAGACCTTAGGAAGCATAGAGGCCACGCTTGCTTCAGAGCCCAGGGTTGACCTATAGAAGTATTCCCCTGGGTCGGGGTGACGCTGCTGCCACTGCATAGAAATGGCCATGTGCTCTTTAGGCTGAGCCAACGTGTTCCTCTGAACTCCAGAGCAACATGGAAAGCATCTGAAAAGTCCTGTCTGACCCCTCTCCACTCGAGTTAGAAATAGTCAACAAAAAAGCTGCTGTGTCTAGGGGAGGACCTGGGTGGGTCTGGGACCAGACCTGATGGATATGTCAGTGGGTGCCAGGGTAGAAAGGCCCAGGGATCAGGTCCAAGCAAACACTTGAGTGGATGGGGGGCAGCACTGGCCACTTCCCCAGCCTCCCAAGAACTTTGACGTGGAGCTTGGATGTAACCCCTGGGAGGTGGTAGAAGGGAAACCCTAAATTGGCTGAGTTTATCTTGAGTTTAAAAAGCTGCTTTTCTTCTGCCTGACAGAAAAAAAAAAAGTTTTTGTTTTGGCTTTAAAAGCAGACATTGAACCCAGCGTCCCTTAACCACTGAGCTACATCCCCAGTCCTTTTTGTTTTGAGGTAGGATCTCACTGAGATCCTGAAAGCTTTGCTAAGATGCTGCAGCTGGCTTTGAACTTGAGATCCTCCTGCTTCAGCCTCCCCAGTCACCAGGTTAACAGGTATGCCCCACCATGCCTGGCAAGAAAATGTATTTTTGAACAAAATTATGTTCTTCACATACTCTATGGTCTGAGAAAATGTACCCATTGCTTCTAGACTTTTCAAGACATGATAACTCTGTGGAGGAGAAGACTCTAGGTTCCTGGATTTGGTTGGAAAGAAGTTCTGTTTGACTACTTGGAGGCTGAGATGCCTCTCCAGAGATCTTCCAGATTTGAAGCCTGGGAAAGAGGGTTATAAACTGGGAGTTACTGGAAATGGTGGTGGATGAAGCTATGAGCAACATGTTATCAAATAGAGGGTGAGCAGAACAGAGAAGGAGCCATAGCAACCCCTAATATTCAAAGATTGTGCACAGAAAAGAGTTAGAAAGGAACTTGTAAAGCACCATCCAAAATGACCTCAAAAAGAACTGACAGGTGATACCAGATAATCAACTTTTAACTATCATTTTATTTTTATTTATTTTGGGGAGTACCGGGGATTGAACTCAGGGGCACTTGGCCACTGAGCCACATCCCCTTTTGTAATTTTAGAGACAGGTTCTCACTGAGTTGCTTACCACTCACCTGTGATCCTCCTGCTGGGATTACAGGCATGCGCCACCACACCCAGATCATTTGATTTTATATTAACCCAACAGCATCCAGTCCAAGAGGAGTTCAAAGTTACAAACTAAAAGTCTTTGTGACATCTCTTCTTAATATTGTTGAAGAAATTATTGGCTTTACACCCAAACTTGAGGCCACGTTCTGGTTGCAATGGGGATGCCGGGATTCTGACAACCAGGGACTGATTGGAGGGAATGTAGCAGATCATAGTTCACGTATGCAGGGAATACTTCCTCATATTTTGTTATTGCTTTTTTCCCCATACATTACTCAATTTCCCTTTTGAGAAAAGATCTCTATTTCAAATTTGTTTCTGAGAGTAGGACTAGATAAATTTGTTCTTTTTGCCCTGTTCCTTACTTCTAGGCAATGAGAACTACATAAACCCATCATTCCCTTATCACCCTGGCTTCTAGGAAACTCAAGACTTAGGCTTCATTGCTACAGTATTCCTCAATTCTTATAGTTCTAGTTTTTTTTTTTTTCTTTCTTTTGGCCCTCATTTATTTTTTTCTTGCTCCTATTTTTTTTTAACCATACGATTTATTTTTTTTTTAGTCATACATGACAGCAGAATGTATTTTGACATATAATACATACATGGAATGTACATACATCAATCATAATGTCTATTCTATTCTGCTGCCCTTCCTATTTTTTTATCAGTTTGTTCTTGTTCTATCTGATGGGAGATTATATATATATTTATATTTTAACCATAGATACTTCAAATCTTTTATGAATTTGGCAAGATACAGAATAGCTAAATAAGAAATAAAAATAGATCACTATAGTTTTACATGTTTTAAAAACTGTATCTCTAAGGCTGACCACTGGCTTATAACTGCTATTCTCTTATTAATTACAAAACTTATTCTGATCAATAATTCAGAGATTTTTTTCCCAATAGTCTACCTATATATTAATAGCAATAGCAAAAATTAAACATTTGGTTGCATAATGGTAAGGGGCATTTAAAGAAACAAGGTAACCCCGAGCCCAGTGATAGAAGAAACTTTCCTCCTTAATAGACTTAATAGGCTGCTTTGCTTCTTCATCACAACCATTTTGAAGTGTAGCCACTAATCTCATAAGTCGTCAGTATAAAATTTTCCTTTTCCAAATCCAGTGTCAAAGCTGATCATAAGCTCCTTGCTGTGACTAATGAACTATCATAAACAAGAATTGAGCAAAAATAAGTAATAAAACACATTTTAGGAGCCAGCCAGGATCTATTTTCTACTTTTACTTATACTTTTTTTTTTTTTTTTTTTTTTGGCTCCTGGGATAGAACCCAGTGGCACTTAATGACTGAGTTACATTCCCAGCCCTTTTTATTTTTTATTTTGAGACAGGGTCTCATTAAGTTGCCCAGGCTGGCTTTGAACTCGTGATCCTCCCGCCTCAGCCTCCCAAGTCGCTAGATTACAGGCATGTGACACTGTACCCAGCTCTGCTTTTACTTTCACCAGCCAAGAAGATACAAGGCTTCCCTCCAAGGTAAAGAGTGAACAATTGAAAGGCATTTTGTCAAAATTTTCCCCAAGATCCCCGCCTAAGACTGTCCCCTGGGTGGAATGCTGTCCCCTTCTGCTTGAAGAACATACCAACATGATCCTCCTTCACATCCATTGGCTGTTAATCTGTAGCCAAGTAAGCTGGGTAGAATGCCAACCCACCATTGCTTTAATTCTCCCATTTGATATGGCTCTGAGCCAGTGCCTGCTAAATATCAGCTTGGGTCTCAACAAAAAAGAAGAGTCTGACCTCTCCCCTTGGCTAACAATGTGTTCATGAAAACAGGATGTCTCAAACCTGTAATTCTAGTTCTAATTGTTTTTTCAACAGGGTCCTTTCCATTTGAAAGGGAGTAGCTATAGGGAAGGAGAGTAAGAACCCGAGTTGAGCATGCAGCATGTGCTGGGCACACCCTGTTCACCTTTGTCCATCCTGAAGCTCTGAGAATGTTGAGTAGAGGGTCCACTCCACAGAGTAGCTGCCGGAGACTCCAGGGAGCAGTCACCAAACACCAGAGGAGCAAGAAAGGATGGGATCCGATTTGAACTCAGGTGGGCTTCACTCCTCTCTTTCTCTAAGAGGCATATCTTCTTTTACCAACCTCAACAATAAGAAAAAAGAAAGATACTGAGAGAAATGGAGCTGACTGTTCACTTAAAAGGTTGTGGCTGGAGTCCCCAGGGCAGAGTTATGGGGAAGATTCTAATCTGTCGCCTGAACTTCTGACCATGAGTCAATCTCTTCTTGGTGTCACCTGGCTTGTTATTTGATCCAAAGACTATAATGTAAGTTTTACAATGAGTAAACAAAGTTAAGAGTCCATGAAGTGCTCACACCGCCCGTCCAATACCTGCTTCTCATGACACTGGCTTAGTACATAGTGGGGAATACATGCAGGAGAGTTGCCTGTAAGGATTCATTTACACTCTAAATACAGTTTTCCACTTGTGCCAGAGTACACTAATGCACCTAGCCTCAACAGAGCCTTGGGGACAGGTTTTCGGAAAACCAGGCCCTGGGATTCTGGATGCTAAAATTCTGGCAGCAATACTGACAGTATTGGTGCCCAGGCTTCTATTTTCCCATCCTCTAGAAAAGAGACCCACTCAGGGTCGTTGGTGTGGAGAGCGAATACAGAGAGGGAAGTCGGTGTGACAAAAGGGGAGTAACACCACATTGTTCCATTTAGAGAAACTTCTTAGCCTTTCTTCATACGCTGTCTCCAACAAAGAACCCCCTTCAACTTAGATTTCAACATGAATATTCTGGTGCACCTTGCCTGAGCACGGAGAGTTCTTGTTGCACACTGGGAGCTGACCATGTTTGCGGGGCCAGAATATGTATAGGTTCCTCAAAACTATGCCATGTAGAGCAGCATAGAAACCACAAAAGTGCCTTTGAAATTCAGCCTGATGTTGAGGTGCAGGTGCGAGGACCGTGGGGCTTCTGGTTTCTCAGTAAGTTGTTATTTTTTTCTCCTTCATTTTTTGGTTCAAAGAATTTTTGCATTCTATTCCAGTTGTTCTCACTTTGTTAAAATAAAGAGTTCTATCAGGAAAAAAACTCAATCAATATATTCTTTTCATATCATAAATTTTCTTCTCGATGTTTTTTTCTTAGAGGTATACATGTCATTTTATTTATTGTTAAGGTTACGTTCAAGTTCTTTCAGTTGACATTTTTTTCCTCAAAATGTTTATTTTCTGATATACCTGATTGCAGTACTTAAAATGTCATGCATCAAGTGGTATCTCATCTAAAAAAAGATTTGCTGCTGAGCATGGTGGCGCACACCTGTAATCCCAGCTACTCAGGCTGAGGCAGGAGGATCCAAGTTCGAGGTCAGCCTCAGCAACTTAGCAAGACCCTGTCTCAAGTAAAAATTAAAAAGGGGTGGGGATGTGGCTAAGTGGTGAAGTGCCCCTGGGTTCAATCCCCAGTACAAATTAGTAAAATAAGATTTGCTGTTATTGCTAAGAATGATCTTACAAATATCACTTCAAGAATCATGTTGGTATCCACATGGAGAGAAAATATTAGCTGTTTTAATTAGAATTTCTATCCTAATTAAATGTGATTTTTAATTAGAGGTTTTAGGGTTTGGATTTTGAATTTTTGTTTTTGAATTTTTTTAAAAAATGTGATCAGTGATTTTATTCCATTTTTATTGCGAATGAGAATGAAGAGGGAACAAATATTTCCACTGGATTCCATTTAAATGAACTCAAGCCAAGTCCATTACTAGCAGTTTTGCATTCCATAAAGTGTTAAGTGTCCCCATAAAGCTCAGGGCTGCTCCAATTCTTAAGGGCCAAGCCCTTTGAGTGACAGTCCTGGCCCTAGGAAGAAGTGAGGTCTCTTTACGTCTACTAAATCTCAGGGGCTCCAGAGCTTTTGTCAGAAGCTTATGCTCAAAACTGCTTTTTCCTACTAGATTGTAGGTAGAGAAGATGTGTCACCCTATTTAAGTGATGACTAAGGGTATTTCCAATGTTGATAGCCCATGACTAGTGCAATGAACATTTCTTGGCATCTGCTTCCATAAAGAACTCCACATGCTTGTTTTTGCTGGTATTCTTCACACACGTGACCTATTTAGCACACCATGTAACCCGATGGCAGGTGTCTTCATCTCCTGTGTTCTCAGTTTCTTCAAGATCTTTAGCTAAAGCTATATTTAAAAAAAAAAAAAAAAAAAGACTGGGTTCTAGATGAGAGGCAGGAAATCCCCAGTTCTGAACTACTTTGAGAAGCCTAAGGGTCAAACCTTGGCAGGCAAGTGAATGAATGAGAGGCATTTATGATCATAGAACTTGGCAGCAATTATAAAAGCCTGCTGCATGGTGGAAATGACCATGTTAAATTTCCATTCTCATTTGCATTTGTAAAAATAGATTACTTCTTGTTAGGAACATTCTCTGTGACTGTGAAATGCTTCTTGGTCATTACTGTTCCTTTTATTCTTTGCATATAATTTTTTTCTTGATGGCTATTGAAAGAGCAGACATTTTACCCAGGGAGAACATTCATCAGAGCACTTTCTTGATTGAAGTTGAATCACATTCTTGCAGTGAATCAACCACTGCCAGGGAGTAAATTAGGCCTTTCTGAAAACTGAACTAACATTCAGTCCAACGTGGCTCTGATTTTTAAGCCACAGCCTGGCAAGCCCAGATTTTGGCAGCACCCTAACCTCCCCGGCTTGAACCTGGTATTGTAGAGCCTGGCAGGACGTTCCCCATACAGGTCACTGTGATCTGCCCCAGTGACATCTGGGCAGTGAGCAAGCATAGTGCCAGTGCTGGGACTGGTTTGGAAGACAGAATGACAGTCGTGTGAGAGCAGTGTTCGCGGCCCTTTCCACCCACTGTGCTCTTGTGACTCTTCTTCTCGCAGGTTTCCTAGGAAATCAGTTGCCACAGTAGCAGAATGACCAGGACAGGACCTTCAGGAGGAAGATTCCAGGTTGCTAGAATAAGCCACTCAGGATAAGCAGCACTAGTGTTTCCTGATACCCTGAGTGGACTCCTAGGTTCTCCAGGGAGCAAGGGACAGCTCTTCTGGGAGGTGACTGCAGGGGTGAGGCTGCACACCCTTCCAGCAGTTCCTCTTGTAGGCTGTGTGCCTCCTTTTTTGTGTTCTCCTGAGGCTCCTTTTGTTTCAGATGTGAGATGTGGTGGGACTGTGCGTGAGTCTGATGTAGACATCCAGCGCATCCCACTTTACGGAGTACCATTAAGACAGACACCTGGCCTTCTTAGTTGCAACCCAGCCATCTCTGTCACCCCTTACTGTAGATACATACGTGTCCACCATGGTGTACTGTAGGTGTGTAGTGAATCCTGTTGAATCACTACATCACTTGTCAAGCAAGTGGATAATAAAATGCCTGACCTTAAATGAGAACTAACCTTTTCTAGAAAATCTTTTAATGACCAGAATAGATCTATGGCTATTTCATGTTCATTATATAACTATGGGAGCCTTATTTTTGCACCTCCTCTAATTCCTTCAATCATTGAAGTCTAAGGCATTTTGGCATCTGAATTAGGTAGTGTTCTTTTCCATTCTTCAAAAATTATGAATGTAGTTGTTTATTTTTTGATTGCTATTTCAAGTTACTTTTACTTTTTATTTGCCCACCCCACCATCATGCTGGGGATGGACTCCAGGTCCCACATGTGCCAGGCAAGTGCTCTACCACCGAGCCTCATCCCAACCGTTTTCTTAATCACACAAGTATGCCCTGTGCCTCTTGCCTTAAAACGCATTCTTCCTAATCCCTATAGCTAATGTTTTTTTTTCCTTGACTGTAAGATTCTGAAAGACCATTGTTCACGTTATTTCAACTTCCTGACTTTCCATTCATTCCCCAGACCTTCCTCTGGATTCTGCCCCACAACAAAATCACTTGTGTCTATATGACCAGTGACGTTTGGTTCCAGGCAGTGAGGGACAGCTCTTCTGGGAGGTGTCTGGGAGTTTGAGTCCTCATCTTGCTGGAATGTCCTCAGATGACAATGTAGGACACATAAAACAAGCCCAACTACAACAGTTGCCTACAGAACTGTGAGCTTCTTAAGCAATTTCCTCTCCTCCATTTCTTTCGGGCATTAATGTGAATCAGTTAAATTAATCATCTAATCATCCCTTTTATTATTGCTTTGTAGCTGTTTATTTAGCTGTAATTTAAAAAAAAAAGATGCCTCATCATCTTTTAAACTGTGTTGATTTTGTAACTTCAGCTATCCCAGTTTTAGTTGGTGTCATTCCTTGTCCTCAGAATATTCCTTTTTATTGTAACATATTCTTGTTTCAAAGATGCAGTATTTTCTGATAAAAGGTAGTTTAATTTTTCTCCCAATCCCTGAGTTGTATGTTTCCTACGAGTTGCTTTCTTCGGGGTGCTTGTTTTGGTCTCTGTCCATTGTGCAGAGACTTTCTGACGGTGACTCCAAGTAGCCTGTTCAGGTTCTACAGTAACATTCTGGAGCTGACTGGTACTGTGCCTGTCAATCACTTTCCACCTCCCCCAAGATGTCAACACATCAGGTCTTTTTTCAGGGGGCATCTACTTTCTCCATGGAGAGATATTCAGACCCCTCTGGAATTTACGTACACCTGGCTGAGGACCCTCCCAGAACCGGGGAGAAGGTAACCAAGGGTCTTGTGGCTCTGAAGGTAGATGTTAATTTAATCCGCCAGCATTACCTTTACTTTCTTTTTGCCCCTAGCATTCGAGTCCAGATCTTCTCTGGCTTGTTTTATCCAGAGAATGAGCCTCTAATGTCTGGCAGAGGGAAAGGAGGGTGTGGGGGTGGGGTATAATCCAACTGCTCCAGTTTCAAATTTTTCACCTCCCTCCCTCCGCTCAGCCTTGCTCCTCACCCCCACCTTTAAATAGCAATGGCGCCTCCAAGCTCCAGGCCCTCAGGTTGCATTGCTGCTCAGTCCACTGCACTCTCAGGTCGGCTGCCTCCAAGAAGCCGTTGTCTTTTCCCCTTGTGCATCTTTCACACAATTGCTAGGGATTTAGGAAGAAGTACCAAATGAAGCATTTCCAGTCCACCATACTTGATGTTCATTGACGTTCATATTTTGGGAATTTTCTTTTTCCAGTACTGGGCACTGAACCCAGGACTACACACATGTCCTCCCACTGAACCACAGCCACAGTGTGACTCTCCAGAAGAGTTTGATTCTCAGAATTGCATTTCAGTCAAGTTATAAAGTAGAAATTCTGCATTTTTTTGGTTACATCCAACCCTCTGAGAGTGAATATGAAGGTAAGGGGTTTTGTTATTAATGTAGAGTCTCCTACTGAATAGCATTTATTCTGTGAAACATGAATGACTCGTATGAATTCTCAGATGAAATATATACTAAAACATTATATATATACTTTTTCAGACTTGTCCAGGAGCATTATTTCTGGTCTCAGATGTTTTTGCCTCTAAATTGCTCTAACCTTTGTAGTGTCTTTGTGGATAATCTTGGCATTGTATCTTCAGGAGGATAATGATGCTAACACTCATGTACTAGGAACTCTTAACAGGGCTTGTAGACAGCCTTCTCTTTATATCTCTCATGTTGTCTACCCTCTACATGTCTGTGTCCAAACTTCATTTTTTTAACAAAGACACTAGTCATATTGGATTAGTGAACTCCCTAATGAAATCAATTTAACTTGCTCATCTTTATCAAGACTCCAAATAAGGACACATTCTCAGGTACTAGAGGTTACTACTTGAACTCATGAATTTTGGGGAGACCCTAAGCTGGTCATACTAAAAAACAAAGCCAGGAAGAAGGCAGAGTTTGTGCATAGGTCCCGAGATTACACATGCTCAGAGCTAAGGAAGTTAACAGCAAGGGGCTGACAGCAAGGGTCAAGTCACATCCAGCCTTCTCTTCTAGTCCATAAAAGGAGACTGGAGGTTTTATTCAGGGCAAAGACACCATCTCACTATTTTGTGGGTGGAGATGTACAGAGAAAAGTGATAGTGGAAAGATCTGGTGGAGGCTACTGCAGAAGGACAATTGAGAGATAAAAGGTAGGGTTGTTTGAACCAGAGTTTTAGGGGAGAGAGAAGTTGATGGGTGGCATATGTAAATCAGTAGGTCTGATGGGCCTTGGAGGACTGGAGGTAGTTAGGTTGGGAAAGGGGTAAAGGATAGCTTCTAGGTTCTGAATAGTGAAACTAGATAAACTGTTACTGGTAAAAGGGAAGCTCTGGGTTTAGACTTTGACAACAGTGTGGTCAAGGGAACCATTTCTGACCATGTTCTGAGACATGTTAAGGCATCCAAATGAAGTCATTAGCTGAATGCAGAGACCTGAAGTGCCGAGAAGAGGTACAGGCCAGAAGAAAGTTAAATTGGGAGCAGTTATGACACAAATGTTAGTAAGAGCCAAGGGAAAGAGTGAGAGGAAGAATATGGCAACAGAGGAAAAAGCCCGGAAATATTTAGGAAGGTGCTCTTCTGTCCCAACCCATCCATGAGTGCCACAGCTAACTGCATGCTGCCAACTTGGTGGAAGCATGATTGAGGCGGGAGAGGCTGCGTCCAGGCGACACTGTACGGTAATGAGTGTGATGCTGAGGCTTAGGAATGAGTCATCACTGGCCTCGGAAACCCTCCCAGCAAGGGACACGGCAGTCAATTCATTGTTGCATTTTATGACAGATGTCAGAAGTTCCAGGGATAACATCCTCTTTCAAACACATGGATCTGACCTATATACTGCAGGCCAGCCTGTTCCTGAAAACGGTGAGTGACAACATGGCCTGTAAGGAAAACCAAGTGATTTCTCATAAGAATATTTGAACCACTGGAACGTGATCACTCGGTGAAATTAGGTCCCAGAGGTTTGGGTCTTTCTTTAAGCATGAAAAATCATTTTGGCCTATAAAACTCAGGGAGGGTTGTTGGCAACTTATCTGCTCTAACCATAGGATGGCTTCTGCATGCTGTGACTTCAAGTAAAATTACAACATTACAACAGCACATGCCCACATGGCTCATTCTTGCTCCTGCTGGAAGAGGGGATCTCCTGTACAGGTGATACACTTGATGGTGTTGATTTTTTTTTCTAGTTTATATATGCATCTACGTACTGCAGGACATCTGCAAATTTGAAAACTTAAGATTTAAAATATCTTGAAATAACATAAGGCTGATAGCATCCCAGTCTCTCATCAGTCTGACAACACAAAACATCTGATGACACACCACATCCTTTGTTTTGGGGGATAACAAACCTTTTAATTGTTCTTGGAATTAAACTGTCCTGAGAGAAACTGGATAGGTTAATTACCTAATAATCAACCCCAATTTAGATGATCATTTAAAGACACTTTGATGTTGGAAATCAGCATTTCCAAACTTTGTGGATATTTACACAAACAGCATGAATGTAATTAAAACAAAGCTGCCACTGTTATACTTCATAAACAGCACCTAGGAAGAGGCAGAAGTCCAGGGGAGGAGAGTCCCTGGATCTTGTTCTATACGTCATAGCATGGTATGAAAGCTATGCAAAAGCTGCTGTGCTCCTCCTATATTTGAAATGAAAATACCTACCATCAACACTACTTTAAACAAACAAAATCAGGTTAATTCAAATAAATATCCTTTATTAAAGAAAAAAAGGAATATTGTTAAGCACCAAAACTGTATGTTGTTACACTGCATGTACAATAAGAGAAAGGTGATTGCAATACTTGGTGTACAAGTACTTAACTCTGAAGTCATGAGTGTAAAAAACATGAAATATAAAGCAATACAATAATTAACAATGCAGAAAAGTTGCACTAAAGAGGAAAAGGCAATGTTCAAAACAATTATTGGAGATTTCATAGTATTGCTATAAATGCTTGCTTAGTATTTTCTTTGTACTTTTAATACTTCAGAATGTTAACTGAGCATATTGAAGTATTGTAAATTTGCAAGAGATGGCATTTAAAATACACTGTGCACACTGTCCATATAATGTAATGATAAAGCCATCCTTAAAAGCCAAGCACAATGTGCTAGTGTTTTGCTTCTACCTTTATAATATTGCACAAAGCTAGTAAATGGTGAATCAATTTGCCATTATAATTTTCATTTACCAAGAATGGCTTAAAAAAAAAAAAAAAAGGAATGTCAGTTTCATTCATCCTAATGGACTTATTCATGCAAAATGATCTGTGGCCTTCCATTTATCATAAACTACATATTATGGTTTCACACTTGGCAAGATATACAGTACAAGGAGAGATTCAGTGCGCCAGTGGGGATTCTGTAAAAGCTAAATAAGTTAGAAGTCACTATATGGATTGCACTGTCTACCCTTCTTTGTACACAAATGAAGGGGAAATGCCTTGTGATTATGAAGACTTCTTAAAACCAACGTACTTAATATGGGGAAAGCTGGAATAACTTCTTATACCCTTGATAGTTAACCATAGAACATGCAAATTAAAAGAAAATTCCTGTGTTAAAACTCAACTCTATGACCAATACCCACCCATATCTTTTGCTTTCATCTAACCAAGTCTTTCCTACCTGCTGTCAACTTCCGATACTGATCTTATTTGTACCTGAATTAAAAACAAAAAACCTTCCTCTAACCCTCAAAACAAATGACCGCAACTCTCTAACATGCCAACCTCAGAGGTATCCTCTGTACGTGCACATTACAATAGCAGAATAAGTGTACTTGTAGCAGGGGCAAAACATCTGAAATTTGGAATTTAAGCAATTAAATTGTACAAATGCCAAGTTGTACATTTACTGTAGGCAAAATGAATTTTTAGAATAAACACCCTTGAAATAAGTCAATGGGCAAACAGCATACATGTGCATGCGCACACGTGTGCACACACAATCCAGACTCCCTCCCACCTTTAAAAACCTCTGTTTACATACATGATAGTTTAGGCAACAATATAAACTCATTTTGTAGGAAAAACCTTTAAATTACAATATAGGATAAAAAATAACATTGCTTCATTTTACAAAGCAATTAGGCAGAGACTCTTCTTAATGTGCTTTAACTAAAGAGGACTTGACTTTTTTCAGCAAGATCAGAAATTACTACTGACTTATTCAGTAGCACTAAATAAATGCAATACACCCAGCAGTAAGGTACTTCTACTTTCTTACCCCTCTTCAATTTAAAATGAATCTTGCTGGTCAATTCTCTTAACATTAGCATAGTTCTTTTTCTATCGTAAGCAATAAATGGGAAATAAATATCTGTTTAAAATGCACATTTAACTTTATATCACAATTTATATTCAGTGCAAGAATTAGGTAAAACTAAATGTTTCAGTTTTCATTATCCAATAGTTGTATTTTTAACAAAGTGTCTGCAACAGCTTTAAAATGCTTACATGGTATTTTGTTTTGTTTATAAATAACCTGGCAAAGTATAAGAAATTTCAACTCCCTGATAAGGCCTGCAAGGACCCAATAGTATTTACAGGTTGGTATCTGGTGGTAAGTGCATAATAGTTAAATAATAAAGCTGAAAAAAAAAAATCCTTGTGTTTGTAAAAGGAGAAAAAAAAGCTTTCTTTATGCTAAAAAGCACTGAATTAAATAAATACACTCAGTGAATGTAATTTAAAAATGGAGTCAACTGGGTGTGGTGGTGCATGTCTATAATCCCAGTGACTCAGGAGGCTGAGGCAGGAGGATCAAAAGTTCAAAGCCAGCCTCAGCAACTTAGTGAGGTCTTAGGTAACTTAGCAAGACCCTGTCTCAAAATAAAAAATAAAAGGGGCTGGGAATGTGGTTCAGTGGTTGAGTGCCTCTGGGGTTCAATCCCCGGTACCACGGAAAAAAAAAGTCGTCTTAGGAAATGTATAAAATTAAGTTGTATTGTTTACTGAACTCATTCCATATAGCAAGGCTAGTGCCCATTCCTTTTGTGTTCCACTCAAATAAGAGTATGATTCTTAGTGTCCACAATGGCTATTTATGCTTTATAGTTTGACATGGTATGACACAAAAAGTGACCCCCCCCACCCCTCCCAATAAAATGCTCAGCAAAGTTCCATATTCTTTCTGTGGAAATACCACACCTCATTGACTTATGACCGTCTACCATTATCCTTAAAGATGCATTTTACAGAAATGTATCGGCTCCACAATGAAGAACTAAGGAATGATGGTTTTTTATCCTGCTCACAAACTCAAAGAGCCTATAAAATATACTTCAAATAAACAGAAAAAGTGTTCACCCTTTAAAAATTCCCACTCGTCAGGCATTACCTCATACTGCTAAACCACCAACTAGGATTTCAAAGCATTCAGAATACCTTTCCTCTACATCTACACTGGTCCTATATGTATAATTTTGGTTGCATTATTAGGGGAAATATCTGAAACTGACATTCAAGTGAGCGGTTAACATGAACCTCAAAACATCTCCAAGTCATCATCTACTTGTTTCCCCCATTTTAAATATACTGCAATTGAGACTAAATTGGTAAATTAACTTCTAAATTGACTCAGCATAAGCAAGCAGCTGTTTGTGAATTCAGAAATACAACTGTCAAATATTCTGAGCAACACAAAAAAATACGGGCAAGTTTGGAACTGGAAATGTGATCATTTGTAAGTACCATAACAAATATATGCTAGTTTAATATTAAAGCAAATATCTGCATTTTATTAGAGGCAAGGAAAAAAGATCATGCTTTTGTAGGGTTCTGATACTGCTTTAAAACGGGGGTTCAATTGATACTCATTTTAGACAAGTGGACCCTCGTTCTTTTAACTACGATGGTATGTGACCTACAGTAATTTGTAATTTTGTGGAAGTAGCCATGTGAATCTCTCCCTGACGATGGGACGCAGGGCCTCCTCATACATGTAGGTAAGCACTCTACACTGAGCCACATCACCAGCTGATTACAAGGTGGCTAAAGACAGATCACAGGAGCCTTTTTAAAGTGAGATTGCTTTATAATAGAATCCCAGCGATAGTACTAATGGGTAGCAATTCTCTCAACATGAAGGGTCCAGTGTTTGTTGTTGTTAATTTAACATTACATCCTTCTGTATTTTTCCGAAATTGAAAAAAATGAATAAA
Organism: Marmota marmota marmota; assembly: GCF_001458135.2. NCBI lineage: Eukaryota > Metazoa > Chordata > Mammalia > Rodentia > Sciuridae > Marmota > Marmota marmota. The sequence continues at coordinate 7,120,506 of NW_025999925.1, read as the reverse complement.
AGTTAGGTTATGAACAAGCATCCAAAACACTTGACACATGAAATACTGATACATGGATACACACACACACACACAAAATAGATGGATTAGATGGATCCATGGTTTTTTAAAAAGTTTTCTAAATTTAAAAATTTGCAAATATATTAATCTAACGAATGGCTCTTTGGGTTAAAAGCATACTTTAATGCTTTACTGAAGTTATAAAGGATATGCACCCACCCCCACTAAAGTTTATATATATTAGATGTGTACTACTAATCATCCCAGACAAGACACGGGACTTATGCTGGGACTAGAACCAATGTATCATGAAAATGTTGTGCAGAAATTCCTAGTCTCATCAATAAATATATTACTAATGTTTGAACAAAAAGATTTTGTTTATATAACCTCCTGCTGCTGGGAATTTTTGTTAATGAAAATAATATTCAATAATGACAAAAGAGTTGTGAGCTTTTTTCCTTCCAGGAAAACTAATTCACATACACTGAGTAACTTTTACTCCAATACTACTTTCTGGGAGTAAGTCGGAGAACTGCCTTATGACATAAAGTGATACTTCTATCCTGGACTCCCTCCAAATAAAGGCCGAGATCTGTCTTATGCAGAATTATACTCTATGGAGTACTATTAAACAGGGTCCAGCATATCTGCTCCCTTCATGTAAGCCCACAACAATCCTCCTGACAATCCATGACAACTTCATTCATATAGAGTTCCTTACAGCAAATCAGAACCTAGCCCTATATATTGTAAGATAAAAATTTAATAACAAAGGCTCTCTCCCAATGTTCCATTCAAAGCATTTCAAGATAGTGAAATGCCAGCCAAAGAGGCTTTCCTGCCTGTCTACTTTCTGCATCTTTGTGGAGCACATGCTTTACACTGTGGAGCATAACAAAAACTTAATGGTGCATGATAAAGAGTTATGATCTGCATCCCTACTATTGAATCCTCCTTTTTGATTCTCAATAGGAAAGTCATGAGTTATGGTGATCAAGCAACAGTTCAAACAAAAAGACTAAAAATAATTTGAAACATTATCAAATTACAAAGTATTGCTTCTCATAAACAAGGATGCACATAAAATTCAAACCATTATAAATTCAGAATTATGAAAAGCTATTTAAAGGCATGGAAATTTTAACTTCAAACCCTTACAAAGTGTAGACTGTGTAGCCTTCTAAAAATATGCCTTGTTAAATGTTATCATGTTTGGTACACACATTAATAGGTGTATCTCCATTGATCTTTCAGATGTTGAACATCATTTATGAAAATTCCTTTGGAGATGAGAACTGTTAAAATTTTTAAGTATATTTCCATCTGATTATAATTCCTGACCTATTGCTACCATGATAAACTTCTTTTTCAGAATATAGTACTATTTCTGTAAGCTGATACGGAAGAAACTCTGTGTTTCAGCAGATGTCCTTCCTTTCAGTACACTGAAAGATGGATCTCAAAGCAGTCCCAAAACAGCTCACAGTAGATCTCTGTCAGCCCAGTGTTCTTCCAACTCATAGCAACTCCCAGTTTAACTGGCCACTACAAGTAATATATATATATGGATGGGGGAAGGGAAGGTGCATTAAAAAAACAGCCATCTCCAGGAGGCCTTTCTTCATCACAGATAGGAACATTGCACATTTAAAAATCATCTTAACCATTATCTATTGGAATGACTGTAAAAGTAATAATTTGCCAATTGTGCTTCCTTTTTTTTTCCCCCATACAACTGAGTCAATATACTTTGGGTCTAATGGAATCCAACTGTGGAACCAAGAGCTTCAACTTTTGTTTTCCAAAAGAATCAGAACCAATCTTCATCTGTATGTATTTTTCTTCTTTAAGTTACCTGTTGGCAAACAAAATACAGTGAATTAAAAAAAAAAAAAGATATTCTCTCCTCCCTCTCAATAAACATATATACACGCATACACACAAACTTTTTAAAAGCATATACTAAAGCAAGGCTCAGTGCTGCACACCATTTACACTTACACTATCTGGGATGAAGAGATAGGTAAAAGATGGTGAATTCAAAAAAAGAAGCATATAACAAAAGAAAAGGATTGGGGATGTAGCTCAATGTAGAATGCCTCTGGGTTCAATCCCTAATACTGACGCATAGACACACACACCTAAAAGTGACTTCACATGTATCTGAGCTCATACATTATCTGAGAGTGTTTCTTTTAACATTGTACAACACACAGAAATCTCCACCCCCCAAAAAAGACAATGAAAAACCCAGCCTCCAACCACTCCAGTGAAGTTTTAAGCAGGATTTTTTGTTTGTTTGTTTTGTTTTCTTTGAAGTGGCACATGTTCTTCAGCCTAAATGAATAGCCAGAAACTATAAATAACACCTCAGCCAGTTGCTATACATAATGCTCTTACAATGTCTATATATCAGAGAGGATTCTGGTGGGGTGGGAGAAGACAAATGAGTATGCCAGCCTGAGCCACTGTACCAGCTCTGCCTACTGTAGTCAGTTGTAAGAAATAAAAACCAAAATATACACATCTGTGAAAGCCATGTTGTGGCATTAACCAATAATGCATCCAGGTGGTAGTTTTAGTGCAGGTTTAAGCAGCAAACTGAGAAGCTACAAGCAGGAGACAATTTAATAAAGTAGCAAGAACTGTGAAGTGGGGGATAATCTGCAAATAACTAGAAAAGATTCCAGATGCACCTGAGTTGCTGGACATTAACATAATGAGCAAGATGTCTAGATTTCTAGATATCTGCATTCATATACAAGACATAATGTACACATGCACAAGCAAAAATGGTTTCAAATTATCTTGGAATCCAAAAGTGATATGTCATACAGTTCTACAAAGTGATCATAATTAGGGTCTCTATACACACACACACACACACACAACCTGCAAATTAGTCTAGACAATCCAGTAAATGCGATAAGCCTGAGTAGTTTTAAAGGTTTAGAAATCTAATCAGACAATGCAATGATTTTTTTTTTTCCTAGATTGATACTAGAAAACTTTACAGGCCGCAAGAAGACATCAAAACTCAGAATACATAATGGAAGTACTTCAGTTGAAAAAGTCCTCCTTTTTTTAAGGCAGAAGTAATACTGTCCCTTTACTTGGGATATAGCTGTTCTACAGAAAATTTTAGTGAGCAAGATATAAAAAACATAGCATATACATAGCAATAATCCTTAAAAAGTGCTTTTTGTTACTTTGGTTTCTAGAAATTTACAAACTTATGATCCATACTATAAACTTAAGACTCAATAAGGAATACCAGACCCCATTCTGTAATACTGAATGCTATTAAAGACAACAGGCCATTTACTTGTCAGTTCTCCCAGTCTGTGCAAGGCAAAACCTCCTCTTCATCCTCTGACTCAGGGGATGCCTCTTTAATTCTTCGTAGAGCTTCATGGATGCTCCGTGTTAGAGGGTCTGTATCAGGCAGAAGTGTGAAGGATTCTCTCAAAACTTCCTTCTGTACCTTCTTCAATTTTACCCCTTTCCTTATTTGTGCCAAGATATTATTACTATCATCTTCATCAGGAAAAGGAGGCAGAGTTCGCTGTTCAACCTTTTTCAGATGAAAACTACCACGCTTCAAGGATGCTAGCACTTCATCCATAGGTGAGCTCACTTTGGAAAATGAAACAGAACAATTACATTAATAAATATTTCACAGAAAGGCTCCAGAGTAAAATGTAATATGCAAATGGCTTTACATAATGTTTAAAGGAAAGTTCCTTGTTATTTTTTAGAAGTAATTTTATTAAGACATATTGGACATGCAATAAATTGTACATACCTTTCTCTACTTCTTAGCTTTCTTAAACAAAGAATTTACCTCAATACCAAAATGTGAGAAAATGTTACAAGATTTTGCCAATGTCTCCCAGCCCTTTCTTATGTGAGTACTGTTTTGTACTGTTTGTTTTTGTGGTGCTGGGCCGAACACAGGGCCTTGTACATGCTAGGTAAATGCTCTATCACTGAGCTATATATCCCTAGACCATGAGTACTTTATCTCATCTCCCAGGTTTAAAATCAGATTTTTCTCTAGCATAGAAAGAGCCACCAACCAAACAGGTCAAGTCACTTCAGAAGGCATACTTTTAAAACATACCCAATAAATAGCCTAAGAAGGTACACGTTTATGTGTATCAGTACATATCTGTTGCTGTGGGTGAGAATTCTCCTCTACTGTGACCTTGAAGACCTGTTTACTATGAAATAATGTTGTTCAAAGATAAATATTTTAAGGCTGGGGCTGTAGTTCAGTGGCAGAGCACTTGCCTAGCATGTGTGAGGCACTGGGTTGGATCCTCAGCACCGCATACAAATAAAATAAAACCATACACAACTACAAAAAAAAATTTTTTTTAAAGAAATGTTTTAAATTGTTTAAAGTAGAATAAAATATAAAGTTCTGTCATTATTCCTCACTTTATGCAACAGTTGATCATGAAAATGTCTTTCAAGTTACCTCTCCTCCTCTGCAAACCTTCAGCAGTCTTCCTGAGCTTCTTTCGGGCACTAACCAGCTGGCTGCTATCAAAAAGGTGTGCTGAGGGGGCGCTGGCAGACTTCGGGATCCTCTTCTCATTCCCCTCCTTTCTAGGCAGATCTTTCTCCAGTGTCTCTGGGTTGGCAGTGTTGTCCTTTGCAACAGGCAGAGGGGGAGGAGGGGGAGGGGGTGNGAGGGGGAGGGGGTGGTGGGGGTGGAGGGGGTGTAGGAGGGAGAGGTGGTGGGAGTGGATCTGTGCTAACAGAACATGGTTCGAGGTCACTGCTATTCAAAAGTGGAAGAGATGCAGTGGGAGGCAGTTCGGAGGTAACACCACTGAGAGGTAATGAAGTGGCTTCAAGTTGTGCTAATGAATTATCTTCAAGTTGTGCAAGGCGCTGGGATTCTGTTGTCTGTGATGACCCAAGCTGGCCTCTTCCTTCTCCCACCTCTTCAGTTTTTCCCTCTACCTGCAACACCCCTGGTAGAGAGTCACATGGATCCTCATGGGGTACAGGACTTGCTGCACTTTTTCTTCTCGCATGAGCCAGTCGTAATCTGGTTGATTTAAGTATGACTTGCCCAGGGTACCTCTAAAATAACAAAATTATTATAACTGGTTGTATTACATTAAAACAATTTATGTATGTCCTTATACTGAAGATATTTTTGGCTCTTTTGTGACTTTTCAGGAAAAAAAAAATCCAGAATACTAGAATGACAATGCCTAATACCTCCTCAAACTATTATCATCAGCTTGTCTTACCTATTTAAGAAGCCAACTGTTCAAAATTATTGCATTTTAAAAAAATATTTAATGAATTATTTAATGGATAAGCTGAATATTTAAAATACAAAACATAAATAATGTCAAACATATGCTACTGATATGCAGAAAGCTAAAAAACTATTAGTTTCCTGTATGTTTTTCAATGCTTGTGGATTAGAAAATTTGAAACTTCTTTTACTGATTGTTTATGTAGCGTAATAAAACCTCTGAGAATAATATATTCATTTTGACCTGTGAAGGAGAGGAATAAAATCTTTTGCATTATTGATTAATACAGAGAAGTCTCATTATAAATCATTTATTGCATGAAAACCTAGTATTAATAACACTTGTTAAGAAAATATTTACTTAATGCAAGTCTTATCCTCTTATAAAGGATGCCCTCACAGCACCCCATTTTTTTCACTGTACAACTAAGAGTTCACTTCACCTATAAGGTAGTTCCTTCAGTAGAGAGGAATTGAAGTAAGGCTTCAGAGCACTTCAAGGTTTAGACACTCTTTATATCTGTTCAGAGTCATGGCTTAGCCTGGCAAGGAACCTGCTCAAGAAATTCTCCTATATATAGGTCCACTCTTCCATTCTCCAATGGTCATCGCCATACATTACTTCATAGGTTGATATATGTGGAATCAGTAACAAGTTGATATTTGAGCTGGTTAGTCAGTTGTAAATTGGCTATTTTTATAAAATGCAAAGGGAATCCAGGTTTCCCAGACACCTCGATCTTATACCACTCTTTGTGTACCAAAGATCACAAGAATATTTACTTTGGAAACAACCAGAAGAAAGGGGGCCATGATATCAAAACAGTTGGTGGGAAGGGGTGGGGGAAGAGAACTGCCATAGTTATATTTTATAAAGAGATGTGTGTATAGCTCTGTTTGAAAAACAATAAATGGGCTATACTTTCCATTACCTGTTTAAATGTTCGAAGTCTATCCAGCGTTCTCTGTCTCTCCTGACTAACCCAGGCACTTTTTCTTTCCTCTTCATCATGTACTTTTTCTCTCTTCTGGTAAAAAAATAATTCCATAAGTCCATTATGTTGTGTCCCATTCATTTTTGCCATTAATAGAGAAAACACACATGCACACAATGTTCTCCCAATATGTAAAATACATGACTTAAGAGAACAAAATGTTCTATGATGTGCAGCCCTGTTTTTAAATAAAAGTCACTGTTTCAAAATTCATACTGATGATAAAGTAAAATTAAATCCCTATTTTTATCTTGTGAGTTTTGGACTTAAATAATTATTTCCACTATATTCTGTTAATTCAAATATAATTGACTTATTTTTAGAGACAAAGATTTACTTAGGAAAGCAGATATGTATATATTCAAGGGAGAATGCAGGCTATCTCCAGAGTGGACACCTCTGGGGCATTACAGCAATGGATACAAATTCAAGGGAGGATGTGAGCCTTTTCCAGAGGAAGCAACAGCCTATTACAGCCTATTTTTACCTCCTGCATTCTCAGATAGGCAGTTAATACTGTCAAATGGTTATCCTACCAAAAGCACTATACAGATGGAATGCAATTCCCACAAAATTCCAATGTAGTTCTTTATAGAAATAGAAAAAGCAGTCATGAAATTTATCTGGAAAAATAAGAGGCCCAGAATAGCCAAAGCAATCCTCACAGCGAGAAAAACTAAGCAAAAGGCATCACAATCCCAGATCTTAAATTATTAAAGAGCTATATGAACAAAAATATCTTTGTTGTGGTGCATGGTATTAGGACCATAACAGACAAGAAGACCAATGGAACAAAATAGAAGACACAGAGAAAAACCGACAAAAATAGTTACTTCATACTAGACAAAGGTACCAAAGCCTATCACTTTAGAGATAAACCCAGCAACAAGTTAGTTGGCCATTTAGATATTATATGGTATTTTGATGAATATAACCAGCAGTTATAAAAAAATGCTTCCTGTTATGCATCAATTACTTGCCTTAATATCATACCTTATAGATGGCACTTACCTACATAGAAATTTTAAATTTTTCTCATACTGTTCAATCATATAAAACCTGTACAATAAAATCTCATTTGCTAGAATATATTTTAGTCAAGCAAATGATAGGTTATGACTTTGTTTTCCTGTTCAGATAATCAATTTCACATAGAAAAATCAACTTTTCATTCTTCTAAAAATGTTCTTTTCGAATACAAACCTTCACTATGCTTTTTATTTTGTCACCTCACTCCTTTATTCCCACCAGTTAATAATATTTTATTACCTTCCCCCAAACAGAGTTGGGGATGTAGGTCAGTGGCACAGCACCTGGGAATTCAATCACCAGTACCGGGTGGGGTGGGTGGGGGTGTGGGGGTGGGGGTGGAGGTGACACCAAGAATAAAATAAAGACATCTCCTACTTCCTTTTAATTCCTTAAATGTGAGAGGGAAGAATAAATGTAACTCTGAAAGAAGGAAACTAAAAGAGATGTGATAGGCTAATTATTTTGAATAAAATGTTATAAAAACATGATTCTTACATAACTAAATAAAATTTGATATTATTTAAATATAAGAATACAATAAAACCTAAAATAAAATCTGAAATAAATTAGCATGTACCCAAATTAAGAGGTGTAAGATAAACAAACAACAACAAAAAAAAATCAAAACACAACAAAAACCCACTTCAATAAAAATGGAAAATGTTTTCAGGGCAATGACTATTATTCTTGAGGCCATTTCGGTGACTACTATTAGTATAATTATAAATTGAATGCCCATAAAGTATGGGCCGAGAACCTTCTAGTTAAGGGATAGTAAAGGCAGTCTCAGGGATCTTTCTTACTTCCTTGAAACCTAAGGGTGGGGGGTAATTTCAGACGAAAATGCTAGCTAGCTTCAAATAAAAAAGGTGATATTTTATTAACCGCAAGCTACATATTATGATATATACCTGCTACATAAAAAAATTATAACAATAAGGATCAATATTTTTTAAATTGTATTACTTTTCTTTTAGTTGTTAATGAGTTTTTATTTATTTATTCATTTATATGTGGTTCTCAAACATGCTAGGCAAGCAAGCACTCTAACACTGAGCTACAACCCCAGCTCAAATATCAATATTGACAGTCATCTTCAGACCTCTGATTTAAGACAGAATTCTCTAAAAAATAAATCAGTACAGAAAAGCCATCAACTTTCATCAATGATAAAACTGGGGGGAATATAGACGGGTCATAAGATGAAGATGTTCCTCCGAATATCTGAATCCTTATCACAGAATAAATACTATCATCGATGTAACTGGAGGATAAAAAAAAAGATAGAATATTATCTTCATGTTCAATAAGCCCTCTCTGCTGAAGGGAAACAGCAGGTTGTGAGATAGGGCAAAGGAAGAAACAATTCCAAATATCAACTGAGATACCCTGTGATGTAAGGGCTTTCCATAAGTCCCACAGGAGAACCTCAAGGGCCTCACAGAAAACCTGATGCACAATCATCATCTAGTAAAGTACTAGACTTCAGAATAAAGAAAAATTCCTATGGGTATCAGAAAAATCACGTTCCTATGAGGTGGAGAGGGCCTCAGACCTCTTCATTACAACATTCAATGCTACAATATAGTGTGGCAGTATTTCCAAAATTTGTTGGAGGAGGAAATGCCCACATGATCCACCAAGAGTGTCCTTTATATATAAAGGATATAAACAGGCATTCCCAATACATGCAAGAACTCAGAAGGTGAAACTTTCCCAAAATAGCACCTTAAATGGAATCTAACCAACTCCAAGGTGAACAAAAATAAACTCAGAAACAAAAAGCTGATAAGAACCAAATAAGCACTAAACTTAGATATAAAAAATTTAAAACAACTGAGAATCATGAGTAAATAACAAAGAATTTAAAAGTTATCTAATATTTTTACATTGAGAAGGGCATATTGGATGGTGGAAGAAAGGAGTTGGGAGAAAGTATGAGTCAAATGATTTCTTTATTTTTCACAGCATGAGTCTGATGCTGAAAAAACAATTTTTAAAACTTTTAAGTTTTTTTAGCATCAGACTCATGCTATGAAAGATAAAGAATATCCTAACAATCTTTCTCTGAATGTTTTCAAGAAATCTGTGTAAATCCTAATAATTTGTTCAAAAGTTCTCTTGTTAAAAGAAGTATCAATTCTGAACTTGATTTTTTTCTTTATAATTGAAAACTTATAATGATCGTACTATCTCTTCTATATACAATGAGAGTTTTTAAAGTACATGAATGATTGAGAAACTGCTTTGCAAGCTACTAATTATAACAGCTTATAATTAAAGGATTTCATATCAATGTATTGTTTTTAGGAAACTGAGAACAATGATTGGTCATGGCACCTATTGGAGCGAGAAAGTTGACAAAGGCGACACAAAAAGAAGACACATGAGCAAAAATCAAGCTATCAGTTTCCATGACCTACAGCTTAAAAGTATTTCATTTGTGCTTTCAATAAGTAATAGCCACAAGTTATGAGAATGATTATGTAAAACAAGAATGTAATTTTTTTAAAAGGAGAAAACTGACTGTTTCTTGACCACAATTTTTTTCTTGCACCTAATTTGAGTTAACAGTAACGGCAACAACAACAAATACAGTTGGGAATGTAGCTCAGTGGTAGAGTACTTGCCTAGCAAGTGTGAGCCCTCTCTCTTTTTTAGAGAGTTTACATCGAATGCGCGCTCTCTCTCTCTCTCTCTCTCTCTCCCCTAATTTTGAAGCCCAAGAATGGTGGCATACACCTGTAGTCCTAGAATTTGAGAGGCTGAGACAGCGGGATCTTAAGTTTGAGGCAACCTGGGAAACTTAGTGAGACCCTGTCTCAAAATAAAAAGAGTTGGGGATACAGCTTAGTTGTAGCAACACTAGCCCTGGGTTAGTTTCAACCCCCAGTCCAGGGAGGGAAGGGGTGGGGCACAGAAAAAAAATCTAGCTTTGAAAAACAAGGATCTATTTTGATATAAGCCTGCTTTATTTTCCTTTAGTTATGCATGTAAGATGACAAGGTTGGTGAATGGATCCATCCAGTATCTGACAATTAGGTATTTCACCTGAGGCTAGTATTAGGTCAAATTATAAGAGGACATTTATCTCTGAGATTCTATTATGTATCAATTTCCCTCACAACCCTTTGTCCCACAAAACTCCTAAATAGTTAATTAGCCACTTCATCCAAAGGATCAGCTGCTTATCAGAAACCAAAACCTTCATATAAAAACAAAGAGGCTATATGCATGGAATCTCAATAACCATGCTGATAACCCTTATTCACCTTTTTTGACCCTTAACCTTTAAGATTGAGACTAGGAGGCAGCGTTAGCAAAACTGTGAAAATGAGCTTAAAGGATTAACGGATAAATTTTAAGCCCTTTATGTCCATTAACATGATGCTAAGTTTTTTTTTTTTTAAATAAACATGCTCTTTCTAGGAATAGAAACTTTCTTTTTCTAGGCAATCTAGGAATAGAAACTTTCTTGGCTTGATCAAGAACATTTTCCAAAAAATCTACAGATAACATCATACTTAATGGTAAGAAACTAGAGCTTTCTATTAAGATAAGGAAGATGCAAGTATGTTCCCTCTCATTCCTCCTTTATAATATAATAATGGAACCATGAGCTAATGTAATAAGACAAGAAAATGAAATAAAAAGGAGATTGGGAAGGAAAAAAAAAACTACTTTGTTTACAGTTAATATTATCCAAAAGAAAACTGATATGAGAAAAATAACACTGGATTTAATTCCCAGCACAACACACACATACAAACACACACACATTATAGTAACTAATAGGTACAAGTCACTTACTTTCTAATATACCACTGATGAACCAATTGGAGTTTCAAATCAGAACATAATACCATTACCACCCCTCCACACAAAGAAGTAGGTATAAACCTAACTTTATAGTGCCATATATACATGTGATTCACACACACACACATACACACAAGCGCTTTTATATAAGATCTAAATGAAGAAAACCTAAAAACAGATGAATAAAATTAAAGAATTAAATGGGGATATATTTCTTGTTTGTGGGCAGGAAAACTCAACACTTTTAATCAATAGGTTCAATGCAGTTCCACTCTAATCTCAGCAAGTTATTTTGTATCTGTCAAAAAGCTGATTCTGAACATTAAATGGAAAGACAAAAGACAGAACAGTACAGAGGGCCTAAAATAGAATCACACAGAATCATCTGATCTTTGACTAAGGGGTAAAGGCAATTCAATGAAACAAAGAAAAGAATTTATTTTTTTGTGGGGCTGTAGATTGAACCCAGGGCCTTATTCAAATTAGGCAAGTGCTCTACCATTTTTTATCTCCAGTCCAAAGATAATCATTTAGTTGGGGATATAGCTCAGTTGGTAGAGTGCTTGCTTTGCATGCACAAGGCCCTGGGTTCAATCCCCAGTGCCCAGGAAAAGAAGGGGGAGAAGCCAATGAAAATCATTTAAATAAATGGTACTAGAGTAACTGGACATACACATGCAAAATAATGAATCCAGACACAACCTTATGTTGTTCACAAAAATTAACTCAAAGTTAATCACAGACCTCGAACTACAATGCAAAACCAAAAAAACGAGATTACATAAGAGAAAATGACCTCAAGTTTGGTGAAGACTTTTTAGATGACTTACCTGATACGAAAGACATTACTAGTAAACTGGACTCTGCTAAATTTTTGAAAAGTTTTTAATCCCTGCTCTGGGTAGGATACTGTCTAAAGAAAGAATTCAAGCCACAAATTGGGAGAAAATATTTGTAGAAGACACATGGGATAAAGGACTGTTATCCAAACATACAAAGAACTCTTAAAACTCAACAATAAAGAAGCACAAAGCCAATTAAAAACTGAGCAAAACATTCTGATGCTAAAGAAGATATCCAGTTTGGAAAAAAAGAAAAGGGAAGATCTGCAGATGACAAATGTGCATATGAAAAGATGCTTGACATCATGTCATTAGAGAACTGTAAACTAAAACAATGATACACCAATACACACCTATTAGAATTCAAAACCCTGACAACAGAAGAAGCTTGAAAAGGAATGAAACCACCTGAGCTCTCATTTATTGACCAGGGGAATGCAAACTGCTACAATCACTTTAGAGGATGGTTTGGTAGTTTCTTACATGACTATATATACTCTTACCATACTATCCAGAAATCAAACTCCTTGTTATTTACTCAAAGAAGCTGAATCTATGTGCACCAAAAGCCCTATATGGCCAGGTATAGTAGTCCCTGCTTGTAATCCCAGTGATTTGGGAGGCTAAGGCAGGAGGATTGAAAGTTGAAGCCAGCCTTAGGAATTTACCAAGAGCCTCAGCAACTCAGTGAGACTGTATTTCTCAAAATACCACGCAGCCTCTGGGTTCAATCCCCAGTACTCCCTGTCCAACAAACAAATAATAAAATCAAATTAAAACCCCTGCATGGACTTTTAAATAGCTTTATTCATAACTTCCAATGCTTGGAAACAACCAAGATAGGTCTCAGTAAATGAATGGATGAATACACTATAGTATATATTCATAAAATGGAGTAGTATCAAACACTAAAAATAAATGAGCCGTCAAGCCACAAAGACACAGAAAAACCTAAAATCCATATTACTAAGAAGTCAATCTGAATAGGCTCCATGTATGATTCTAACTGTATACACAAGATGGGTAAAGAAAAAAAACTATGGCAGCAGTAAAATGTCAGTGATTATAAGGGTCTGGGGGCAGAGAGGGAAAGAACAGGTAGAACAAAGGGATTTTCAGGATAGTGAAGAATCAACAATAAAAAAGCAGAAACCAAATTAAAAACTATTCTGTATGATACTATAAGAACAGATTCATGTCGATAGCAACTTATAGTACGTAAACCACACAACACCAGGAAAAAACCATAAGGTAAACAATGGTCTTTGGGCAATAATGATGTGTCAATGTTGATGTTGTTTTTGAGAATTTTTGACAAATGTACCACTGTGGTAGCAACAGAAGTTATGTGTTAGAGGTGTGGGGAGAAGGCACAGGTGGGAAGTGGAGCAGAGAGCAACCCCCCACACACCATACACAACTGCTAATTTAGCAAAGCATGTTTATTAACCCAGCTACTCTGGAGGCTTGAGGACCACAAGTTCCAGGCCAACCAAGGCAACTTATCAAGACCCTGTCTCCAAATAAATTAGAAAGGGTTATCTATGTAACTCAGTGGCCGAAAGCTTACCCAGACATGTGTGAAGGCCTAGGTTCAATGCCCAGTATAGCAAAAAAAAAAAAAAAAAAAAAAAAACCCACTCTCAATTTGCATGCATATTTATATTCATAAATATATGAACTAATGCTAATATCTAGTTATGAGATTATCTATAGCCTTTATCCACCTTGAGACACATAAAAATAAACCTTTGTTCCAAGTCTCCAAGAATCCAAACTTACTAGTTGTACCATGTGATGGGTTCTATATTCCTCTTCACTTTGAATGCGCTGTTGGAATTTTTCATTGTGTTTTGCAATACAAATTTCCTATAAATACATAAAATGTCTTTTAATAATTTAGAAAAGCCACACCAAGGTTTATTTGATAAATTTTAATTTCAATACATACCTACATAGCAAAGTACCAACTAAACCACCCATTATTTCTCACCTGAACCATTGAAATATGAGCCAAATAATAAGGATCTTACAAAAGACTCTTCTATTAAACTGTACAAAAGACTCTTCTATTAAACTGTTAACTTTTCTAGACACTGTGTTGTCATTTTAAGAGAAGGGATGGGGCAAGGTGGAAGAGGATGTCCTTAGATCTCAAAGGTTTCTTTCAGTTATGAAGTCTATACAGCCAGAAAATTCCTTCCAAGTCTCACTTTAAACAGGTATGGACAAAAAAGAATATACAACTGTTGGCATAAGTCTGTATTCTTGAGCTTTCTCTGATGAATTAAAGACCATGATTTTGTCCAGACTAGTTTAAACAATATCACGAGATCTGAATCTTCTAGTCATACTTGTCAAGAGTTGAAAAAGACCTTAAAAACTAGAAATGCCCTATAATCCAAATGACAACTTTTTGGCAGCATCAAGTCTAATCTTCATTAACTGTATGTCCTTAATGTAACTATCCTTAAAAGAAGTTTTCTAGGTAAAAAGGCTAACTATTGATATTAGTTTCCAGTATTCTCAAAGCTATACCAAAATGATCACTCTTTCATTTTAAAACAGTCATGAGGCACTGGGTTTGATCCTCAGCACCACATAAAAATAAATAAAATAAAGATATTCTGTCCATGTATAATTATTTTTAAAAAAGAATTTTAAAGTATTTTGCCCATCTACAACTAAAAAAGAAAGTCATAATGACTTTGAAAGTCATTAATATTTTAAAGCACATGTTTACAACACTGTAATCTTAGCCTGCTCTGGTTCACTCTAACAAAAATCTGTTCAGTGCAGTTGAGAAAATAAAGGTAGCATTATATAATCTCATTACAGAATGATATAGTGACTCAGACTTTGAAGTTACACAAACATAGGACAAAATCGTACACCTCTGCCCCATTCTAGCTGCTTATCCTTCTGTGATTTATTTAATAATTACTAGAACTTTCACACCCTTGATTATTATACAAGGATATAAGTTTACAATCCCTTATTCAGAACTGAAGTCAGATGTGTTCTGAGATTCACATTTCTTTTTCATATTTTAGAAGGTTGTTATTTCACACATCATCCAATAACTTGGGCAAGATCTGAGGGAATATCCTGTAATAAGTTATATTAATATTTTTGCAGTGACATATATGAATAGTCAAAGTGGTAAAATTAAGACAATAAAATAACTTCATGTCAGTTCAGGTGTGGTTCTGCCACCAAATGAAGTATTAAAATACACCCGATTT
Source organism: Marmota marmota marmota (assembly GCF_001458135.2). Classification (NCBI taxonomy): domain Eukaryota; kingdom Metazoa; phylum Chordata; class Mammalia; order Rodentia; family Sciuridae; genus Marmota; species Marmota marmota. The sequence goes on along the minus strand of NW_025999925.1, from coordinate 7,105,289 downwards.
TCTAGGCTTTCTAGAATTCAGACAAGGGATTACCTCATCTGGCTCGTTTGGGTGAATTAAAGACTAAATACACAGAGAATAGTATTACTTCTATTACCTGAAATATTTAAACATAAAACATCTTGAAGACTTCAGGGAACAGGACAGGATTTGCTTAGAAGCACAACTACCGTCAGTATGTAATCCTATTATGAGTGTCAGGTACACTAAGTAGCCAGGAGCCAATGCTTCTCACCACATGATATTGTTAAGAGAATAATGGATGGTGTTCCACAGGGAGACATCTATTTTTAAAATCTTTTTTTTTTTTGTCATATATTTGATACAATGGTTTTCTTCTTAGGATTTAATATTTCCAGTTTCCTTTCTTTTTAGCATTCTTGTCACTCCTCCCTCCCGCTGCAGACCTGGCAACCGCAGTTGGTGGAATTGGGGGGCAGGGTGCAAATGTAAAAGGAAAGTTTCTCCAATAGTGGATTCCCCTATCTTAAATTTAGATTAACATAAGAACAGAGTGAAGAATATTGATTGACATGAATTAATAGGCTTCAATAAGGAAATAGCTGAAGGGAAAGTTCAGTCTGATTCAGATTCTGATTTACTTTTCGCATGTGATGCAACTCTCCCCCCAAACACTAAACATAGGACCCCAACAGCCTCAAATACTAAATATCACAGAGCTCCCCCAATTCTTATTCCCTTTGGCCTTTGTAGGGCACCTGACCTACAGGGTGCTGACCACCCTGCTTTGAGGAATCCTTTTTTCTTTTGCAGCCTCACCATCTCCTGCTTCTTCTCCCTCAGACTTCTCTTTCTCTTTGACCCTTTCTTGTGTACAAAGTCTCAAACTTTCTGCAGGACTCTTTCCAAAGAGCCTCTCTTCTCACAATACACCGGGGCCTTCTTTGTTCAATTTTCATAACCTATGCCCTTTACAATGTCTTCTCACCCCTAGGCAAAAATGTTTTGCTGACTTTTGCTTTTGGAATTATAAAAATACTAAGTACATGCAAGATTTTTTTTTAACTACCAATCTGTTCTATCACCTTCCCTTTGCACCTCCCCAACAGCTCTCCATCTCAATCACTGATAAAATCACCTACTCAATACATCCTTACGGAACCCAGAGGCCCAATAGTTTCATGGCCATCTCCACCTGAAACTTGGGTCATGACCTGTAAGGCATTTGTGTTTTTCCCTTGGCAGTCCATTGTGATAGATGGAACCTCTATCCACCCAAATGCCCAATTTAGAAGCCTGAGAGATAATGGAGAATAGCTCCTCTATCCTTCATTATAAACCATTAAATCTTATTGACTTTCTACTTCTGGAAAGGGTCAGAATTGGACACTTCTCAGATTTTCTATTCCTTACTATCTGTACTACCACAACTACCTCAGCTCATACTCTTAACATTCCAACCCCACAAAGTTGAGGATAATGATAATCTCCAACCAGAACCTTTTAGTGCTCACTGTAACTTATTTTAATTTTGCCTTATCTTTATGAAACATAAATCTGTATATATTATCCTTTACTTAAAACTTTGCAATCATTTGCATTACCTTCAGAATCTGCTCAGGCCTATTAATGTGGTTCAGAAAACTTCCCATAATCTGGTCCCTGTAGCACACTTACCACATATAGTCCCCTGACTAGCCATGCTCTTATGCTTCAGTGTCATTTTGTTGGGCTTGGAATTATACCCCCACACCAACCATTTGGCAAATTTCTATTCAGATGTTAAAACCTAATGCAAAGGGGTGGGGATATAGCTCAGCTGGTAGAGTGCTTGCCTCGCACACACAACCCTGGGTTCAATCCCCAGCACCACAAAACAAAAACCTAGTGCAAGTACCACTTCTTACAAGAAGCCTTTCTTTGCTGCCTTTATTTGCTCTCTTGTTATCTGGCATGCTTATCTGGTCATCTGGTTGGCCTTCTCTATAAGACTAGGAAGAGCAGAGACTATGTCTTGCTCATCATTGTGCATAGCACAATGTTGAATTAAAATGAACCAGACTATTAACTAAGTCTGAATTATACAACATTTAAAAAAATGCTTTCAAAAAATGTTCAAGTTCATAAAATCCCACCAAGTCTTTAAGTTACTTTACCAGATAGCTGAAACTAATATTATAAAACAGTGTTTGTGATATTCATAAAAAGGTTTTCTTCTACATCCTATTTACATTTCATTCTCCAAAGACATTGATAGAATGTGCTAGTATCACTGCAATGTTGACCTAACTGGCATGGAATAGAACTTAAAGCCTATAACCATCAGGCTCACGGCTGAGACAATAAGTGGGTTTCAATGACCACTATTGTCATGGAAAAAGAAAAATGCACAGATTTCTGTCAGTTAGGAGAAAACCATAGCCCTGAGTGCTGAGGTAACTGTTCTGAGAGTAGACAAAATGATAGAAGGTTGCTGACATACTGTGGAAAGATGTATGCCTGGGTTTCTTTAATGTATACAAGCCATCTGTTACAAAAAGCAGAAGTCTTTGCATATCTGTGAAATGAGGAAGTGGAAGCTCTGAAATCTGGTTAAGAGCAGAAGGTAGACTCTCAAAGAACATGCCATTCTTTTGCCTGTGTATCTGAGCTCAAAGCAGTCAGTACCACAGGGTTATCACACTGGTCCAGGCCTTAAAACTTGTTCCAGATTCAAAACCCACATTCAGTGCCTAGAAACCACCCTATGATAGTAACCTCTGGACTAGAAAGCAAAACATTTTCGAAGTCATAAAAAGAAAATACATTTTCACAAATGGAATTACTTCAAATATCAAGAATGATCAAAGATTTTGAAATGTAATTCAAGTTAAAAATAATAACAATCTAAAAATTTCTTTAAACTGAAGTCAGAATCAGGACTTGTAGTCCATTACCAGCCACCTTAAATAAGAGGAGCTAGGAACTACACTACATAGGACCCTGGAGCACACCACTTAGCATAGTTACCTCCAGCAGGTGAAGAGTCATCATCATTGGCTGTTTGGACATATTTTAAGAGGGTAATTTTCAGAGAAATGTGCCTAAAATAATGAACTGAGTTATGAGAAGAGATAATGTTTAGCTTTTAAATACAAAAAAAAAATAGTGATAAATCATGTTAGAATTACGAGATATGAATCAAGGACTAAGTAATGAATAAAAAAGCAAGATTTCAATACCTTTTTATTTCTGAGGTAGGCTTTCTTGGCTGAGACACGTCCCCGTCTTGCTTCAAGCTGGCGTGCTTTCTGCTGTAGTTTCTGCAGCTCTTCCCTCTGTGCGTGCACAGAGGCTGCCATTTCTTCTTTCTCTAGCATGGCCTCCATGCTTTCATAAGTGTCATAGTAAACTACTTCATCTCTCTTTTCTGTGACAGAACAACAACAAGGGGTCACAGTAAAGCACATGGGTCATGAGGCCTGACAGAACAGAATTTGGTGCCACCTACTAGCTCTGTGACTTCAAAGCTAATACTTCTTGTGCTTCTCTGTAAAACGGTGATTAAATGGAAATGCACCTCATAGAATGAATGTATGCAAAATGTGCAGTGTCTGGCACACAATGAGTGCTCCATAAATCTACACTTCCCTCCCAGCTCAACTCCTGCAAAACTGTGAATTTTTGAAAATACAGGTTTTGACTGAAGTATCCCTTACAAAATCAGTATTTCACAAAGATAACTAAAGCCAACATAGAGTTGCACTGTTCAGTCTACCAAACAACTTGTTTGACTTCAGAGACTCCTTTAAAACATTTCTTTTATACCTGGATGTTTTAAAAAGTCTTAGCAAAGAAACATAGCTGGCATCCACATACATTTTCTTCACATATTGAGTCTTCTGTGGACTTACTGTGTGTGCATCATACCTGATATAAGTCTTTTGATACTTTCCAGTTGTGCTGTCAACAATAACTCTTCACACTTTAAGATTTCAAACTGTACTTCATACAACTGAAGCTGCAGATCATAATAATCAGCTTCTAACTGATCCAATCGAGCTATGGCTTCTGTACCACCCTGCAAACTTTGCATCTGTAATGAAAACACTTTAGTTAGAGGAAACAATAAAACAAATAAAGGCATAACTAGAAATCAGTACTAATAGGATAAATTCACAACACATTCACTCTAAGAAAGAAACTTATATGTAAGAAATTCAGAGTTTTGTGAGAGGTGTGGTGTGATGTAAGCCTTTAGTCCCAGCTCCTTGGGAAGCTGAGGCAGGGGGATAGCTTGAACCAGGAGTTCTATACCAGCGTGGGCAACATAGGGAGACTCCCACCTCAAAGAGGGTAGGGGCTGTGGTGTAACTCAATGGTAGAATGTATGCCTAGCATATGTGAGGCCCTATATTTATAGCCAGTGCTATAAATGAAGGAGGGGTCCCCCTGACTGATCAATCCAGAGTTTAAAAAAATATGAATATATGAAACTACTGATAATCAAGTTACAACATACGGTTTTAGAAGAAGGCAAACATGGTAAAAATAAGTTTTAAAGTTTCTATCACAGCTCATTACCTTATTTAGGGTGATATACTGTTTTGAAATAAATGTTAATAGTATCCCTTCTTAATCTTGAAAGTAGATGCTAATTTACGCAGTTAGCCTTTTCATATAAAATATATGAAAAAGGCTAGACCATGCGTAGATATTTACAACAGAGTGGTAAAAGTTGACTGATCCACGTATCTGGGACTTTGCTTTGTCCCATGGTCACAGCCTGGCTTCTGAGACCTATAGGCTGGAGAGTAAGTGAGAGCACATGAGTGGAACAACATCAAATAACTGCTTTAGATACTTTAGATTAAAAAAATGTTATGTATGGATAATGATTGGTATTGTTTTTAAGTAAATGCAGTCAGGGTCATAGATTCAACCTAAAATGGGATTCAGAAATTTCTGAGCATGGCTCATGGTGGATATTCATTCTTACATGAGGTTTGTTTGTTTGGCTGGTTTTTTGGCCCAAGAGAGGGGAATTTTTTATGTATTTATTTATTTTTTTAAAATCAGGCACCGGAAGGAAACCACTAAGGGGAACGCATTCTTCAGATACTGGTTCCTGACCCTATTAGCTCCACAAATTCCTATTTGGCTATGAAGAAGGCAGTTACAAGACAAAGCTGAAAAGGATGGCTTTTTAGGAGTCTGTGAGATATAAAATATACCACATTTCTGATTGTCAGACAGTAAGCATTTTTTCAAGAACATTTCTTTTAGAACCAGAGCAACAAGCTTTGGCAGCTTAAGGTTCATTCTTAGAAGTCCCAAGAGGCCTCTGGTATAGGCATCAGTATGCCCTGGAGGTTTTGGCAGCATTGGTAAAGAGGCCCTGGTTTCAAATGACAGGGAATAACTACCAAAAGCAGAGTGAGAAGAATAGAAAGCAATATTAGAGAAATGTCTACAAATTTGCGTGAGGTACCACCTGGAGCCCCAGAATACCAGGGAAATACCTCTATCACAGCATAAGCTAGCAAGGACAGTGAAGTTTGTTGCTGATAAATGATCTCTTCTGTCTGGAAAAGTTGTTACAAACATGTTAGCACATAATGAGAGTATGTTGAAGATTCCAGCTTTTGTTTTACATTGTAGATATCCACACAGACACACCCAGTGACTAGACTTTTTTTTTTGGAAGGGGTGGGTATTAAGTATTAAACTCAGTGTTGCTCTACCAATGAGCTTCAGCATCCCAACCTTAAAAAAAAATTTTTTTTTTCCCCGGAGGACAGGGTCTCGCTAAGTTGCCCAGGCTGACCACAAACTTGTAATCCTCCTGCCTCAGCCTCCAAAGTCACTAGGACGATAGACATGCTCTACTATGCCTAGTTTCACAAGAATTTTTAAGTGAAAAGCAATAGTTAAGTTATGGCCTAAATGTACAGTAGTTTATATTTAAAATAATCAGTTAATTTAAATCTATTACTTAATAAATTTTATAAATACTTTAGATAACATTATCTAAACTAGTAAGACAGTGAATGATCCTACTTGAATAGGAAATATTTTATAAGTGACAAAAATAAATAACAAACCCAAAGTGGTTTTAATTATAGTGGCTAGGTAAGGAATGTCGACAACATGAAACCCTGTCGTTTTTCTTCTAAATTATAAAATAGGAACCTAGGCTCAGTTTATGCCTTAAGACTCGTAGACTCACTTTAAATAACACATCCTTTCATACTATTTTGGGGCGCCTATCAGGACGTAGATTCCTCTATTACTTCACCCCACACTCTATTAACACAGCATGCAAACAGGTAAACTACCTATGTTTTAAAATGAATTTTAGTAGATGGACCCAATACCTTTATTTTACTTGTTTTTACGTGGTGCTGAGAATTGAACGCAATGCCTCTGCGTGGTAGGCAAGTGCTCTACCACTGAGCCCCAGCCCCAGCACCAAAGCTATATAAACTTAAATATACAACAGCTTCTACCAATAATAGCTGCACAAATAGGAATGATACAAATTGACAGAATTATCTCAAATTCCATATATGAGAAATCTTGGGAAAATGAAAGTGTCTGTAATTGCATTGATGTCAAACCTAATGTTACAAACTATTTTTAGGAAAACATGATCAGAATTGGTGTAAAGCTAGTTAAAGTCTTTATGTATTGTATTTGATATAACTGTATACTTCATTACTGGAATAACTGTCTTAAAGTTATTTGTTCTAATATTACCTTTCCAAAAATTCTATAACATATATGGCCTCTGGAATTTCAGATAATGGTTTATGTTCCTAGAACATACAAGGTTATGTTTTGAGAACAAAGACAAAACACTGAGGACAGGGCCTAAGACATTAAAAATTTTCTACTTACATTCTTTTTGTACTTAATGCCAAAATACAATTTAGGTGGAAGAAATGTTATTTAAGTAATAAAAATTAAAATATTTAGAGTGGAACCTAGATTTGTGTGCTTCAAGTCTGAAATTTCTAGTGTGTGGATATGGAATAAATTACTGATAAATAAGTTAAGAATAAACAAGTCTCCTGCCTGGGTAAGGACCTCAGTTTCCTCACCTCTGCTCAGGCTGCATCCGCCTTATCAGAACTTAATAAGGCTCATATGAAAACGCCACACCATTTTTCAATGGAATCCTTTGCCATTGAACCCTGAAGTATCTGTTATAGCAAATAACAGATACTTTTGAAGCAGGGGAATTACATCTTTCTCTTCTTTATATTTTCCTTCACAAAATATTTAGTACTATTCCAAAATTAAAGTAATATTAGCTTGTATTTATTGAGTTCTTATTCCACGTCAGGCACTATGCTAAAGGCTTTATATACATTAACCCATGTAATCATAACAGAGAAGTATATATTTATGTACATTTAATAGAGAGGTTAAGGAATTCACTCAAAAGTTACATAAAGAATAAGCTTGCAGAATTAGGACCTACAGAGTTGTTTTGCTCAATATGGTAGCCACTGGCCTCATGTGAGTTTGTTTAAAATTCTCCTCCTCTGTTCATAAACCTCATATCAAGAGTTCATTTTGCCATATGTGACTGAAAACTGCCCTACTGGAAGTGTAGTATAGAATATTTCCTTCATTGCAGGGCATTCTGTAGCACTGCCTAAATCTAAGCTCACGCCTATAATAAGCATTTAACATTTCACAAAATAAAATTGAAATGGGGACTATAAATTGAATTAATCATAATTTAGCTAAATGCTTTTAAGAAGAAAGAGAAGATTATGAAATACAGGAGTTCGCTTCAGGATTGGTATACTATAATCCACTCCATGTGTTAATTGTTCACAGAAATGATCTCAAGGACTTGCAAAAGGAGAAGCAGTGGTTAAAAATCATCTGCCAATGAAACAAAGTACAGTGGTACATTTTTAAAGCTTTTTAACTGGAACAGTGGAATCCCTTTTCTGTTTTTCTTTATTAATCTTTTTTGTTAACCGAAATTGAGAAATCTACCAGCTAAGTGAGATAAACTGCTTTCTATGATTGTTTCCTGATAGCATCTTACTTTTAGCACCTTCTATTCCAAATTAATGAGAAATGAATACCTAATTTCAACATTAATATTCATCTTAACACCTCTAATGTATATGTTACTCCTATCATGCAAATTTATGTATTTTAATTTGGTCTGCTAGTTTAAATTAAAAAAGCATACTATATGTGATGTAACCTGGATTAATAATACAAATCTGAAAGTAAAAATGTTACACAGTTAAATTATACTATTATTTTTGAATATGAATGGAGAGGGATTATATACAGCTCAAAGACTAGAATAAAGTAGCTACAGCTAATTAAACTCAACCTACATTCTTTCAAAAGTTTGCACTCAAAAGGCACTAATATTTTCAGTATATTTGATAGGGCAAATCTGAACATCAAGATCAGTCAGGGGCTGGGATGTGGGTCAGTGGTAGATGCTTTACCAGCACACATGAGGCCTCAGATCCAATGCCTTATGTTACGCAAATGCTCTACCACTGAGCCACAACCCCAGCCCCAACATTCAAATTATTAAAGGGACAGGAGTCTATGAACTTTAAAAAAAAAAAAAGTAAGACTGTTTTAAGATTCTGAAACAAAGGGAGACACAATTGAAAGGAAGTACTTACTTTGTTTTTCAGTTCTGGGTATTGAACCCAGGGATCTGAGCATGCCAGGCAAGTGTTCTACCACTGAGATACATCCCTAACCTTTTCTAATTTGAGAAAGCCCTTATTAAATTGTCAAGACTGACCCTGAACTTGTGATTCTCTTACTTCAGCCTCTGGAGTACCTGAGGTTACAGCATTGTGCCATTGGGCCAGGTTGTACTTACTCTTAACTCTATTAAAATAATTTAAAGCCAAATTGATTGTTGTTTGTCTATGCTATTTTTAATATTTCAGTATTTAGAAAATTTATTTCAGGTTCAGCATTAGACTCATAGTAAATATTCTTAAATGTAATTTATAATTTTATAGTTTCCATTTTGTCACATCAGGAAGGGTTTTTTTTGTTGTGGTTTTTAAAACAACCTAATGGAACAAAACATTGACTCTTTTTTTTTTTTTGGTGCGGGAGTGTGTGGGGGGTGTGAGGGGGATGTGGGTGTTGACTGAACCCAAGGCCCTGCACATAATAGGCAAGGCTTTACCACTGAGTGAAATCCCCAACCCTCATGTTGACATTTTTAAAAAACAAAAGTCTCCCCATAATTTAAATCATAGGGTGATACTGTATTATAAAAAAAAGCCTTTACTGACAAAAGCATTTGTTTGAGTTGGGCTTAATAATTCACATTTGCACTGTTTCTCATAAGTAATGTGAGCACCTTAAATTAATGCTAATAAAACCAGCACAGTACATCATCACAAATAGATGTATATATAAAGCATAATATGTATATTACATATATATCATGTATAAACCTGGCATGAATGACTTACTGGCAGTTTTCAACAATTCCTTTGAAGAATTCGAATACAATCCAGAACTCAAAAAAAAAAAAAAAAAAAAAAA
>NW_025999925.1:7055848-7095766 GCF_001458135.2 Marmota marmota marmota | reverse complement strand
AAAAAAAAAAAAAAAAAAAGAAAGAAAGAAAGAAAAGAAATAATTGTAATAATTGGATGGAACCCAGAGAAAATGACCTCACAGATAATCATCTCAAACTCTCAGGGCCAAGCACCTGTATATGCTAGATAAGACTCTGCCACTGAGCAACATCCCTAACCCCCACCTTTTTTAAATTTATATTTTTATTGTAGTTGGATGCAATACCTTTATTTTATTTATTTATTTTAATGTGGTACTGAGGATGGAACCCAGGGACCTGCACATGCTAGGCGAGCACTCTACTGCTGAGTCACAACCCCAGCCCCAGATCCCCAACCCTTTCTTAATACTTAATTTTGAGATAGAGTCTAAGTTGCTGAGACTGGCTTTGAACTTGTTCCTGCCTTAGCCTCTGCTGTAGCTGGATATACCACACCTGGCAAATACTTGGGTATCTACTATCAACAATAAAACAATCTGAAGAACAGTTTCCCATGAGGAAATGGTGTAAGAACTACCCCAAAATGTACTTCCTACAAATAAGCCAGAGTAATAGTTCATTTAAAAAAAAAACAAAAAAACTAATCTGATCATGTTATTACTTGATTAATAATACCTTACAATGATTCCAATTTGTTTTGAGGGTAAACTGTGAAGTCCTTGACAGGACCTAGATGGTCAGCCCCAAAGTTGGCTTACTTTTCCAACCTCATCTCTTCCCTCTTCCCTCTATACATCACCAGCCTGCCTCTTCTAACCTTCCTAGGTACACTTAGAATAGGTAGTTGTCCCCACCTATGACTATCTGGTCAAAGCCAGGCAATGATCTACCTCATATCTAGTGAATCTCATAGCTCTTATTCATATTATAATTATCTTGTTTCACCATACTCTAAGACTCCAACCACGGTGACTGCATCTTATTCATGCTTTTAAAGAAAATTAATAGCTTTTTTTTTTTGAAAGAGAGAGAGAGAAGTTTTCAAAATTTATTTTTCAGTTTTTAGTGTACACAACATCTTTATTTTATTTTATGTAGTGCTGAGGATCGAACCCAGGGCCCCGCGCATGCCAGGCAAGCACGTTACCGCTTGAGCCACATCCCCAGCCAAGAAAATAAATAGCTTTTAAAAAAAAGTGTATGTGTAAGACTCCTTTGGCGCAAGAATTAAAATCAAGAATCAATAAATGGAATGGACTAAAACTAAAAAGTTTCTTCTCAGCAAAAGAAACAATCTGTGAGGTGAATAGAGAGCCTACATATTGGGAGCAAATTTTTACCCTTCACACAGAGCAGTAATCTCTAGGGTATATAAAAGACTCAAAAAGTTACACAACACATACACACACAAGTCACACAACAACAACAACAAATAACCCAATCAATAAATGGTCCAAGGACTTGAACAGACACTTCTCAGATGATAATATACAATCAATAAAATTGATTAAAAAAAAATTCATCGCTAGCAATTAGAGAAATGCAAATCAAACCCCTCTAAGATTTCATTTCACCCCAGTCAGAATGACAGTTATTATGAAGACAAATAACAATAAGTGTTGGTGAGGATGTGGGGAAAAGGTACACTCATACACTGCTGGTGGGACTGCAAAATGGTGCAGCCAATATAAAAAGCAGTATGGAGATTTCTTGGAAAATTGGGAATGGAACCACCACTTGACCCAGCTATCTCTCTCCTCGGTGGTCTATACCCAAAGGACTTAAAAATTGCATACTACAGAGACACAGCCACATCAATGTTTATAGCAGCACAATTCACAACAGCTAAACTGTGGAACCAACACGAATGCCCTTCAGTGGATGAATGGATTTTTTTTTAATGTGGCATATATACACAATAGAATATTACTCAGCAATAAAAGAGAATAAAATCATGGCATCTGCAGGTAAATGGATGGAGTTAGAGAATATAATGCTAAGTGAAGTAAGCCAATCCCAAATAAACAAATGCCGAATGTTTTCTTTGATATAAGGAGGCTGATTCATAGTAGGATAGGGAAAGGGAGCATGGGAGGAGAAATAGACTTTCTCTAGATAGGGCAGAAGGGTTGGAGATGAAGGGAGAGGGCATGGAATTAGAAATGATGGTGGAACATGATATTCATTATTATCCAAAGTACACGTATGAAGACACGAATTGATGTGAATATACTTTGTATACAACCAGAGATATGAAAAAATGTGCTCTTTATGTGTAATAAAAATTGTAATGCAGTCTGCTGTCATATTAAAAAAAAATGGAAACACTTTCAGCCCATAGAGCCCACACAGTTAACTATAAAGTCAAATACCAGAAGCTGGAAATCTTCTCACTTTCTACTAAAACAGATCATTGGTCATTTAAAAATATAATATTAAAATCTCTGAAAATCTTTCCAAAGTATGTGCACAAAGCTGATAAATCTAGAGTGCACATTGAGGACACTTGTTCTCCATAAAGAAATAAGGACCGAGGGGCTGGGGTTGCAATTCAGTGGAAGAGCGCTTGCCTAGTATGTGTGAGGCACTGGGTTCGATTCCCATCACCACATATAAGTAAACTGATTAAATAAAGTTCCATTAAACAACATGTGTATGGGTGTATTCATTTCTTTACCCCCATCACCTACTGAAACTCCTGGGAAAAACACTTCATAAATATTTATTCAATGAAGTGAGCAGGGCATTGAGTTTGGTAGAATTCCAAAAGGCAGAAAAAAAGTGGCAAAGGAAAGAGAACTAAAGAAATCCTGAAGTTTAGGCCCCTAGGTACCTTGAAGAACTATGGGTCCTTTACAGAAAGGACAGATCTGAGGAAAACCCGCTATGGGGAAATGAAGGATTTAGGTTTTAGAAATAGTCTGTGTTTACTATGTTGGAAAAGAAATGTGATTGGGCTGGGGTTGTAGCTCAGTCGTAGAGCGCCCTCCTCACACGTGTGAGGCACTTGGTTCGATCCTCAGCACCACGTAAAAATAAATAAAGATATTGTGTCCAACTACAACTTAAAAAAAAAAAGAAAGAAAGAAAGAAAGAAATGTGATTATCAAGATATGACTTAAAGATTAATGTATGTTACAACAAACTACCTCAAGGCAGAAAATGGATAAAGAGAAGCAAAGGGGGAAAACCCAAAATTTAATAATTCAAACACTTGTTGTCTTTGAAATATTGAGTTTATCTCTGGGTACAAAAGGTACATACTGAACAGCTGTAGCTAAACAATCAAGTCTTACTATATTCCATCTAGATCAAAAGGTGATCTAGTCTTCAGTCACTACTAATACCCACACACTTTCACTTTTCCTTATGTCCAAAAATACTGCCCCAACATTTGCTTCTTCTAATACTTACAAAACTACACACACACACACGCAAATATGTGTGTGTGTATTTTTTTTTAAAGTGCCCTTTCAGTAAAAGCAATATTTTCTGGGCCAGTTTAATCATAATAAAACGCAGTATTTTGAAAGAATGGCATAAAAGGTAAATTGAAATAGCGAACATCTAACTTTCAATACTTCAAAGAATTACTTGGCACTATATTGGGCACCATGAGGAATACAAAAAGAAAGACCAAGAAAACAATGAAAAAAATGATTAATAATTTTTAAAATACCATCTTAGATATGTTTTGAGAACAAAAGGATCACTCAGTCACTCTTTTCTAGGGTTTTAATACTATAACTAAGCTTAAATAATCTTTCATAGGAACAAAATATCTCTATCATCTTTTTAAAGTACTATCTACCTCCTTCCATGAAAAGGTCTTTTAATGAAGTACAGTAAGGAAAACTGAACCTCTATTAACCCTGTTTGTTCCATCTGAAATAAAACTGGTAGTTCCAAAAGGTGATGACATGAAAATGATATGGTTAATTCTTATACAATGCTACTACCTTTGGATTTTTACTAATGTTCACTAGGCAGTGAATTATCCTTAAATTCTAGGAAGCTTTAAACTTACATAGTGCAAAAAAAAAAATAAAAATAAAAATCTTTAAAAAGAAAGTTTTGGTGTCCCTCTTGTGTTTCGAGGTATAATGCTATCTACCATCACACAGATGCTGTGAAATATCATTATGTGCCTAACTCTTCTATTAGTAGCAAGTCAAGCATTGGCCCAATCATGAGTGTTTCTCAAGAAAAAATGTGAAATTAACAAGTGGCTATGTAGTCAATAAAAACATCAGTCTTGTACAAAGACAAAAATACCAAATCTTAACTATTTTTTAATTAATTAATAGTTAAAAATAGTTAACTTTTTTTTTAGTTAATTTCTGATGGGTTTTGTTACCTCTTCTTTTAGTGCATGTTTCCTCTGTTCCAAACAGATCTCTTTAGCTCTCATCATCTGCAAAGTCTCTTTAGAAACTGCATACTGAAGTTTTTCCATACGTTCAGCAGCTGCTGCCCACGATGCTTTACCAAATTTCTTCTGATCTGCTCGCATTCGATCGTACACAGCTATTAAAATACAATCATTTTTTAAATGACACTAAGAAATAGAACTTGACATTACAGAATTAGAAAATGTTTGGTTTCACTGACCACATAAATCTTATCTCCATAAGTTACCTAAACATCTCTAAAATATAATGACAATATTGTACAGTCTCTCTAATGTCTTCAGTTTCAAAAATAATGTTCTGCAGATGAAACTTAGTGTCCAAGTAGTTTAAATTTTTTTTTCAAATACTTTCATGTCTAGTGTTAGTAACTTTCAAAACTTTATCAGAACTTTATTCTGTTAAGGTTTTGACAATCTGTCCTAACTATGCTAGATGAAGGAAAAACCATGACTATTTAAGATTATAAACATTCAAATCGACATTCCTAGTTCTATCATTCTTTTCCCTCCAAAAATATCATAACACCCTGAGGTGGGAGAGAAATAAGTTCTAGATAACATGGTGCTCGTGCAGAGGAGATAAAAACAATACAATTGATTTTCAGAGAAGACACAGCCCTGACCCATCCATCAAAAAGGAAGAACTTTTTAGTTTATCACTGCAGACCTAGTTCAAAATATAAATCTGGTGGCTAGGTGAAGCTGCACATGCCTATATTCCCAACAACTTAGGAGGCTAAGAGGGAGAATCCAAATTTCAGGCCAGCCTCAGCAACTCAGAATGTGGGGACAAAGCTCAACGGTAAAATTCCCCTGGTTTTAATCTCCAGTACCAAAAAAGGACATACAGACAGACACACACACACACACACAATCTTAGTAGTCAAAAGGCTAACATCTTCCAGTTAAAAAGTAGCACTGATAAGTAGCACTGTAGTGGCTCATTCTGGTCTTAAGTGATTGATCCAAACACACTTTTATTAGCATAAAACAAACTAAATTATCTTTTCTTATTCAAGCTCAAAGGCTTTTGGGCATGATAAAGTGCTTAGAATTTAGATAATAAGAAATCTGTAATGATTCTATTGAAGCATGTGGAATCCTAGGATAATGCCCATAGGAAAAAACATCTGAAACTGGAGATGAAGTTACAAATAAGAGCAGTAATCTATAAATTGTTTACACAGGTCCTGGGGTTGTGGCTCAATGGTAGAGTGCTTGTCTAGCACATGTAAGCACTGGGTTCGATCCTCAGCAACACATTAAAACAAATTAAAAATTTGCAGGGTGCAGTGGCACACGCCTGTAATCCCAGCAGCTTGGGAGGCTGAGACAGGAGGATTGGGAGTTTACAGCCAACCTCAGCAAAAAGCAAGGCACTAAGCAACTCAGTGAGACCCTGTCTCTAAATACAATACAAAAAAATAGGGCTGGGGATGTGATTAAGTGCCCCTGAGGAAGGAAGAGAGAAAGAAAGGAAATAAAGGTGTTGTATTCATCTACAACTGAAAATATTTATAAAATAAATTGTCTATATAGAATCAAAACTAACAAACTATGAATTACATGAGGATTTAATGACAGAATCACTGCACTTATCAGCTGTATACAGAACTGATGGACACAAAAAGTCACACAGAACTGAAGAGGATCACAAAAGTGAGGGTTTTTTGTTGTTGTTTTGTTTTTTTGTGTTTTTAATTTTTCTGTAATGGGTAGAGATTTTTTTCTCAACTAAAAGTGTGTTGTGTATCTAGACACTATCCTTAATATCGTGTTTTCCTTTTTAAAAAACTTTTTCATTAAAAAATTATAATACAGCTTCATGGTCATGTGTAACTTTAACTTTGTTAAGAAACCATAAAATTATTTTCTAAAGTGACTGTAGAATTTTGCATTCCTAACAGAAATGAAGAGTTCCAATTACTCTATATCCTCATCATTACTTAGTATGTTAGTATTTTTAATTTTAGTCACTGTAATACACATTAGTGGTATCTCTCACTGTGGTTTTAATATGTATTTTGTGGTGACTAATGACATTGCACTCCCCCCCACCCCCCGTGCTTGTTTGCTACCCTTATCCTCTGGTGAAGTGTCTGTTCAAGTTCTCTTCCCAACTTTTCACTGGATTATTTTCTCATTTTTGAGAGTTCTTTATGTAGCCTAAATACAAGTTATTTTATCAGACGTATGCAAATATTTACTCCCAATTACACTCTTAATTGTCTCATTCTATTTAAAGTGTCTGGCAACATAAACATTTTAAACTTTTGATGAGATACATTTTACCAAGTTGCTCATTTACAGTCTGTGCTCTTTTTGCTTTTAGCTTTTTACAGTTTATATCTGTGTAATGTATTACTAAGAACTCTTTGCCTAATCCCAAGGTATAGATTTAGGTAATTCAAGGAAATAGATTTTTCTTTTGGAATTACATTCTACATTTGAATCTATGATCCATTTGAATTTAAAGGAAGGTTTATATCAAAGTTCAGTTTTCTGTATGTAGATGGTCAACTGTTGCAATATCAAGTGTTGTCTCACTATTGATTTGCTTTATCAAAGATTAAATGGCCATATTAGTATGTCTATTTCTTTACTACTATTCTCGATCACTGATTTTAAAGGAAAGGTAAGTGTACCCACATATGCCTGCCTACAAAGTAAACACCTTAATTTGCTATGGTCTTTAACTACTAGGATAAATGATCCTATGTTTTTCTGTATAATTATTCCCAATGTAAAATACTTAATCACTCATCTTCAAAAATGCCTAAAAAGAATAATTTTACTGGGACTTACCTTTTTGAGCTTTTGCTGTTATTTCAAAATATTTGACTGTAAGATCTTGAATAGATAGTACAGCCATATGAGCTTTCCGCTGCCAGTCGGCATCTTCTTTTTGTAGACTCTCAATTCTTCGGGGTCCCAGATAATCATTTTCCATAGAAATCTTTAGAAAGAAAGAGAAAAAAATTTAAAAAAAAGGAAAGAAGCCTTTTAACTCACTTTTCTTCAAACATTTACTAAATGCTTATGTGTCAGCCATTAAGCTAGGTGCTAATAATCCAATACTTCTTTCACACTGCTCTAGAAGAGATGCTATTAATTTAAAAAAGAAGTGATTAACGATGAAACAGACTATTTGACATAGAAATCTATTTTCCATGCCTCTCCGCTACACTCTTCCATCTCTTCCCCTCAATATATAAATAAAGGATATAAACCAAAATGTTAAAAATCTGATTATTTTGGGGTGTTGCAATAATGAACAATTTATTCTGTCCTTTACAATAACTACAAATTCAGGTTAAAAATTATCTATGTGGAGCTGGGGATGTGGCTCAAATGGTAACGTGCTCACCTGGCATATGCGAGGCACTAGGTTCAATCCTCAGCACCACAAAAAAAATAAATAAATAAAGATATTGTGTCCACCTAAAACTAAAAATAAATAAATATTTTTGAACAATCATCTGTGCACCGCTTCTGTAACTTAGCAATATCCTCTCTCAAAACAAAAAAGGTAGTTTAGTGGTAGAGAAGGAAGGAAGGAAGGAAGGGAGGGAGGGAGGGGAAAAAATAGAACAGAAGGAAAGAAAGAAAATGGAAGGAAGGAAAGAAAAAGAAAGGCAAGATAAAAGAGGAATAGAAAGGGAAACAATTATTTGTGCAATAAAATATTAGTTTAATTTACTGCCATTAAATAAATAAAATATAGAAAATGCAAATTTTAAGACTGATAATATATAAAAATTAGCCCATGTGCATACTGATAAGGCCCATGACTGAGGCTTAAGGAATTCTTACATTCTGATGTTGGGTAAAGAAGGACCTACAGACACCAAGTCAGACATAAGGAAATTCCAGAAGCAGTAAGATTCAGAGGAGGAAAGACTCTCATTGTCACACTCCACTTAGTAGAAGAAGAGGATGAGGACTAGTATCCATGGACATAATATCATGAAGATCACTGTACTTAGCAACATGGTTCTGACCTAAAAGGTAAACTCCCTTTGCTTTTTAACTTCCATCACATCTTTAGAACTCAGTTCATTTATTGGTTTGTGAAAATACCCTGACTTTCCATAATAAGCTAGTTGGTGCAATACCTATACCTTTCCTTCACAACAATTACTACTATACTCATACTTTACCATTATTTTGTGAACTTGCAAATACTAATACAATGTATTGTATTTCCTAAATGACAGAAAATAGAAAAAAATTCCCTTCCATGCATTTTGTATCAAGAGAAATGCAGACACACATATATAAATAATATTCCGAGAAATCTTATTATGTGAAGGAACAGAGAAAAAGAGAGACCTGGGGAAAGCAATGGGCTTATCTATGGGACTTTTGCTTTCTATTTTGAGTAGCCACATCTTTTTTTCTTTCTTTCTTTTGGTACCGGGGATTGAACTCAGGGGCACTCAACCACTGAGCCACATCCCCAGACCTATTTTATATTTTATTTAGAAATAGGATCTCACTGAGTTGCTTAGCGCCTCGCCATTGCTGACGCTGGCTTTGAACTTGCGATCCTCCTGCCTCAGCCTCCCCAGTCACTGGGATTATAGGTGGGCACCACCAAGCACAGCTTGAATAGTCACATCTTAATGGGAGATCATGGGCAAGGTGAGGTAATATAAGAAACAAGTATCCAGTGGAGGGCAAATCTAAAGCTGTAAGAGATGGGGCTAATTAGTATAGGGAAATTCCTTAAAAAAAAAAAATAGGGAAATTCTTAAGAAGAAATAACCAGAGATGTTTGCACTGAAAAGTTGTTTGAAATAAAGGCCAGATTTGGATCATACACATCTAACATGAAAGTTATGCTTAATATGGTTATAAAACACAACTTTATGCAATAGTGTTTATGAAAGTTTTTTTTGGTATTTTTTCCTGGCAGCACTAGAGATAGAACTCAGAATCTTGCACATGATAGGCAAGTACTCTACCACTGAGATACATTCTCAGCTCCTGTAAAGGCTTTTTTAAAAAAGTTTTTAATAACAGGAAATGATGCTTATAATAGTAGGTGAGGACAGATCAAAATCATAGACATAAATCCTATTATCTAAAAGAGTTGCAGAAAAAAGACAAAATAAAAAATAATGTATTATTACTGTTATCTTGTTGTGGTAAATTTTTTTTCCTCCTGCTAAAAACTGCAAACTCACTTTCCCAAATTTTTTTCTTCACTGAATATATACATCTTTCATAGTCATAAGGAAAAAAAATGACTTGATCTCTTCTTGGGTTCACAAACCATACCAAGTACACAAGGTGAAATCACATTATCCCAGAAGTTTCCTGTTTCTGTTCAAGCAAACAGCTAGTCCATGTTTTCAGATATGGGGCCCACCAAGAAGCAAGACTATGAGTTACCTCCTTTTTTCCAATCTACAGGAGGGAGGAGAAGTGGAGATATTATCAGAATCTAAATGTCTCCACTAATAGCTAGAAAAGAGAAATATGAATCTATGTGAGTTCCATATCTGGGACTATTAAAAAAATGCCAAACAAAGAAATTTAGGCCAGGAACAGCACCTTTAGTTTCTTGATAGTCAATTCCCTACTGGATCTCCTCCCCCACTTTTAAAATTCTCAGTGAAGGTTACTATACCTCCAACTTCAGGAGCCTAACATAATATGCACTGCATATCGTTGGACTTTTCTTCTCCTTTTTAGACTTTCTAATGGCTCTTTCTGGAAATTATTTCAACTGTAGAATTTGAATAGAGAGACTAGTGTACTAGGTGCTTCAAGGAGCACAAGTATATGATTGAGATGCACATTCTCCTCCTAGTAAACACACAATATCTCATTGGTGAGGTGCTACAAAGATATCTGTGATGTAGAAGTCAGTTTTGAAATTAGGAGACACAGCTGTTACTTATTAACTGAGAGCTTTGAAAAATTACTTATCAAGTCAATTGTCCACTCAAAATGATGGCATATTACACATCTGCTCAGTGCCAATATTGCACTGTAGACAGCAAGACATTTGACTTAATGAAAGACATGGGCAATTTAAAGAATTACAACAGAATATGAAAAAAACATCATGACAAAAATTGCCTAAGATACCAAGAGAACACCAAGGGTAGAGGTTTAGGTGCAAAGTCTGGTCAGAACTAAAGGAACAGAGTAGTGGATTCACAGAGAATAAGCAGAAAAAATTGGGGGAGGAGTAAATATTACAAATAGTGAGCCTCTGGGTAAAAAGAATAAAAGTACTTTAAGACCATGGAGATTTATGCTTAAAAGTCTGTTGAGAGCAAAAGTAAATAAAGTTAAGTAAGACAATCAGGGGAGACAAAGACCACTGAGAAGAATCAGAAGGGGAAAATACATTTAGTTATTTAGATCAGGACATATTTCACTGAGTTTCATAACTGCAGATGGCTTTAAAGGAGGATGTGACAGGTCTATATGGAGTACAAGGGGAGAGAGAACCCCTGAAAAAGACAAGCTAGAGGCAACTACCAACCTGAACAAAAGTGTAGAGGCAGGCATGTGGAGGGCATGCTAAGGGAGAGAGAGTAGTCTAGCCTTGTAGGAGCTTAGATGAAGCAGATAAAAGCAATGGGAGTGGAGACTAGAAAAGTATGTTGTGGACACTATGAGGAGGTTTTTAAATGTCAGGCTGAGCAGTGTATTCTTAATTTGACAAGGAAAAAAAAAGCACTGTGGGATTTTAAGCAATAAATAGTATATTTGAACTTTATTTTAGATTCAAGTATTCTAGTGGACCTGGCTGCTCATAATAAAATCATTGAGGTGTATTTATCCCTGATTTTAAAATCTCTGTTTAAAAAGTGAGCATTATTTACAAGGGTGGGATAGAACTTCAATAATGCTGCAAGTCGAAATTTTAATCTCATAGTTAGGATTTATGAACTTTTATTCACAGTATAAACACAAGAGAAATGGAAATAACATGCATTACAGCTTTTAGACATGATAGTCTTTGACATCTACCTGAAGTTAACTGTGCTTTGTTACCTTCACAGAATAAAAAAAATGCTCAGTATGCTCTTCTTCTAAGCTGCTTCTTAATTTCACTTCCCAAACTCAGTAGTCACAACATCTATCAAGCCTGAAGCTTGTCTATCAAGCCTAAATTCTTGTCTATCATTTCGAAGTCCATCCTTCTGCTTTATAATGCTTAGATTTGGATCAGCAGATCTCCTTTAGGCTTTTCCAACAAAAGAGTTTGGAAAAGTTTGCTTAATTTTTAATAATTCCAACTCGTTCTTTGTTTGCCCAGTCCTAGGAGGGGTAGCTCCTTTTATAATTGCTTCCTCTGAGGTGCCTTAGAGTAAATTTCTTGATTTCCTAATTATTCAAAATTTTAAGATAGAAATCATTTATTTGCATGTTAAATACTGTATCCTTAATCCACAGGACTTGGGGGGAAGTGTATAATTTACATTAAGGCTTTTTGGGGAGAAAAAAATTTTTCCTTTAAAAAAATTCTGATAATTATTCGACGATAAGTTGTACATTGCTGTTGGATTAATATCTTCATCTTCTCTACACACACACATTCACGTATATTTAAGATAGACATGCTTTCTATGCTTTTTTCCCTATACTTTTTAACAGACTTTTTGAACTTAGCTGTAATGTTGTCACTAATAGTTAAGATCCTTAACAGTTTAATGTACCTAAAGCATTAAGCAAGAATATTCTTGAGTTCTTTTCCTAACTTGGTTAACTTGAAGATGTACAGCGTTGGTCTGCTAGATCATGTGCTAAAAACAATGACAACTCTGTTTTGAATTTCATGGCTAGAAAGAAAACAGTCCCTGTTTTAATATGGAAAAAAAAAATGTGTGTCCCTTTAGGTAGCTAGGAGAGTGAAACTAGTTTATAAATACAAATTTTCTGGCATGAAGTTCCTCATCATAAAGCACATCACTTGCTGAGATACTGGGTTTTATATGAAAACTTAAAATTACTTCTGTCTATTGCTGGGATACTGGGGTGGAAGAAACCTAACTAAGATTCTTTGGTGAAGCAAATGTCAGGATTCACTTGTGAATATACTGATATGGTAATACTTAAGATGCAAATTTCCCAGGCCCTAGAGTTGCCTGAAGATGATTCTTCAATAATAAGCAAATACTAAGAGCTTCTTCATACCCCAGGCAAGAAAGTGAAATGATGCATATTTTTCTTTTAAAGTGAGGCAGACTCAGTAGCATATGCCTGTAATCTCAGCTACTTTAGAGGCTGAAGCAGCACTTTAAGTTTGAAGCTAGCCTGAGCAACAGAGCAAGACTTTGTCTCATATTGAAAAAAACAAGAGAGAGAAGAGAGGAGAGAAAAAACAGAGAAGGCTGGTGGTAGAACACTTGGCTACAAAGGCACTTATATAATCTTGCTTTGTAGGTAGGGAGAGTAGAGGATCAGCACATTCAAAATTTACAAAATGTGGGAGACAACTGGCAAAATGAGGTAACTTGCTCCAAGAGAATTTCCTCTTTTCCTGTATATTCTTAGATCCAAAGCATAACAACAATTCTCATACTGTGTTAAAACAGCAGGCTCTGCAAACATTCAATCCCAACCATGCCACTTACTAGCAACCATCAACGGTGCTAGGTTGGTATGATGATTGAGAGTATTAGTTACTAAATTCTTTTTTTTTTTTTAAGAGAGAGAGAGCGAGCTAGAGAAGAGATAGAGAATTTTTTTTTAATATTTATTTTTAGTTTTCCGTGGACGACATCTTTATTTTATTTGTATGTGGTGCTGAGGATCAAACCAAGCACACTACCCCTTGAGCCACATCCTCAGCCCCTAGTTTACTAAATTCTGACAAACAATGTCAATACCATCTTGTCTGAATAAAAGAACAAGCTTTTTATTCAGTTCACCATTCCTGTTTCTATATATGTCTACCTGGAATACTTACTAGTCCAATCCAAAGTTTATACTGACACATATACCCATTTCCTACTGGGTTCTTATTCATTGTACAGTAGTGAAGCCCCAGATAATCTCTCTTTTGCATTTATAATCAACTTGAGATATAACTTATATACAACAAAAGGCATCCTTTTAAGTATAGTTTTGATTTGACAAATTTATGGGTCCATTTAACAACAAGAATAATTAAGATTTAGAACACACCAATCATCCCAAAGGATTCTCTTATGCCTACCCATCCTCCCTCAGCAATTTCCCCAGCATCATCCCAGGCAACAACCGTTTAGCTTTCTGTCAGCACATATCAGATGATCATTTCTAGAATTTCATATAAACAGAATCATACAGTTTGTGCTTTTTATGTTTGTCCTTTTACTCAGCATAATGTTGTAGGCAATATTATTTTAGCTTAAATTGTATACAATTAAGCTAATCTGCAGAGCAGTCAATCTGTCCAAGTTTTAGCAGCAGAATTCAACCATGGAACATAACCACAATCAAAATACTAGACATTTTCATCACCTCCAAAGGATTCCTTGTGATGCTTTGCAGTTCATTACTTCTTGCATTATATACTCTTCACTCTTTAATCTGGATTCTATTACTTAGGGTGCTTTTTCATTCCTTTGCATTGCTGAGACGTACTCTACTATATGAAAATGACACACTCTGTTTACCTATTCACCTGTTGATGGTATTTGGGTTATTTCCAGTTTTGGGCTATTACACATGAAACTAGCATAGACATTATGCACAAGACACTTTTGTGAACAAATATTTTCATTTCTTTGGTTTAAATAGCCAGGAGTCTAAATAGATGGTTTTAGGTAACATATGTTTTAACTTTTGAAGAAAGACCCAAGATGTTTCCAAAAGTGATTATACCACATTAAACTCTGGCTGGCAATGTATGGAGATTCCAGTCATTCCACATCCCTACCAGCCTGTAGAACTAACAAAATTCATTTTTAGCCACTCTAATGGGTATAATAGTATCTCGTTATAGTTTTAATTTTCATTTCTCTGATGAATACTGGTACTATGAACATCTTTACATTAATTATTAGCCATATTTTAAGAGTCTTTTAAAAAATTTAGCCAGGTTTTAAAATGTTATTTTTCTAACTACGCTGTAAAATTCTTTTTTCAGATGTTTCACAGGTACAAGTATTTTCTTTTTTCTTTCTTTTTTTTGAGAATTTTAATATTTATTTTTTAGTTCTCGGCGGACACAACATCTTTGTTTGTATGTGGTGCTGAGGATCGAACCCGGGCCGCACGCATGCCAGGCGTGCGCGCTACCGCTTGAGCCACATCCCCAGCCCTACAAGTATTTTCTGTCTATGGCATGCCTTCTCATGTCCTTAACAGTCCAAACAGCAAAAGTATCCAATTAATCAAATTTTAGTTTATGGTTCAATTTTTCTTTCCTATCTTCAAAAAATATTAAAAAACAAAACAACAGCAACAAAAATTTCCCTTTCCTTCCCAAAGATTATGAAAACTTTCTTCTAAGTCAAATCAATTGACAAGGGTACCAAGAATACACAATGGGCAAATGACCATCTCCTTTAATAAACTGCATTAGCAAAACTTGGTATCCACATGCAGTTATTAAAATTAGGCTCTTCTCACCTTATATAAAAATCAACTCAAAATGGATAAACTTAAATGAAAAACTTCAAACTTAAATGAAAAACTGCATAAGAAAACACACAGGAAAAGCTCTACGACAATAATCTAGGAAGTCACTTTTTGGATATGACAACAAGAGCAAAAACAGACTAAAAGAATTACCTCACACAAAAACACTTCTGCACAACAAAGGGAACTACTAAAAGTCTATGGAAATGTTTTATCAAGCCATACATCTGATAAGGGGTTCATATCCAAGATATACAAAGAACTCAATCGCAAGACCCAATTTAAAAATGGGCAAAGGACAAAAGCAGACAAAACATATAAATGGCCTACAGGTATTTTGAAAATGTTCACTCTCACAAATCATGAAGGAAATCAAGTTAAAAACCACAATGAAATATTACCTCACACCTGTTAGAATGGCTATAATTAAAGAGAAACGCTGGAGAGGAGGTAAAGAAAAGGCAACCTTACGCAACCTTTGCACTGTGTTGGTGGGTATGTAAATTAGTAGATCCATTATGGAAAACAGTAGGCAAGTTCCTCAGAAAATAAAAACAGATACACGATTTTTGTATGTACCAAATGGATATGAAATCATTATGTTGAGACATCTTCACTCCCAAATTTATTGCAGCATTATCCATAACTGAAGAGATTAAATCAATCTAAGTGGCCATCAACAGATGAATAGATAAAATGTATATACACAGAATGCTATTTCCTTCTGCAAAAAGAAGGAAATCCTGTCTCTTGTGACACAACACGGATAATCCTGGAGAACATTACATTAAGGGAAACAAGTCAGACACAAAAAAGATAAATACAGCAAAATCCCACTATATGTAAATTCTACAAAGTTGAACTCATAAAAGCAGTGAACAGGATGGTGGTTATCAGGATTGGTGGGGAAAGGGTAGTGAGTATGGGGTCTTGGGAAGATATTGGTTAAAAGATATACATTTGCAGTTGGGAGTAGTAAATTGAAAAGATCTGTACAACATGGTAACTATAACAGTATATTGTATTCTTGAAAACCACTAACAGATTTTAAGTGTTCTTACCACACACACAAAAAATAATAATAAGTATGTGAGATAATGAATATGTTAAGTGGCTCAATTCAGTCATCCCACAATGCACAAAAATATTATGTTGGTTGGGAGTAGTGGTGCAAGCCTGTAATGCCAGGGGGCTTGGGAGGCTGAGACAGAAGAATCAGGAGTTTAAAGCCAGATTCGGCAATGGCTAGGTACTAAGAAACTCAGTGAGACCCTGTCTCTAAATAAAAATATAAAACACGGATGGGATGTGGCTCAGCAGTTGAGTGCCACTGAGTTCAACTCCCAGTACAGCCCCCCAGAAAAAAAATCAGGTTGTACATAACAAATAAAAATGATATGTATTGGGGCTGGAGTTGTGGCCTAGTGTTAGAGTGCTCACCTAGCATGTTCAAGACCCAGGGTTTGATCCTGGGTAGTTTGTGTCCAACTACAACTAAAAAATAAATAGTTTTTAAAAAATGGTATGTATTAATTAAACATTTTTTAAATAAAAATAAATTTTAAAAACCCTGCTGGAATTTTAATCTATGGAGCTGAGTATAAATATAAATGACATCTACCTTGATTTGGATATGATTTCCATGTGACCTCCAAAGGCTTATATGTTAGGCTTGCTTCCTAGGGGGGTAGTATTGGAGGCAGTGGATCTTCAAGAAGCGAGGCCTAGTGTAGTTCTTTAGAACAGTCTGGGTTGGATACTTGGAAGGAATTGTGGAAGTCTTGTCTTTCTGGCTTCCTGATCTCTTCCTTACACAGGCTTATACTACATCCACCATGACGTAATACAACCTAAAGAAGGCCCTCTCCAGAAACTGAACCATGCTATTTGGACACTGAACCTTAAAAATGTGAGCTAAGTAAACCTCTTTTCTTTATATTTATTTAATCAGTCTGCTTCAAGAATTTCATTATAGTAACAAAAACAGACTAATACACTGAAATATAAACATTATTTTTTCCAATTTATTAATGTCCCATACCTCCTTTTATTTAGGCATCCTAATTTTTCTCTGCAAAGTTTTGCAATATTCAATATTTGGGCTTTAATACATTGCTTAAACTTATCCCTAAACAATTTATGCACAGGAATGCTAATATAAGTGGTACTTTAAAAAATTTGATTTTAAGTTGCTGATATCTAGATGACAGGAAATGCAACTGAATTTTTAATAATGATTTTATATCCCTAAACTTATTTCTAGGATTTCTAGTTTTTTAAGTTCCTTAGGATTTTTGACATGTGACTTTTTCAAATAAAAAGCTTTATTTCCTCCTTTCCAATTTATGTTTTTAAAAAATGCCTTATTGAACTGGCTAGGACCTCCAGGATAATACAGAATAAAAGTGAAGAAAAGTTGGAGATGGAGTGTGGATCAGTGATAGAGTGCTTGGCTAGCATGTGCAAGGCGCTATGTTTGATTACTAGTACTACCACCATCCAAAAATGGATAAACTAATCAATCTCACCTTGTTTTCAATATTAAGGCAAAGAATTCAGTCATTCACTATTAGGTATAACTATAGATGTTTTATATATGCCCTCTATCAGGGTGAGAAAGTTCGCTCTTCTTCGTTTGTTGAGTTTTATCATAAATGAGTACTGAACTTGGCCAAACACTTGTCTGCATCTGTAGAAAGGATATATAGTGTTTTCCCCCTTCATTTGGATAATTATGATAATATGGTAATTTACATTGGCTTATTTTTTAATATTAAACCATTCTTGCATTTCTGAGAAAAATCCCTCTTGATCACAGCATATCATCATTTTTATAGATTAATGGACCCTATTTCCTTGTTTTATGTTCAGGATTAAAAACAATATATTCCGGGCTGGGGCTGGCAGGTGCGAGGCACTGACTTGGATTCTCAAAACTGCATATAAATAAATAAAGGTCTACCAACAACTAAAAAAGAATGTTAAAAAAAAAATAGTGTATTCATGGAGAGATTTATCTGTAGTTTTCCTTTTTCTGTCTTCATTTGAATTTAGCATGAGGCTAAATGCTGGCCAGATAAAATGAGATGGGGAATATTCTCTCAGCTTTTATTTTCTAAAAGAATTAGTAAACACAATTCACAATAGCTAAATTATGGAATCAATCCAGGTGCCCATCAATAAATGAATGCATTAAGAAATTGTGATACACACACACACACACACAGGAATTCTACTCATCCAGTAGAAAGAATGAAATTATGGCATTTGCCAGGAAATAGAAGGAAATGAGGAATATCTTGGTAAGTGAAACTAGCCAAACTCAGAAACTCAAAGGTCAAATGTTTTCTCATATGTGGAGGCTAGGGTAAAATAAAGGAAGAGGGGCAAGGAGGATAAGATTATATAAGGAACCAAATATAAATTAATAGACAGTGAAAGGAGTCCAGTAGACTAGGGGAAGGAGCAGTAGGGGAAGGACGGGAGGGAAAAGGAAGAGAATGGGGAAGAACATGAAAAGAGATCCATTTTCATGCTTGTATGAATTTATTGGGATAAACCTAACTACTAGTAATAACCATAAAGCTCTAATAAAAAATTTAATTAATTAATTAAAAGTTTGTGTAGAATTGGTATTATTTCTTCTTCCACTGTTTGACAGAATCCTCTAATGATGTCATCTGAACCTGGAGTTTTCTTTGTGTAAAGGTGTTAAATTATGAACTCAATTTTACTAACAAATACAGGACTACCAAAATTTCTGTCTTCTTGAAATCCGTTTTGATAATTCATATTTTTCTATGAAGTGTGTCCATTTCATCTAAACTGTAGAATTTGTTGGCACAAGTTTTTTTATATTCTGTTTATCTGTAGAAATATACTGATTTTTGTTTAATCAATTCAATTAGGTTTCTAAAATATATTGAAATATGTATTTTTTTACATAACCAGGTTTTGGTTTCACTGATTTTTATCTACTAATTGCTCCCTTTGCATTGATTTCAACTTATTTTTTTCACTTTTATTTAACTTTTTTTTTTTTTTGCAGTGCTGGGGATTGGATCCAAGGGTGCGCTACCACTTCACTACCTAACTCTATTTTTAAAATTTTAACAACAGCATCAAAATTGCCATCCTCCTTTCTCAGCCTCATGTGTCACCATGCTCAGCTGATTTTCCAGTTTCATAAGGTAGAAGTTTCAGTCATTGATTTTAGATCCTTCTTCATCTAATGTTAAGTACTTAAAGCCATAAATTTCTCTACAAATACAGATTTACCTTCACTCTTTGATATCTTGTCAATGATTCAGATTAAGATTTCATAGGTCTAAGATTGTTCCCTTTCCCAAAAGATGGAGATAGGAAATGAACAGTCAAAAAAAAGTGAAAAAAAGAAAAAGGTGCTAGGCATGTGGTTCCCTGTTAAAGCACTTGCCTAGCATATGTAAGACTGAGTTCAATTCCTCGCACCACACAACAACAACAACAAAACACAAAGCATCCTCCCAGAAATCAGTCTTCACTAGACTATTAGGCTCCACATAAGGCAATCATTTATGGGACATGGGTAGAACAGCAATCTAATCAAAATCACTGCAGACTAATGATTAGGGAAAAAAGCTTTTATAATGCCATCAATTCCACACAAATCTTAAGAAACATAAGAAAATAATATACCACTAGAATTATTTCAACATTAATGATACCACAAATGATATACATTCAAATACTTTTCCTACTTCAAGGTTTGTGTGTGCGCATTGTGTGTGTGCGCGCACGTGCACATGGGCACACACGTGTGCATTTCTGTGAACTGAACCCAGAAGTGCTTTATACTACTGACCTAACCCCCAGCCCCTTTTATCTCATTTTGAGACAGTCTCACTAAGTTGCTGAGGCAGGCCTCAAACTTGCGTTCCTCCTGTCTTATTCTGAAGCTGCTGGATTACAACTGCAAGCCACTGCACCGTTACTTCAAGGCTTTTCAACTAACAATTATCTCAGTGCACCCAACACATGTCCTACCAATAGGTCAGGGTGAAACATGCTTCTTACTCAATTTTAGGCAGTGATTTTCATACTTAAACACAAAATTTACTGAACATATCTTATTTCATTAAGATTTACTTAACCTAGAAGACTGTGCCAGCAAGATCCTTTTATTGATATAGCTAGCCTGGCTTAGTAACACAAATACATTTAAAAACACAGAAATCATGACTTCAATTAGCTGCAAATAACCTTCAGAAGCACCAAAATATTTCTATGACACTACATATTTTCTGTGTAACTATGTAAACACAAATACCTTGCCAAATCAATTATAATTGCTTTTCTAGTGAGTATGGATTTTCTAACGTAAAAGTAATGAGTAATCAGTAATGTAATTAGAAAAATAAATTATTTGGAATTACAGACACCTGATTTTGAGTACTGAATCAACTCTTCTACTAACTAGATACAAACAAAACCAAATCATCCCAATGTTAGTTTTCTTATCTACAAAGCAGAAAAATTATCTAATTTATAGGGTTATTGTGAAAATTAACTAGTTAACAGCACCACTTAACATGCTAAAAAAAAATAGAGTAGTCATAGTTGATGGGACATCTGAGGGTCAAATCTCAGAAAAAGAAATGCAGGAAAATATCATTTTTATCTTTAAAAATGTCACAAATTTTAAAAGTATGTTGTCTGTTTTTCCTTACCTACACTCTGCTTCCCAGGAAAAAGGGAGCAATAAGTGATGATATTGTCAGATACAGCCTCACAAGTCCATGCTGTCAAATTTTCTAAAGTATGAAATAATATAAAACTAAGAATGCATATAGATTCTGGGTACTCAATACTGAATGGGAGTATGATACTGGCTGAACAACTGCAGTGGTCTCTAACAGCAGGTGGGATATCCAAGTCATCCAGTTCATTCCTGGCCTTCCAATCGGATTTTCAACAGACAAATATCTATAGTTCATTTTGTAAAGCTGAGGATATTCCAACTTCCAAAAATTCTTAGTTTCTTTTTACCATTTTAATCCAAGAGCCAAGTTTAGGATAAAATTGACTGACACCTCAATATTTTTCAGAATGTTAAAATAAAGGATTGTGTCAAATGTATTTGTATTAATTTCTATCCTGATTTATTAGTAAAGGGGGAGAAAGACATGCTTTACCTTCTCAAACTTTTTTAACCATCCTACTAAGAATCCCTGCCACAAAGCATGAAGTTCTCGGAGTTACTGATAATTTTCTCGTACACACATTCTTATGTAATGTTCTTACTTAACCCATTATATAAAACACAATTTTAATGTCCCAGTTCAGCAACACTTCCATGTGGATTAAACACAGTAATACTAACATGTGGTCAGCTATAAAACCAAACCCTTAGTACTTGCTCAGAAAATGTAATACATATTTCTTCATGAATGAAAACTTAATGTAATGAATTTTAACACTACCATTAAACCACTATTCCCTAAAGAAATGTTCCCCAGACTTCTAGTAAAGAAATTCAGAACTATACAGGACACAAAACATTAAAGGGCGACAGAGGTAGAGGAGGGGATGGGAAACTTCCAATGTATTTACAACTTTGTACTTTAACAAGAATGTATTTCTGGGCTAGGGCTATAGCTCAGTGGTCAAGTGCCTGCCTCGAATGTGTGAGGCACTGGGTTTGATCCTCAGCACCATATAAAAATAATTAAAGATACTGTGTTTATCTACAACTAAATATATATATATATATATTTTTTTTTTAAAAAAGAACATATTTCTTTTTAGGCTGTTCTAAATGTTAGCTACTCATTAGAATTACCTTTTGAGACACTTTAAAATGAAATGCTAAGGCTAGACCAAAACCAAGAGAAAGAAGAAGTATTTGTCTATATTATTATTATTATTATTATTATTATTATTATTATTATTATTATTATTATTATTATTATNTCAATCCCCAGTACCAAAAGGAGGGAAGAGGAGAGAGGGGGGAGGAGGAGGAGGAGGAGGAGGAGGAGGAGAAGGAGGAGAAGGAGAAGGAGAAGAAGAAGAAGAAGAAGAAAGGCATAGCTAGCCAGGCTGAGAACAATGAAAGTAGGTAAACTACTATTTAGTGTTTAAAAGACTACCTTGATCTGCTGTCTTCGTAGCATGGCAAGTTCTCTCATGTCTCGGAATGGCTGCAGTAAATACTGATAGAGTTCAGTTGTTGCTTCTGCAAGGCTGCTATAGGCTTCATCCTCCATCTGATATAAGTCCAGAAGCTCCACCATGCTCTCTGTGTTCTTATGCTTATCCAAGAGCTGTCAAGACAAGCAAGTTTCAATACTAAGAAAACTGAGTATAATAACCTATAAATAATTGTTCTTGCTTTTAACATGCTTCCTATCATGTGCTAGGAATGCTAAAACCCAGTAGCAAAAAGGAACTAAAAGTACTTGATTGCTTTTCACCACTCATCTCCATGTTTCAAGTGTCTCACTACTCAAGACCACATCCTAATTCATTTGGGAGGAGGGGAGCCCCATAATTCTGCCTAGCATAAAACCAATATCTTATAGTATTCCATAATAAAGAAGAAATAAAGAAGAAAAAGAATGGGTGGGGACATAGCTAAATGGTAGAGCATTTGCCTACCATATTCAAGATTCTGGGTTTGATCCCAGCACTGCAAGAAATAAAAAAACAAAAATCCTAGTTAGGGGATTGGGGTTGCAGCTCAGTGACAGAGTGTTTGGCCTGCAAGTATGAGGCACTGGGTTTGATCCTCAGCATAACATAAGAATAAATTTAAAATAAACATATTGTGTCCATCTACAACTAAAAAAAAAATTAAAAACAAAAAACCCTATTTAATTACTAATCTACAAAGTAATTCATTGACTCTTGCCTTTGTTATTTTACTGATTTTCCCAAATCTCTTGTAAATTTTTTCCTCACCCCGATTTAAAACTTTCCCTCCTTTTTTTTTCACCAAGATGGCGCCGAAAGCTAAGAAGGAAGCTCCTGCTCCTCCCAAAGCTGAAGCCAAAGCAAAAGCTTTGAAAGCCAAGAAAGCAGTGTTGAAGGGTGTCCACAGTCATAAAAAGAAGAAGATCCGCATGTCACCTATCTTCCGGCGACCCAAGACATTGCAGCTCCAGAGGCAGCCCAAATATCATTGGAAGAGCGCCCCCAGGAGAAACAAGCTTGACCATTATGCCATCATCAAATTCCCTCTGACCACTGAGTCAGCCATGAAGAAGATTGAAGACAACACACTTGTGTTTATTGTGGATGTCAAGGCAAACAAACACCAGATCAAACAAGCTGTAAAGCTCTATGACATTGATGAGGCTAAGGTTAACACCCTGATCAGGCCTGATGGAGAGAAAAAGGCATATGTTCGACTGGCTCCTGATTATGATGCTTTGGACGTTGACAACAAAATTGGGATCATCTAAACAAAGTCCAGCTGTCTAATTCTAAATATACTTTCTTTTTTCCAACAACAACAACAAAAAAAACAAAACATTCCCTTAATGACTTTCTTAAATTCATACCCATCACCTCCTTCCAGATTAAGGTGACAAAAAAAAAAAACTAAAACAAAAAACAAATGAACAAACAATATATGTTTGTATCTCTCTGCATTCCTTGGTACTCATGTGTGTACATGTTTCTCTAGATTTCATTCATTCATTCATTTCATTTTCAAATACTCTTAAGAGCTAGGCATACAAAAATATGGTTCTGATCCCTATGGACCTTACTGTGTAGTGAACAAAGAGAAACCAAATTTATTTTCAAAATGTCAAATTATAAGTATTTTATTGATTATGAAATAAGAGTTTTTAGAATAAAAGCAATAATAAAAACAAGAGTCCTATATGAAAGAATGAGAGTTGGGGAAAGGTGGTAAACTATAATACTAGTTTAAAATGGACAGAGAAAAATGGTCATACAAAAAAGCTTAAGTTGAAATTTAAAGAACCAAAAGAATCATATAGCAAAAAAATAGTACTTTATACTTATTCTTCATCTCTTGTCTACCTGGTAACAGTATCATTTCTCCCCCAAAGACACAAAATTCTTCTATTCCTAACCATATCTTTAAGTTTCAACTATCTTCCTCCTCGTTTCTTGCTTTTAGCAATCATATAATTTTTTCATATAATTATGCTTAATTTAGGCTTCAAGGGCTGGGGTTGTGGCTCAGAGGTAGAACGCTCGCCTACCATGCGTGAGGCCCTGGGTTCAATCCTTAGCACCACATGAAAATAAAATAAAAGACATTGTGCCCACCTATAAGTAAAAAAATAAATATTTAAAAATTAGGCTTCAAATTTCCTGCCCAGGTTTTTTGGCCAAAAGTACAACACTTTCATTAATAATCATTATAAATCAGAATCTATATTAAATTTCTTTTATAATTAAAAAAATGCCATACAAATAGTAACTATCATTCTGTTGTTTTGAAGCAACTACATGTAATCCTTTCCACTTTTTTTAATATTTATTTTTTAGTTATAGGTGGACACAATATCTTTAAGTGTTGCTGAGGATCGAACCCAGTGCCTCTCACAGGCTAGGCAAGCACACTACCTCTGAGCCACAAACCCAGCCCAATTTCCACTTCTTATATTGACTAAGTTGTCCCATCAAATCTCCTCTCCCAGGGCAACATACTATAAAACAATTACCTGGAGGTACTATGGAATGACCAAAGTAAAAATTGAGGAGGAACTGACACTTTGAAGGAGGAAAGGTCCTAGTGATTTTTTTTATTCATAGATTGTGGCCTGAGATTATGCCTCACTGAGCGGGTACCACAATAGGAGAAAGGCGCAACTGAAACTCACATAGAAGCCCAAAGTTTTGCTGGCTTGAAAAATCAAAGGTAAGAGAAGTTTGAGACAACCACAGCAGCTACAAGGCAAGAGGTTAATTCTAAAAAGGAGAAGGCCTAAGAGGAAGCAATCCCAAATATGCATATAAACTCTAATCAAATCTCTGGTGAATCACTGAAACTATACGTTCACATAGGCTCTAAGCAATACTGTATTTATGCATAAGAAATTAATAAATATTTTAATTGCTGTCTTCTGCAAGGGAGACAGAGTTTAGGGTTTGAATTCAGTCAGATTAACCATCTGTCAAAACAAAACTGTAAAAATCAACACTCTCGGGAGGAGCATAACAGAATCCATACACTACAAGTATCATTTACAATGTCTGGGATATAATCCAAAATTAGCAGATCTAAATAGATAAAACAAATTTCAGTACTCAAAAGACAACTAATGGAGAGCCACCACAAGATGAAACAGATTTGGGTTTAGCAGATTGATTTCAATGCAATTATTCAATGATGCTAATGGATATAAAGGAATTATGTTCATAAAGAACAAACGACTGAGGGTTGGGGCTGTAGTTCAGCGGTAGATTGCTTGTAGCACATTGTGAGGCACTGGGTTTGATCCTCAGCACCATGTAAAAATTTTAGATATTGTATCCATCTACAGCTGAAAAATATTTAAAAAACAAACAAACAACTGGACAATCTCAAGAAACAGAAACTAATTAAAAAATAAAGAAACATCCTGGAATTGAAAAATACAAAAACTTACAAAATACAAAATACAAAAATAAAAAATTCAAGGATGGGTATAGAGTATGTTAATGACAGTATGAGAACCTGAAGAAAGATTAAGATAAATTTACCTAATCTGAAGGAGATGGGAAAAATGAACAAGAACTCAGAGAACTGTCATAAAAACAATACATTTGAGTTCCAGCAGAAGAGGAGCAAATGGAACAGAAAACATTTCAAAAAATACTCCAAATTGGTTAAAGGCATCAATTTACATATTCAAGAGCCGTTGAGAATCCAAATGCAAAGTAACCCACAACCAGGCTATTACAGTCAAACTACTAAAAATCAAAGATGAGAATGATAAATTTTTAAAAGAACCAAAGAGAAATAACATTTAAGGTAAACAAGTGAATCGGAACAATGGGGCATGCCTGTAATCCCAGTGATTTGGGATTAGAGGAAGGCTGAGGCAGGAGGAGCACAAATTTGACGCCACCCTAGGCAATTTAGCAAGACCCTATCTCAAAATAAAAAGAGAGGTAATCCAGTGGTAGATCCTGCATACTGCAAAAAAAAAAAAAAAATGAGAAGAAGAAGAAGAATAAAAAATGAAGATACAAGGGTACAAACAAATGCTGACTTTCAAATCAGAAACAGTAGAAAACAGAAGACAGAGGGAGATATCTTTAAAATGCTGAAATTAAAGGGAAAGAACAAACAACAACCCACACCTGTCAACCCAGAATTACATCCAAGGAAATAATTTTCAAGAACAGATAACAGGCCTTGAGAGGCTGAGGCAGGGGACCACAAATTCAAATCCAACCTCAGCAAAAGCGAGGTGCCAAGCAACTCAGTGAGACTCTGTGTCTAAATAAAACACGAAAAAGGGCTGGAGATGTGGCTCAGGGGTTGAGTGCCACTGAATTCAATCACCCCACACCCCACCCCGCAAAACAAACAAACCAACCAAACCAGATAGCAGTGGTATATGTCTGCAGTCCCGATTTATTTGGGAGGCTGAGACAGGAGGATCATCTGAATCCAAGAGTTTGAGACTAGGTATGTAGTTAGTGATAGAGTATAGCATGTTTGAGGCTCTGACTGGGTTCAATCCAAGCATTACAACCAAAAAAAGGAAAAGAAAAAAAAAATGGGAGCATAACTCAATGGTAGAATTTATGCTTAGTGTGCACAAGACCTGGTTTAATCCCCAGCAACAACATAAAAGAACAAAATGAACGTTTTTCCAAAACAGTGAAAACTGAGAGAATTCACTAACAGCAGAAGGACACTACAATTTTTTTTTTTCATTTTTTAAATTTCCGGCTAAAGGGAAATAGTACAGATGAAAACTTGGATGTTTGGGAAATAAACAAACAAAAAATAAATAAATATATAAAATGGAGGTACTGTGGCCAACTACAACTAAAAAAATTAAAATAAAGTTTTAAAAGAATGGAATGTCCCTATAAACAGCAAATAAAGTGAACTTCAAGATACACAGTATTAATGGAGATAATGTTGAGCGTTTCTAGACCAAAGATTTAATTCATCAAGAAGATATACAGTCATAAAAAAGTGTGAATTAGCTATGCTTATTGTGTATTCACCTGTAATCCCAGCCATTCAGGAGGCTGAGGCAAGAGGATTTTCAATTTCTAGGTCAATCTCAGCAATTTAGCAAGGCCCTAGGCAATTTAGTGAGACCCTGTCAAAAAAAAGGCTGGGGATGTGGCTCAGTGAAAGCACCCTTGGGGCTCAATTCCCAGTACCTTAAAAAAAATTTTGCTAACTTAATAGACAGAATTGAAGCAAATTCAGAGTTGGAGGTGTCTAACACTCTCAGCAATTGATAGATTAGAAAATTTCAGTAAAAATAAAGATCTGAAAATACTATCAACCATCTTATTTGTCAATGACTGAAAGATATCAAGGCAGTTCTAGGGGCTGGGGAGGTGACTTGTGATAGACTGCTTGCCTAACATACATGAGGCCCTGGATTCAAACCCCAGCAAAACAAACACACACACACACACACACACACACGAAGGCAGACCCATGCTAGGCTATAAAACAAGTCTCAAAAACTGAACAAAATTGAAATATTGAGTATATCTGCTGACCACAATGGAATGAAATAAAGGGAATGCCCTGAACTATCTGGAAATTAATATACTTAAAGATATAAAAAAAAAGAAGCATAAGAGACATAAAAACATTTTGAAATGAATAATGAATGAAAGTACAACCTATTAAAATTTTGAATTCTGGCATGTAAGAAGATTGGAAGTCACTGTCATCCACACAATAAGAAAATAAGCTAAACAACTGAAAATCAACAATTCTTCTTGGAATCCATCAGGGAACTGAGGTCACAGGGCACTCTGTCCCTAAAATTGGCAAGGCAAATGGTCAAAGAGAATCACAACTTACTGGAGGAGAACCCCAAGAACAGAAATCTTTGAGGGAACCATGGAGGTGTGTGTCTGTAATTCTGGAGACTGAGGCAAAAAAAAAAAAATTGCTTGAACAAGGATTTCAGCACCAGCTTGGACAACATATTAAGACTTTGCTTCTTAAAAGAAAAGAAACATCAGTGGGACCCAAGACTAACGTAGGAAAACTTGAACTACAACTGGCGAATTAACACAGTTACAGTATGGAAAGTATGAGAGTTAAGGACAACTGGCCTTGCCCTCACAGTTTTGAATTTTATCTTCTAGATCAGGCTCTTCATATGAAAATTACAGAAAAGCCCCCTCATACTTTGGACAAGGAAAGCAATCAATTATTTTGAAATAAGTACAGAGAGCATTCTGTTCTTAATGAGGTCTGCCATTAAGAGAAAACTATTTTATAGAAACTTGCTGACTAAAAGAAGGGACATACCCAACACATGACTTTTCTTTCCTTCTTGTCTTGTCATAGAATGCCTGGATAGTGGCGAACACCGAGAAATACTTGTGAAGGTGACAACCCAAGGGCACAGGCTCACTAAAAGTCAAACCTAATAGGACTATAGAACACTTCCTCTTCACCCAATATGGTATAACCACTCACAGGGCTCTGGTATTTTAACAGGGATTACAATGGAAAAAAGAGCATGACTCAAATTCTATATATGGAGTCTCTAGGGAAATCAAAAGACAAGAGGGGACAAAAAGACCACCACCAGATGAAATTTTAGCTCAACACATAGAATAATCCAGAGGGAAATGCTAGAAATCAAGGCATTAAGAAAAATGAAAGAATGTCTTAGATTGTACAAAGGAAGAAAATCAGTGAGCAATTACAAAAGTTACTGTATTTTTACGGCATAATCATCATCACCACCTAAAGGCACACCATTTCTCAGTCCAAAAATTGGTTTATAACTTCTCATCACATAATTATCACGTGGTATAATTCTCTTCATCATGCAACTTAAAAGGTAAACACAGCAGCAATGTATTCACCAGTGGCATATGGATCTTCTCTTGTACTGATAACCATGAGTCCAGAATTCCTGGTGCATGTGTACTGTCAGTACATTTATGAAAGCCTGCTTATGTACTAATTGTGTAAACTCATTTTACATGAGTGAACTGAGGAATGAAGGTCAGATAACAAAACCAATGATAGCAGCACATAATCTTCAAATTGGAGATTAAATACTTATTAAATACTTTGCTAACACTGTAGTAACTTTTCTCAAGTGTGATATTTCCACTAACACAACTAATGTGTTAACTTTTTTTTTATATTAGACTGGAAAAAATGTCAATTAAACTGTCATGAAGAATTGATGTGTCAATTTGAACTATTCAAATTTAATGTACATTCCTGAGTATTCCATGCTCCTAATCTTACAAACACATTTAGTAATAAATGATTTAAGTAATCAGCATAATTTTTTTTAAAAAGCTTAACATATGGGCTGGGGCTATAGCTCAGTGGCAGAGTGCTTAACTAGCATGCGTGAGGCACTGGGTTCAATGCTCAGCACCACATAAAAATAAATAAAATAAAGGCATTCTGTCCATCTACAACTACAAAAAAAAAAAAGCTTAACATAATGTTTCACCCCGCCTTTTTTCCAAAAAATATTTAGCATAAAATCTACAATGATTATGCAGTGAGTATACATATAAGGTGATGGGAACACCAGAAGATAAAGAAAAAGAGATATGAACAGAAGAAACATTCGAATAACTCAATGTGCCAAAATTAAAGACAGATACCAAGACAGATACCAAAACACAAATCAAATAAACAAACAGGATAAGTAAAAAAAAGTACCAAACAGGATAAGTTAAAAAAAAAAAAAAGAAACTACAACTGAGCATATCAGAATCAAGTTGCAAAAATCAGACAAAATCTTGAAAGAATGTCTGTAATCCCAGAAGCTTGGGAGGCGGACTCAGGAGGATCACAAATTCAAAGCCAACCTCAGCAAAAGTGAGGCACTAAGCAACTCAGTGAGACCCTGTCTCTAAAGAAAATACAAAATAGGGCTGGTGATGTGGCTCAGTGGTTGAGAGCCCCTGAGTTCAATCCCCAATACCCCCCAAAAAAATCTTGAAAAAAGCCAGAGGAAGGGAAAAAAAAGCACTACCAATAGAAGAGAAATACACGGGACCTCAGAAATAATGCAAGAAGACTGGAATGAAATATTTAGAGTGTTCAAAGGAAAACTATTCCCCAATCTAGAATTCTATATCCAATGAAATTATCTTCAAAGAGGGAAAATTATCTGAGAAGGGATTTGCTGCCAGCAGATTACCTTGGAAGACATGTTAAAGCTAGGCGTGGAGGTATGTACACATCTGTAATCCCAACTATGTGGGAGCCTGAGGCAAGAAGATTGCAAGTTTAAGGCCAGCCTGGGTAATTTGGGGAGACCCTGTCTCAAAAATAAAGATGAGTCAGCATGGTGACGCATGCCTGTAACCCCAGCGGCTAGGAGGGCTGAGACAGGAGGATCACAAGTTCAAAGTAGGCTTTAGCAATGGTGAGGTGCTTAGCAACTCAGTGAGATCCTGTTTCCAAATAAAATACAGAAATAAGGCTGGGGATGTGGCTCAGTGGTTGAGTGCCCCTGAGTTCAATTCTGGCACCACAATAAATAAATAAATAGGGCTAGTGATATAGCTCAGTGGTAGAATGCCCATGGGTTCAATTACCAGTACCAAAAAAAAAAAAAGGGGAGGAGGAGGAGGAAACAACAACAGATCCTCAGTAAGGGTCCACTTCACATCCACAGAATCAATTTGAAACTCAATAAGATCGTCAAGTGATGAGTATTCATTAATGTTTCAGAAGCACTGCTTCAGTGAATAATATTCCCATACTAACCCTCACAGAAGTGTCAATTTTCATATTTACACTATTGTGACATATAACTTATTTTTCCTAAACCTTAATTCCTCCTCCTCTTTCTCTAATTACATTTACTATTATTCTGTTTTAGATTTTAGATCATGAGCCATGATCTAAATGAACTAAAGCATTTTTGCTATTCTAAAAAAAAAAAAATTTCAAAAAAATAAAAAACACTTTTCCTACCTAAAACAATCACAGAATCATCTTCAGCTTTAGAAGACACATATAGAGTGATAAAATTACCTTAGTCTTATCTCCAGCACTAGTCTTCTTTATCTTCAGGGTTAGGGCCATTCATTACAGTTGGATGGTTTAACAATGGCCTTTAAACTAATTCTTTACATTACGGTGACTTGCTTGGTTTTTTAAAAAAAATCATAATTTAGCTCTTTATTCATAACAAGAAATACTGAACCAATCATGAAGATATTCTGATTCTTCTAATAGAATAGTGCCACTAACTTTAAAAACTGTCACTTTAGAATACAAGGGAATAAACTGAAAAACTGCAACAGAAAAATATTCAACAAGCTGTTTTAATGTATAAAGACCAATATTAAAGTTCAAATGGAAAAACAAGAGGAAGAGACAATGGCCTTACCAGCTACCACAGCTCATGTAAGCATCAAGAATAATAAGTAATAAAAAGAGTTCAGACAGTCAGGCATGTTAGTATACCTAAAATCTAAGACTATGGGGAGGATGAGCCAGGGGGATTCCAAATTTTAGGAAAGCCTGGGCAACTAATGAAATTCTGCCACAAAGTAGAATTTTTAAAAAGGAATAGGGATGTAGCTTAGAGAAAGAGCACTTGTGTAGCATGTGCTAATAAACCCTGGGTTTGATTCCCAGCACACACACACACACACACACACACAAAATCAAATTGTTGTCTTTACAACAATATGAATTCTAGAAATTTGGGGTGAACTAGAACACTTGCAAGCACGCTTGAGGCCTGGGGTTTGATCCCCAGTAAAAAAAAAATAAAACAAAAACAAAATTTAAAAAACCTAGATCAATAATTTAAATGTAAGTAGAATCATAAAAGGGGAAAAATCAGGTTGTTTGTTTTAAATAATCTTGCCATGGGGGACTTTAAGCGTGGCTCAATATCCAGAACCTATTAAATTAAAGACTAATTTTACTGCAATATTAAAACTGGCTACAGAGCCATACAAAATAAATTCAGGGTCTAGAGGTAGCTCAGTGACACAGCACTTGCCTTGCCTAGCCTGGGTTCAATCCCCTGCACACAACACAACACAAAACAAGAAATAAATGACACATACACAAAAAAATTTTAACACACATTACCATTTCCTGAGGCAAGCAACACAATTAAAAACAGGTAAAGAATGAAATGGGTTCACAGAAATGGCTTCTGAACAAATGAAGACTCAATCATAAGGGAAATGCAAAATAAATTACAAACAAAAATATTTCACTGATAAGATCAGAAGTTTTGAAAATGTTTTCAAGAGCATACAGAAACAAAAAGCAGCCTGAGGCAGTGAAAACTGGCATATCCTTTACAGAAAACAATTGAAATAAAACCCATATTCCCTGTACATCTGAAACTCCTCACAGAAAATTATCCCTCATATAATTGCACATGTAAGAAATGATATACAATCTTAACAGAAACAGCAAAAGACCAGCAAGAACTATAAGTCAAAACAAATCTATAGCTGGGTGTGGTGGTACATGCCTATAATCCCAGCAGCTCAGGAGGCTAAAGCAGGAGGATTGCAAGTTCAAAGGCAGCCTCAGCAACTTAGGGAGGCCTTGCCTGTAAATAAAATACCAAAAAAAAAAAAAAAAAAAAAAGACTGGGGATTGTGGCTCAGTGGTTGGTTAAGCACCTGGGGTTCAATCCCCAGTACCAAAAAACCAAACCAAACAAACAAACAAACAAAAAAACCCAAATCTATACAATAGAGTATTATGTAGCCATTAAGAAACAGCCTATTGAAAGGGAAAAAAATCCAACAAACAAGATATATATAGGGTAGATAGTATGCTATCATTTGAACTATTAAAAGGTTGTATCTGTGGATATTTGTATTGGGATGCTATCTGAAAGATACACAAGAAACTCATGAACAGGTATCTCAAAGAAAGGGAAACAACACACAAAGACATGGGAGAAAAGGTTAAGATTTTTGGTTTGTTTTCTGGTACTGGAGATGGATCCCTGGGGAAAGTGCATATGCCAGGCAAAGTCCTTTACTACTGAGCTAGATCCCCAGTTGTCATTTATATTCCTTCTAATAATCACCCATGAAGCAAATGTGTAGATTTTTTTAAAGTAAAGTTTCATACTTTATTCCTTCTTCACTTCCAACTCAAAGGTATTCTGGCTCACACATCCAAAGTGAGGCATTAAATTATCCCCTTCACCGTAATATCCAAAACCACACACAAAACTTTTCTAAAAGATCAGGTATGAAAAGTCTGAAAATGCCACATCCTTCTCTTCCTGTGTCCCCATTTCTCCACCACAATTCTAAAAGCTAATTTAGATATGGAATCATCTACTTTAAGTTACATGTGAAAAGCAAGATTAGGGACTATTGGCAGGTGCTAAGGAATGATCAATTTCTAATCATAGAGTCCTTCTCCGGTTACAAAAATCAGCTCAACTAAAGGCAAGGGTGCATGTAGCAAGCACATCAGAAATAGAATGATATTCAGGAAGGCTAGGACAAGAAAACCAGGGTGGGAGGGGATCAACACTAACGTAATATGAGACTAAAGACATGAATCACACATGGAACACTATGACTGAGTTTCAGAGTAAACAAAACTGTTAAAAGAATGACAAAAACCCAGCGGCAGCAGCATCTATCAATAATAAATTTCCTCTCGCCCCAACTTCCATTTCTTTGAGTTCCACTTTAAGGAACACTAAAGCAAATTCAACACAAACAATATAGACTATTTTCTGCCAAAATAAGAACATCAGATCACTATATACTCATTAATTAATTTATAATAAGCTCTATAAAATTGTATTACAACTAAGAATATCAGGGGTTTTCAAATATTAACATATTTATATATTATTTCCCACATGTCTTTTACTTCAAATAAAATAGGGCTTTACAAAGCTATTATGCAGCAACTAATCTTAATACTCTTCTAGGTGCCCAGGGCATCTCATCTAATACTGCTAATTTATTAACCTGTCTTGCTATAAAGTTTTGTGTTTTTCCATCATGAGATTACCTTATAAACAATTATAATTTCAATCAGTCAGGTCAATCTACTTTAAGTATCTGAAAATAATCTTAAAATAAATAATTGGAATACACTTTAACGGGGCACAATGGTACAGGCCTGTAATCCCAGCAACTTGGGAAGCTGAGACAGAAGCATTGCAAATTCAAAGCCAGCCTCAGCAACTTAGTGAGACCCTTTTTCAAAATTAAAAATATAAAGTGGGAGGCTGGGGATATAGCTCAGTTGGTACAGCACCTGCCTAGGTGTGAGGTATTATGTTCGAATCTCAGCACCACCTAAAAAATAAAGTGGTAGGATGTGGCTCAGTGGTTCAACACCCCTGGGTTCAATTCCTGGTACCAAAATTTACTAGACAGACATCCATCTAAATCATTTCCTATAATTCATAATAAAAAAAGTCCCATAATTCATGATAAAAGCATTCAACAGGGGGCTAGGAGTATGGCTCAGAGGTGGAGCACTTGACTAGCATGCAGGAGGCCCTGGGTTTGACCCCAAGCACCTTAGAAAAAGAACTTAACAGAAGGAAGAATAAACACTATCTTCCTAAGCAAAAACCGACAAAGTCCAGGGAATAAAAACTAAACTTTAGACATTTGTACATTATAAACTGTGAAATGCACAAGATGCTTTAAATAATGCATACACATAAAAAGAGTAAAAATAAATTATAACGAAAACTGGACTATTTAGGATAAAGATTATTTGGGATAAAGAATGACCTATATTTAAAATGTGGAAAATACATCTAAAATAAGGATGAGCCAGGGTGGAGCAGGTCTATAATCTCAGTTACTAGGTAGGCTGAGGCAGGAGGATCCTAAGTTCGAGAAGACTGACAATTTAGTGAGACCCTGTCTTAAAAATTTTTTAAAGGGTTGGGGATATAGCACAGTAGTAGAGCACTTGCCTAGCACACTTCCCGGG
Organism: Marmota marmota marmota; assembly: GCF_001458135.2. Taxonomy (NCBI): domain Eukaryota; kingdom Metazoa; phylum Chordata; class Mammalia; order Rodentia; family Sciuridae; genus Marmota; species Marmota marmota. Next base: position 7,060,726 of record NW_025999925.1, on the reverse strand, counting down.
GTTTGATCATCAGTACCACAAAAAAATAAATAATATAAATAAAAAAATGGGGAAGACAGAAGTTTTTCAAATTTGAGAGCACTCAACTGAGACTGAATAAGAATGCAGATGGAAATGAATGTGAATACAATAAGACTTCTAAGGATTTCTGAATAAGGGCTCAAGAGCAACCAACACAACCATAAAGACATAGTAGGACTCAGGATAAGATAAATGTAGAGCAAGGACCTGGAAAGTAAAGTTTTGGATTATTCTTTTTTATTTTATTTTATTTTTTCAGTAATAGGGATGGAACCCAGAACCTCTCATGTGTTACTGAAGAACTCTACCCAGAGCTACAGCCTCAGCTCTTTATATTTTTTATTGAGACAAGATCTCCCCTAAGTTGCCCAGACTGGCCTTGAACTTGTGATTCTCCTGTCACAGCCTCTGGAGAAACTAGGATTGTAGACATGCATAAATTTTGGATTGTTTGTGAACTTTTTCCAAAGTTATTTTCCTCTATTGAATCACATTACAGACATAATGTAGAATTTCATAAAGCATTAATTGAATGTAAATAAATACATCTTCCTTTCACTTCTTTTTAGCTTCCAGATACCTTTTTTATTTGCTCATGTCTCAACTATCTGATACCTAAAAACTCTGCTTAATGCAAAAATTTCTCTAGCAAAAGGGCTCACAACTTTTATCAGGTACTTAAAGGAGTCAATGACAACAACTTAAAAATTAAAAAAAAAAAATTTTTTTTAACCTGAGCTGATGGAACTGAGTAGAATAGTGGATGGTTATTAGATTCTGGAAAGTGGGGGAGACAGAGGGGAGAAGATACTGCTTAATGGGTACAAAGTCATAATAGGAAGGGAAGAATACATGCTGATATTCTATTATAGAGGGTGGTTATAGACAATATTATATCATATAATCCAAAACAGGAGAAAATTCTGAATGTTCTTATCACAAAGAAATGATAAATATTCAAATGACAGATAACCTAAGTATCCTGAGTAGATCAACATTTAAATGCACCAAAAAACCACATTATACTCCAAAACATCTATAATTATTATGTCAATTTAAAAAACTTGGGCTGGGGATGTGGCTCAAGCGGTAGCGCGCTCGCCTGGCATGCGTGTGGCCTGGGTTCGATCCTCAGCACCACATACAAACAAAGATGTTGTGTCTGCCGAAAACTGAAAAATAAATACTAAAAAAAATTTTTTAAAAAAAACTTTCCTATATTCCCAATAAATCATGGCAAAAGATAAAACTGCCAAGTGACTCTATGCCACTTATTCCTTTCATTGGTGGCAGGATCATCTCTTCAACTTTGGAATTATAGTTGGATACAGATATAGTCCCATCTACCCAGGAGGCTATAGTCCCATCTACCCAGGAGGCTAAGACAGGAGAAATGCAAATTCCAGGTTAGCTTTGACAATTTAGTAAGACCACATTTCCAAATAAAGAAAAAAATAACTTGGGATTATAAAACTGTTAATATTTTTAGCTTTTCATCACTGTGAAAAAATACCTGAACAAATCAACTTAAAATGAAGATTTATTCTGGCTCATGGTTTCAGAGGTTTCAATTCAGGACTGCTTGAACCCATTATCACCTTAGGCCTATGGTGAGGGAGAACATCATGCTTGGGAGGACATGGTGGGAGCAAAGCTGGTCACCTAATAGCAGCCAGAAAATGAAGAGCAAGAGGAAGGAGCTGGAGACCCCAATATCCCCTTTAAGGGAATACCTCCAAAAACCTACCTTACTTCCACTATGCCCCACCTCGGAAAGGGTCTACCACCTTCCAAAAGTGGATAGATGTATTTACCATACACCCGTAGAGGGCAACTTAAGATCCAAACCATAACACTATTCTTACAGATTTTTGAGTAATTTTGAAGTCCCCAATATAAAATTTAAACTACAATCTCCTATAAAGAGTTTCATAACTTTTTTCTCTAATGTGATATCAAACCTAGACTGCCTGCCTCCTTTTGTGGGGGGAGGGTGGTGGTACTAGGGATTGAACTGAGCCTCACACATGCTAGGTAAGCATTTAATCACTGAGCTACATTTCCCATCCCTTTTTAGTTTTATATTGAAACAGGTCTTGGTAAAATGCCCAGGCTGGCCTCAAACTTACAACCCTCCTGCCTCAGCCACCCAAGTAGCTGAGATTACAGGCTGTGCTACTACCCAGTTCCATTTTCTCTTAACTAAGGAGTTATATAAGAAGCAACATGCTACCAGGCATGGTGACCCATTCCTATAATCTCAATGACTCAGGAGACTGAGGCAGAATAGGAAATTCAAGGCAAGCATGGGCAATTTAGTGAGACTTGCCTCAAAATATAAAATAAAAAGGACTGGAGATAGTTCATTGATAAAGTGCCCTTGTAGTTAAATTCCCAGTACTGCCCCTCTCCCAAAAAAACAACATGTAATCTATAAATTAAGTCTTCCTAATTAAATTGCTGTTAAACATGAAAATAATTATCTGCTTGTGAAAAGGAGTGACTCAGAATATTCAACAGGAGGGGCCTATCCCACGAAATGAAATTGGATCTGTGGCTCTGGGACTCCTGATTTTTTTTTTTTTTTTTTGGTACCAAGGATTGAACCCAGGGGTACTTAACCATTGAACAACATCCCCAGCCTGTTTTTAATATTTTATATAGAGACAGGGTCTCAACTGGGTTGCTAAGTGCCTCACTAATCTGCTGAAGTTGGCTTTGAACTCTTGATCCTCCTGCCTTAGCTTCCTGAGTTGCTAGGATTACAGGCATGGGCACCAAGGTGGGCTGATGAATCATTTTTATGTTACCTTTGTATTTTGTATTAATTATTATTAATACTGTTAATAATTAAATAACATTTAGAAAATATAAAGTAATGAGCCAAACTGATACTTAAAAGTGATTTTCAGAGTCTTCATTTTATAGATAAATGGGAATTCTGGCTACATTTTATTCCTGGGGAAATATGTACCTTTCATTAAAAGGCAAATACATGTCATGTGCAGAAACCAACTTTAAAATGGATCAAAGAACATTTAAGAATCTCGTAGTGCATACACTGGGACAGATGAGGCATTTGAAAACACTAAGGAGAATGAAATTTCACTTAATATCTTAAGACTCTAGGAGCACATACATACAGATACCAAATACTAGTTTGTAAAACAACCCATTTTATACTGCGTAGGAAAATTATAAGAATCAACAACTAATGAAAAGTAAAATTATATATATATGTATTTTTTTTCCTTCCAAGATGGAAAATAAATAGGTGCTACAAATACTGCAGTACATCTAGCCTTGCTGTACCTTCCAAGTCGTTAAGTCAGAAAGTAATTTAGAATTATCACCAAGGAAACACACAAACCAACCTGGATAACCATGATGTTCTGTGGTAAATTCTGGGGTAATGAGATTCTTAAAAGCTTGGCACATATCTTTTTTTTTTAATACTTATTTTTTAGTTTTCGGTGGATACAACATCTTTATTTCATTTTTATGTTGTGCTCAGGATCGAACCCAGTGCCTCACGTGTGCTAGGCAAGCACTCTACCACAGAGCCACAACCCCAGCCCTTGGCATATATCTTCTATAATGGATTCACATTTCAAAAAGTGAACATTAGGAAATGGTTCAGGTAGCAATTCAAGGATGAGATGAAGCAAAATTTACATTAACCATCTGGTAACATTATTATCTAAAGTGCTTGGCCTTCCCTACAATAAAAACACAAATTCCAGTATTATACCTATATAATACAAAAACATAATGAATTACATTAATATGCCAGATAGTGGCATTTCAGTCAACTATAGACCACACACAAAGGATCCCATAGGATTATGTTGGTGAAAAAACTCCAATTGCCTCATGACATCACAGCCATGGTAAAGTCATAAGTGCAATGCATAACCCACTTGTTTATGACACTAATATAAAAAAACCCACTGTGCTCCCAGTTGTATAAAGCAGAACACAGGCAAGTATATATAACACATGATAATGGTAATAAACAACTATGTTACTGGTTTATGTATTTGCTATACTAGACTTTTTATCTGCTTATTTAAAAAAATAATAAAACAAAAAGTTAGCCAGGTATAGTGGTAATCTCAGCAACCTGGGAGGCTGAAGCAGGAGGACCACAGTTTAAGGGCAGCTTTGACAAGTTAATGAGACCCTGTCTCAAAAGAAGATTTTAAAAAGGGCTGGGGATGTAGGTCAGTGGTAAAGTACCTCTGCGTTCAATCCCCAGTACTGCCTAACCCCACCCCATAAAAAAAAAGAAGAAAGAAATTAAACAGTGAGATGGCCTCAGACAGATCTTGAGGTATTCTAGAAATCACTGCTATCATAAGACAGACAGCTTTATGTATGTTATTGCCTCTGAATACTGTCTAGTGGGATAAGATATAGAGGTAGAACAGAATTGTACTGATAATACTGGTCCCTGTACAAGCCTTGACTAATGTGTGACCTTGTGTCTTAAATTTTTTCTTTTTGGTACCGGGGATTGAACTCTTGAACTCAGGATGCTTAACGACTGAGCCACACCTCCAGCCCTTTGTTTTTTTTTTTTAAGAGATGGGGTCTCACTGAGTTGCTTAGTGCCTTGCTAAGTTGCTGAGGCTGGCTTTGAATTCATGATCCTCCTACCTCAGTCTCCCAAACCCCTGTGATTACAAGGGTGTGCCACTGTACCTGGCTTAATTTTTAACCACAATAATCATCTTGTTTAAAAGAAATTTAACTGAAGCTCAGTGGTAGAGAATTTACCTAGAATGGGTAAGACCCTGTATGTGATCCCCAGCACTGAGGGAAAAAAATCTTAAAATTAAAAAAAAAAAAAAAAAA
>NW_025999925.1:7041867-7054545 GCF_001458135.2 Marmota marmota marmota | reverse complement strand
AAAAAAAAAAAAAAAAGAGCTTATATACAAATTTTGTATATCTGTTAAAATATTTAAAAAAAATTAAAGGTGGGCTAGGGATGTAGCTCAATGGCAGAGTGTCTGCCTATCATGTGTAAGACACTGGGCTTGATCCTTAGGACTGCATAAAAATAAATAAGCTGGGTGTGGTGGTACACACCTGGCTCAGGAGGCTGATGCAGGAAGATCACAAGTTCAAAGCCGGCCTCAACAAAAATGACACACTAATCAACTCAGTGAGATCATGTCTCCAAATAAAGTATAAAATAGGGCTGGGGATATGGCTCAGTAGTCAAGTGCCCCTGAATTCAATCCCCAGTACCATAAGTAAAAATAACAAAAATTAAAGGGCCTGAGCATGGCAGCATTCACCTGTAATCCCAGCAATTCAGGAGGCTAATGCAGAAGGATTGCATGTTTGAAGACTCAGCAATTTAGCAAGACACTGTCTTAAAATAAAGTGGATTGGAGATGTAACTCAGTGAGAAAGTGAGGTTCAATCCACAGTACAAAAAAAAATAAGGTGGGCTGGGAATCTAGCTCAGTTGGTAGCATGCTTGCCTAGCATTCACAAATACATAAGGCCCTGAGTTCAATCCTCAGAGGCACCAAAAAAGGAGTTGTCTAACATAAAAAATATATATATAAAATAAGGATTATAAGCAAAGAGTATTTTTTATATACAATGTGCTTGTGTTTTAAGCTAAATGTTATTACAACTGGGCCCAAAATTGTATAAAGTAAAAAAAGTTATAGGAAGCTAAGATTAACTGAAAAAAAATTTCTAAATAAATTTAGTGTAGTTTAAGTGTAGTGTTTATAAAGTCTACAATAATGTTTAATAATGGCCTAGGCCTTCACATTCAACCATCATTCATTCACTGACTCACCCAGAACCACTTCCAGTCCTATAAGCTCTATTCACAATTATATGGTGTTTTTCAGTATCTTTTTTAATGTTTATGTATGCTTAGATACACAAATACCACTGTGTTACAACTACCCACAGTCAGTACAGTAACGTGCTGTATAGGCCTGTAGCCTAGGTGTTCAACAGCTTATAAAGTCTAGGTTTGATTTAAGTACATTCTGATATCTGAGCAACAATGAAATTGTCTCATGATATGCTTAAATAAGGAAATAACTGAATTCTCAAACCACATTAATTTTCTAACTTTTCCCAAACAGGAATGGACACTTTAAAATAAATTGACTTGGGGGTGGGGATGTGGCTCAAGCGGCGCGCTTGCCTGGCATGCGTGCGGCCCGGGTTCGATCCTCAGACCACATACAAACAAAGATGTTGTGTCCGCCGAAAACTAAAAAAAATATTCTCTCTCTCTCTTTAAAAAAAATAAATTGACTTGTTAAAAAAATGGTATTCTCTCCTCTGGATGGCCCACATTCTCCCTTAATTTATCCCCATTATCCCCAAAGACATCTCTCCCTTGAACGTGTGTATCTGTTTTCCTAAATAAATCCATGTCTATGAAAACAAAACAAACAAAAAAACAAAAAACTCATTAGAAAATCAAATTCTGGTTGGGTACAGTTTCACACAACTGTAATCTCAGCTACTGAAAAAGCTAAGGCAGGAGGATCACAAGTTTAAGGCCAGCCTGGTCAACTTAGCAAGACACTATCTTAAAAAACAAAAAACAAAACAAACAAACAAACAAAAAAAAACGAAGTTTCTAAAAAAACAAAAATAAAGAATAAAAGAAACTCTAGATCCTTTGAAAAACATACTAATAAAATAAAGGTAAAAAGGAAAGCCAAATACAAGCAGTTCTCAACTAGCAAACTTTGTGCCCTAAAGACACTAGATTTTTTTCTCCTAAAGATAATATTTTAAGTAGTAGCTGATTTCCAACTATACTACCCAGAATAGTGGTAAACATACAAATGCAATGAAAAATATTAAAACCCAACACTGTACAAGTCATTAAAATCCTGGTTAGAGGCTGTACAGGTACACACCTGTAATCCTAGCAGCTCAGGAGGCTGAGGCAGGAGGACTGTGAATTCAAAGCCAACCTCAGCAACCTCAAGAGGCTAAGCAACTCAGTGAGACCCTGTCTCTAAATAAAATACAAAACAAGGCTGAGGATGTTGCTCAGTGGTGAAGTGTTCCTGAGTTCAATCTCTAGTATCCAGGGGGGCAAAAAAAAAAGAGAGAGAGAGAGAAGTTATTAAGAAATTTGATTTTAAAAAAAATATCAGAAGCAAGTTGGACTCAGGGACACAAATACTCAAGAGGCTGAGGCAAGAGAATCAAGTTTCAGGTCAACCTGAGAAATTTTGAGATCTTGTCTCAGAATTTTAATAAATGGGTATTGGGATAGGGATGTAATTCAGTGGTACAACAGCCCTGGGATCAATCCCCAATGCCACAAAAATAAACTAAAAAAATATAGTGATGTGACTCTGTGACAAAATGTCCCTGGGTTCAATCCCCAACACCAAAAAATTTATTTGAGAGTTATTTGGGAGCCTGATACAGGAGGATTACGCAAGCCCAAGAGTTGAAGGCCAGCCTGAGCAACTTAGTGAGACCATACCTCAAAAAAAAAAAAAAAAAAAAGAGCTTATATACAAATTTTGTATATCTGTTAAAATATTTAAAAAAAATTAAAGGTGGGCTAGGGATGTAGCTCAATGGCAGAGTGTCTGCCTATCATGTGTAAGACACTGGGCTTGATCCTTAGGACTGCATAAAAATAAATAAGCTGGGTGTGGTGGTACACACCTGGCTCAGGAGGCTGATGCAGGAAGATCACAAGTTCAAAGCCGGCCTCAACAAAAATGACACACTAATCAACTCAGTGAGATCATGTCTCCAAATAAAGTATAAAATAGGGCTGGGGATATGGCTCAGTAGTCAAGTGCCCCTGAATTCAATCCCCAGTACCATAAGTAAAAATAACAAAAATTAAAGGGCCTGAGCATGGCAGCATTCACCTGTAATCCCAGCAATTCAGGAGGCTAATGCAGAAGGATTGCATGTTTGAAGACTCAGCAATTTAGCAAGACACTGTCTTAAAATAAAGTGGATTGGAGATGTAACTCAGTGAGAAAGTGAGGTTCAATCCACAGTACAAAAAAAAATAAGGTGGGCTGGGAATCTAGCTCAGTTGGTAGCATGCTTGCCTAGCATTCACAAATACATAAGGCCCTGAGTTCAATCCTCAGAGGCACCAAAAAAGGAGTTGTCTAACATAAAAAATATATATATAAAATAAGGATTATAAGCAAAGAGTATTTTTTATATACAATGTGCTTGTGTTTTAAGCTAAATGTTATTACAACTGGGCCCAAAATTGTATAAAGTAAAAAAAGTTATAGGAAGCTAAGATTAACTGAAAAAAAATTTCTAAATAAATTTAGTGTAGTTTAAGTGTAGTGTTTATAAAGTCTACAATAATGTTTAATAATGGCCTAGGCCTTCACATTCAACCATCATTCATTCACTGACTCACCCAGAACCACTTCCAGTCCTATAAGCTCTATTCACAATTATATGGTGTTTTTCAGTATCTTTTTTAATGTTTATGTATGCTTAGATACACAAATACCACTGTGTTACAACTACCCACAGTCNAGCAACTTAGTGAGACCATACCTCAAAAAAAAAAAAAAAAAAAAGACCGCTGAGGATGTAGGTCAGAGGAGAACACTTCCCTAACATGTGTAAGACCCTTGGGTTTGATTTCTGGCACTAAAAGAAAAAAATACAAGAATCACAATTATAACCAAATGTACCAAAAGGATTACCATATGTCCTATAAAGAAAACCAAAATAATAATATGCACATAAAATCATAACAAGGAACCTGGAAACCACAGAGTAAGTATTTATACTGAGGAAACACAAGTTCAAGGCCAACTTAGGCAATTCAGCAAGTCCCTCTCAAAAATTTTTTAAAAAGGGATAAGATGTAGCTCAGGGGCAAAGTACCCCTAGTGTTCAATACCTAGGACTACAAAATAAGAAAGTAAATAAATAAATAAATAAAACAACTTCAAGATAAATTTTTAGAAATTACCTTATACTTCAAGCTTTTTAGGTCTCATAAAGCTCATTAAAGAGTTTAAGACCTGCTCAAGAGTCAACTCTAAGCCCAGCATGGTAGCACAGGCCTATCATCCCAGGTGAGGCAAAAAGATTCCAAGTTCCACGTGAATCTAGGCAAATTAGTGAGACCCTGTTTCAACATAAAAAGGGCTGGGGGGGCTGGGTTTTGTGGCTTAGTGGTAGAGTGCTCGCCTAGCACATGCAAGGCCCTGGGTTCAATCCTCAGCATCACATATAAAATAAAGATATTATGTCCAACTACAACTAAAATATTAAAAGGGGAGGGGGAATGCTGGGGATGGAGCTCGGTTGCAGAAGGCTTTCCTAACATACAGGATGCCCTGATTTTGATCCCCAGCACACACACACACAAAAAAGGGGGTGGGGTGGGGGGCGGGGGAGTTGAGAGGGGAGACTGGAGTTGTAGCGCAGTGGTAGAGGGCCCCTAGCTTCAATCCCAAAGGCTCCTTCCCAGTGAACTTTACCATCTGTATCAAAAAACAAAAAGTACCAAGAACCACTATTTACCTTTCAATGTCTGTCCCTTTACCCAAGCAAATTCATGCTTCTCCTATCAACAAACTTAGAGAACTAGGCAGATTTAGAGGGAGCAGAGCCTGACCTATCAGAAAGTGAAGACACACAGGAAAAGTTCCCATTACAAAAGAGGAAAAAAAAAAAAAGCACACACATATCAAATCACCAATTGCTCATCCTGCAATTTTGAAGCACCACTATCAACAAAATTTTATAGTCAACAAAAGGACAAATAAAGCAGTACTGGAGAACAGTAATGAACTGATCAATTAAAGTTACTTGTGAAAATCTGGGAAGTGAAGCAACTAACTTCAAATAAACAGCTGCTATATTTGACACATCAATCCTCACAACTACCTTCTTCCTTCCAATACACAAAAACAGAACACACATGTGCCCTTGTAATCATATTACTAAAGAATTAGTCCAAGTTGGCCTTGTTTTAGCCAGAAAGAAACAAGCCTGATTTTAAGCCTGAAATATCTGGTGGACTAGGCATTATGTGATGTTAAATGGCAAGCAGAGAAACCATCACATTAATTATGAGGAAAACTGTCATCCTGCCACTAGCCTCCATATTTTCATTCTACATGAAGTGCTAACCTAGAAGAATATATACTCGTTTCCCTGTACTTACAGCTTTTCTCAGAAATATGGAACATGGCCAAAAGTTAAGCACAGGATTGAAGAAAACCAAATCATTATTTTAACAGCTTCTCTCTTTCAAGTCTTTTGTCATAACGCTAAGAATCTCATTATTTTTTTGTTTTACAGTAACAGTAGTCTGCAGTATTTTCATGGGAGTATATATGATCAGCCAAGGCTTCAACTACTGTGTTGATATATTGCCTAGCTCCTAAAAGGCTCCCTATATCCTCAATGTGTAACATGCCATCTTTTAAATACCTCCAGTCAAAACTTGCCAGACAGCTCTTTCTATTGCAACCACATTATTTCCCTCCCTGGGCCTGCTTCTACCTAATTTATCCCTAATCAGGGGTCATGATTTCTGGCCAAGATGGCATCCTAGAGTTTCTAAAATACTGTCAATTTTCTAATGTATATAGTTGGATTTCAGAAGGACTTCAGAGTTATAAAACTAGTCTTAGTTTTCCAGAATAATTAGGAAAGTCACAAATGGGAAAGGGATGTAAATAAACAGTCCTTTCACAGCTCCTTGTCTTGTTCTGTTAAATAAGCTCTGGAGTCAGGAACTGTTTCTTGCTGAGCCATTTTAAGATATCAAAAAAGTGTAAAACTGCAATAGTTTAACATGTGCTAAAACTCAAGTGAATCCCAGTCCCACTGGGGGGAAAAAAAAAAGAAAGAAAAGGAAAAGGAAAACTATGTTGGACACCCTTTTCTTAAAATATAAACCTATTTGTAGGGCTGGCGGTATAGCGCAGTGGTATAGAACTTGCCTTGCAAGTTTTTGTTTGTTTGGTTGGTTTTGTTTTTGCAGTGCTGGGGATTGAACCCAATGCCTTATGCATGAGGCAAGCTATAACCCCAGCCCCTGCCTAGCAAGTTTTGAGGCCACTGGTTCTATCAGAGCAGTAAATAAAACCCCAAAAGTAACATGAATCTATTCTTTCATCTCCAGGCAATCTCTTTCCTCTAAAATACAATATGAAGATGTCTCCCTATTAATTAGTTTGAAATAAATTATTACCAAACTGACCAGACTTGGGAGGGAAAAAGGGTAGTGTTGGGGATAGAGCATGGGGCCTCACACATGCTGGGTGTACATTCTACTACTGAGCTCAACCCCTGCACTGGCTACAATTATAAAATAACATACTTTCCCACCTCAAGAGTAGAGATTGACATCCTTTTCAATATCATCAAGGGGAAAGAACATTGGTGTTTAGGATTTAAAACCCAACCTGTGGCAAGGCATGGCAGGAAAGATGTAAGCATAGGTTAAGACAAATCTAGGTTTGAATCTGAGTTTGGTTACTCCTTACCTGTTTAACCCTCACCGACCCCACATAACCCCTTTTAAGTCTCAGCTTCTGTTTCAATAAAATAGGTATAACACCCACTTGGATTGGGGATATAACTCAGTGCTGGAGCATTTGCCGAGCATGAGGCCCTGGGTTCCAGCTAAGCATGGCAAAAAAACAAAAACAAAAACCAGAAACATCCACTTTTCTCAAAATACAGTGTAGATGATGAAAAGAATTGGTAATGTGAAGAACCCAAAACCTAACCTGTTTTCTCAATAAAATAAAAAAAATAATAGCTGGGGATGTACCTCAGTTGATAGAATGCTTGCCCCACATGCACAAAGCCCTGGATTTAATCCCCAGCACTACACAAAAATAAATAAATAAATACATAAATATTCTTTTAAAAAAAACCTATAATCTCTAAAAGAATGATTCGGTAAAAAACTAGAGAATCTTTACTAATGAAACAGAAAAACTACTTCAATAGAAGCTCTTCTGTAAATGCTAGGGACTTTATTGGGCACTTACTTACATAAGAAAACATTCTTTAGGTACTTTTTTCAATTCCCTCCTCCTGTTATCATTTGTTTATATTGCATACTAGGGGTTGAACCCAGCCTGTACCAATAAGATACATCCCTAGTCTTTTTTCAAATATATTTTTTTTAAACATCATTTTGAGACTGGGTCTCACTAAACTGCTGAGATTGGCCCTGAATTTGTAATTTTCCTGTCTCAGCCTCCCAAGTAGCTGGCATTACAGGCACACACCACTGCGCCCGGCTCACTTCCCTATTCAAATAACTAAACCTGAAGGGGTGAGTCTTAATTCAAACCTAGGTCTTTCCGACTCTAAACAGTTAAATAAGCTGTCTGTGTGGGTTTTTTGTTTTGTTTTGATTTTTTTAGCACATACTGCTCTCAAACAGTGGTTTCAACTGGAAAGAAGTTAGAAAACATTTTTGTAAACATCATAAATTCCCAAGTAAATACTGATTTTTAGATCATAATTAAGGTTTACCAACTACAGCACCATAATTAATCATTTCAAGAAAGCTGTCCTTACACAGAAACTGTTATTTACAAAATCCAGGTCAAAGATAAGCCTCAGTATTGGCCACCTATGCACACAACACTGTAATACACACCTCAGCTCTGACCAACAACCAAGGCCTACGGGTGAGACTAAGCAAAGAGGCCTTGGTGGTACCTGCATTCACATAGGGATTAAGTGCCTGCTGTATAAATAGCAATAAACCCCTGTAAACCAAATTTCACGTTTAGTTAGAATTGAGGCTTGAAGTAGTACACAATCTTCCAACTCTTCTGTCATCTAAAAATAATTTATTAGCTCTATAATAGTTATAAGTCCTTACAAGCTATAATTTTCAGTCAACTGACCAAAGTAATGAATCATTTACAAAGACTTTAAACAGAAAACAAAGATATGGGAGTACTTCTTAAGATCCCTTATGAAATCTCAAAGAATATTCCAAAAATTGAACTCCCATAGAGGTGCCATAAATTCAAAAATAATTTACAACAGGGTTTTTAAAACTATTTGAGGAACACCTTTTAAAAGTTTGATGAAAGGGAATGAGGTTGTAGCTCAGTGGTACAGCACTTGCCTGGCCCATGTGAGGTCCTGGGTTCCATCCTCAGCACCACATAAAATAAATAAAAATAAGACATTGTGGGGCTGGGGTTGTGGCTCAGTGAAACAGAGCTCACCTAGCACATAGGAGGCGCTGGGTTTGATCCTCAGCACCACATAACAATAAATAAAATTATGTCCAACTACAGTTGTGTTCAACTACAACTAAAAATAAAAAATAAAAAAATAAAGGTATCATGCCTGGCGCAGTGGTGCACACCTGTAATCCCAGTGGCTCAGGAGGCTGAGACAGGAGGATCAAGAGTTCAAAGCCAGTATCAACAAAATCAGGTGCTAAGCAACTCGGTGGGACTTTGTCTCTAAATAAAATACAAAATAGGGCTGGGGATATGGTTCAGTGGTTGAGTGCCCTGGTAACAATCCCTGGTAACAAACAAACAAAAAAAAGGTACTGTGTTCATCTATGACAAAAATTTTTTTTTTAAGTTGGTAAAAGCCCTTATCTCCAATAATGCTCACAGCTGACATATGTAATACTTTGCAGGCTACTTAAGAGTGCCTCATTTCATTATCCCATCCATTGCCCTTTTATGGGGAATTCACCAACCCCAAATAAAGACCTCTTATTTAAAAAGTTATTGGTAATTTCCAGAGCTTTTTCTCCTATCTTTTAAATCATAGCCCCTCAAAAATTATGTTTATCATTTTACAGAAATTGTATTTACACACTTTGCCTTAGAAATATACATCTTCCATATCCTATAAACTCTTGTAATCGTAAAAGAAAACCCTGGTGTCCTTTTATCTACTAACATTAACAGTGCTCACATTTTATGAAGAAGGGGCAGTAAAGAAGAGAACACCAAGATACTGTCAAGGCCGCCAGTGGCCTTGCAAAGTTTTCAATCTACTTGTATCTTACAAAATTTACAATCTAGTTGAACAGTCTGTTTTATTTTAAAAGATGTGGGGGACAGGAAGGGGATTAAGGTGTGAGAAGCTGGGGACATAGCCCAGTGGGAGAGTGCCTGCCTAGCATGCCTGAGACCCTGTGTTCTATTCCCAGCACAGCAAAAAACCACCACCACCAAATCTCCTTTCAACAATTTAGTGGTCATTTTAAACAAAAACAGGTGTAGAGTTGGCAAGGTGGCACAAGCCTGCCCAGTTACTCAGGAGGATCACAAGTTTGAGTACAGCCTCAGCAACTGAAGGAGACAAGGGCTGAGGATATCCTGCAGTTCTGTGGTACCACAAAAAAAGACAGAAATTAAAGAAGGAAAAACATGATCAAAGGACTAAATTTTCTAAGTAATATATCTGCTAAAAGTTATCCCTAATTCCACAAGCTGAATAAACTTGAGAACTGGGAATAAACAACACTGAATTAGGTGGAATTACTAAACGCTGGCTGCAGAATTAATACAAACAAGACACAACTTCCATACAGATTTTATCTTAAGAAATGTTAACTACTGAGGCTGGAGGCATAGTTCAGTACTAGATCACTTGCCTAGCATGTGCAGGGTCCTGGGCTCTTTCCCCAGCACCATAAACAAATCAAAAACAAAACAAACAACTAAAAAACTACTGCAAACTATTAAGATAGCAAAAATTTTAAGCAGCCAGAACACAAATACATGGCAGTGTCCCATATACACTTTCAATACATGCTCATGGCAGACATCATTAATCAACCACATAATGCTTTCCCCAAAACAGGTCTAAATTTCAATATAATCTTCCAGTACAAATGAAGGTAGGCATTATAAACAAATTTGTTGTCTTTGATATTTTTAAAATACTGTTCAAGCAAACTGTGTGAAGGACCAAAAGTTATGTATTTATGGTTTGAGTTTACAATATTTGAGTTGGTTCCCAAAACACAAAATACTCCTAAAATTTTAATCTTTTTTAGCTGGGCATGGAGGCACAAACCCATAATCCCAGAGACTCTGGAGGAGGAGGCAGGAGGATCACAAGTTTGAGGCCAGCTGAGGCAATTTAGCAGTACCCTATCTAAATATAAAAATGAAAAGAGTTGGAGATGGAGTATCCCTGGGTTCAATTCCTAGTCTACAAAAAAAAGTTTAACTTTTTGCTATCAAAGAAAATAAAACACAAAGTCAATATTTTAAATAGGAAAATACATTAATTAGGAAAATATATTATAATAAAATATATTATTTTTGAAAAATGTAACCCTATTAATGAGTTTGAGAAAACTATATTTTTGGCAGCTCATTTTTGACCCATTTGAATCCAGAAAGAGTTCCTTTTTTCTGAATACCCTGAAAGTTAAAATCAGAAAGGTCTATTCAATAAGGGATGAAAAATTACTAGTTTGAAAAAAAACTACTATAATATTACTCTGTAACTGAGCAAAAGAAAGAAATACTAACTTTGGTCTTACAGTTTAAAAGATCTACAGATTAAAACACTAGAAAGAATGTGATTTCCATCCCTTCTTTCCAAGAATAATTTAAGGTAGAAAAGACATCAGAAGATACAAAAGGGAGAAAAAAAAAAAAAAAAGATTTCTGGAATCTAGAGTCAAGTTATGAGTGAGTGACATTTAGCATAAACCAAACCAACAGAAAGGAGTGAATTCTGTATATAGGACATTGTAAAAAGTCCTGTGGTAGAAGAAGAAAGAACTGTTTACTAAATATTCAAGTCCGACAATAAAATACACCTCTTGTTGAACAGAGAAACCAGGAGGCTTCAGTACCCTGGCCTAAAAGCAAGATTCAAATATTAGACATACATAGACAAATGATATCACAATCTAAAGAATAAAAACACCATAAAAGAGGGCATTTCCCCATCTCAAATCTAACCTTAATTTTTACCAATACTTTTTAACAGTAACTTGCTTGAGAAGCTACCTGTACTGTCCATTAGAGGAAACTTTTAAAATCCTTTTTTAGTAAAAAGGCCATATTGGCATTTTCCCCCTTTATTTCCTGTTATCTTAAGGACTGAAAACTTTTGTACTTCATTTACTTATTTTAAATACGAAAGTATAATAAGCATACTTTCTAGGACCTTTTTTTTCCTCCCTAAAACATGACTGAAACCTGAATTATCTGTAAAGACTTGAGACATCCTAAAAATAAATTTGCATCCAATTGTCAGTTCTTTTTAAATTTGGACAGATCACTCATTAAAAAATCAAATTTAGGGCTGGGGGTATAACTCAGTGTTTGAACATCCAAAAAACAAAATGAATTTAAAATTTGCCTGCATCAACAGACTGCATAAAAAGAAAACATAAGATCAATTTTGCTTCTTGAGACAAACTATCTCAAGTAAAGAAATGACACCAGGAAAGAGTTGACATCTGGGCAGTTATTGGAAAAAGTTTTGGGGACATAAGTAATGCTCATTTAATCTATGATTACAGAATACCTTTTTTCTCAGTGGCTTTAATCTCATTACCAACGCTGAGTTGTAAACAGAGTGCACTTATTACATAGCATGTATTTAGTAAATGGGGAAGCAAATCTAATTCTTATCAAAAAAAGGCCTTCACAGAAACAAAGAACTTTAAAATAAGCCACTAAAAGAAACGAATGGGAAGAGCGATCAGGAACACCTCTTTTCCTTTTCCCGTTTGAAGAAAACCAACCATCCCAAAGGCGCACATCCCAGACCCTGTCTCCAGCCTTTAGTAGTGAGGAACCAAACGCGTTAACAACACAAACTAGGTTCTCACCTCCTGGATACGCTTCCTGGCCCGCTGAAGCACTTCTTCGTAGCCCTTCTGTCGAAGCTCGCTGAGGCTTTCGTAATACTCCTCAGGATCGTCGGTCTCGGTGAAGAGCACCTGAGAGAGGATCTTCCAGCCACAGGTGTCCAGGCCGTGGCCCAGGTAGACCTGGAGCTGGTAACACAGAGTATCGATCTCCTGCTCTGTCATCTCAGGCGCGCCCCCGAACAGCACGGTCCACATGCCGGAGGGTTCCTCGGGGAACACTGGCAGGCATGGCTCCAGCTGCGAGTTCACAGAACACAGCTGCTGGTGCACGGCGCGCAGATCCTGAAAGGAAAAGAGCCCGGCCCAGCTGCACTCTTCAGCCGGAGACTCCGGCTCGGCCGCGGGAGGCGGCTGCTCCGCGTCGGAGAGCGCCAAGGGCGTCTCGTCTTCCCTAACCATTTCCAGGACTTCGATCTCCTCGGAGACCGCCCCGGAGGCGCTCACAACTCGCACAGAGGACACCGGGGCCTCCTTGGGCGCCGGTTGGGTAGCAGTGGCTGACCCTGCCGCATCTCTGGCTTGCACTCCTTTTCGGACCGGGCTGGGCTTGGCCCGCGCAGGGCTCCTGAGAAGACTGTCCGCTCCTCTGCCGGCCGGGCTCCGCTGCGGCGGGTCCCCCCGAAGGCAGCGCGCGCTCCGCGGAGATCCTCCCTCCGCCCAGGTCGGACTCCTCCGGGACCCAGGGCTCCGGACCGGAGTCGCAGAGCCGGTGGCCTCA
>NW_025999925.1:7019197-7040690 GCF_001458135.2 Marmota marmota marmota | reverse complement strand
TAGACGCGTCTCCTAAACTCTGCGCCTCAGCATCGCCACAATGTTGCCATTAAGCTGCTGACGTCGGCGGCTCCACGAGGGACGTAAACATGGGCACGTGCCGCACGCTGGTGACGCGGCGGCGGCGGCGGCGGAGCGCGCGCGCCGCCCCGCCCCTCCGCGTCCCCCAGCGTTGCCTGTGAGCGGCCGCGCTCCCGACTCTTAGTTTCTTTCCGCTTAGCCCCTCCTTCCCGGGGTCGGAGCCTGCAGCCTGCAAGCTCCAGGCACCGTGAGAATCGAAGGTGTGCCCAGTGGCACAGGTGGCCTCCAAACCCGGGGGAAAGGCGAAAAGGTGGAGGAACTGAGATATTTAGAACTCCAGGCAAAGGGACCCTCACGTGTAAATTTGACTTCATGCGCTCTGTGGGAATCAAATAGACAACTATGTTCAGAAAGAAACACCCTGTTACAGTATAGGAACTATGTGCTAACTTTATGGGGTTCCTCGAAACTGGGATTCTCCCCTAAGATCCCTCAGACAAGACTTAAGATATGAAAGAAGATGTCTGAAGACAGCCTAGTAGAATTCTAAAACAAAATGAAATGAAAATTCAGCCATGTCCTGGGAGCACGAAATGTTTATATTTCAGTTCATCGGTGTTTTATTGCTTCAGGTTTCATCATTGTGTACTGTTCTATGAACCCCATTTGGAGGTCACTGGGTGTTAGCCTTTTTGAAGTTGTATTCAATTATCAGAGTTCCCAGAATGCACATACAAAATGTCATATCAATCTGAAGAATTCTGCTATTCACATGAAACCATGATGAAAACATTAAATTTGCCTAGTAGATTCTATAATCGTTTCTATTATTGACATTCTCTTTCCTATTAGTGTCTAAGTCACAGTGCGGGTATTCTGTACCATGGTAGAGTATTAGGGAATTATTCTTTTATCCATATTTCTAAAATATGTGTAAGAACATTTCTTTTTAAATTTTTAAAAATTCTTTTTAGTTATATATGACTGTAGATGTCTTTTGGCATATCGTGCATACATGGAGTATAACTTCCCACTTTTGTGGTTGTGGTTATTAATTCTTCATATTAAACCACAAGTTTTCAAAGTTTGTAACAACTTGTGTTAACCCTTAAATGCAAATCAAAGAAATGCCTTTTAAAAGACTGGAAGAGAGAAAACCCACTGCAAATCAGAGTTGCCAGCTAAGCAAACAATAGCACTTTATAGAAAATTTTCCCTTCTTTTTTATGAAAAAGTAACTGCTAAAAATGTTTCTGATAAAGTAACTGGCCTGATCACTAGGTCTTTTTGTTCAATGAACAAGAATACAGAGAATAAGTGCAAAACTATAGGAAATATGTTGTTTACATGCATGTTAAGATTGTAACATTATAAAACTTACCCCCAAATATAAAATTGCATCATATTACAAGAAAGTCAGAAAAAAAATTGGTTCATGATCACATGGATATTAAGTGTTTTTTAAAAAAACCCTCTAGCCTCTGTGTTTGTCAAAAGAGATATTTCAACGTTTCTTGTTTCCTCTTAGTAAAAATTGTTATCCTAGAAATGAAAAGAAACAAACCAAAACACAACAGCTTACTGCAGTACTCTACGATTCTTTGTTTAGGTCTGTATCTGATTGTCAAACAGGATATCTAGGTGTATAAATTACTCCCTGGGAATAAAAAGAGCTACAGAAAACCTGCATGCATCATACCAGCTTTCAAAGGACTTGAAAACTATTATCTGAGTTTTTTTAAACTGTCGAGCATTGTTTGGTAACCTGGGAAATGCTTTAACTCTTTAAACCTTTTTTTTTTTTTTTTTTTTTTTGCAGTACTGGAAACTGAACTGATATGTACAAGACAATCATTCTGCCACTGAGCTACATTCACAGCCCTTTTTGTTTATTTTGTTATCTTGAGACAGGGTCTCATTAAGTTGTCCAGGCCTGCATCTAACTTGTGATCTTCCTACCTCAGCCTTTTTAGTAGGTGGGATTACAGGCATGTGCCATCATGCTTTGCACTTTAATTCTTTTAATAAAAACTATGACAGTTTACATAGTGACTTTCAAATTGCATGGCATTTTCCTGCATGTGTTCATTTTATCCTCATAATAACTGTGGTAATGTGGATATGAAAGAAATAAGTATCTTTAATTGTACATATGAGAAAACAGCAGTTCTGATGAGTCTGGTCACCCATCCCAAGTTTGGGAGCAGAGAATGTGGAGTTCAGGGGCCTAATTCCAATCCACCACTATTCCAGTTAGATTGCCCCAGAAGTAGATACTGAAGAGAAGTTAGAAACACACAAGCTTATTGGAGGTGAAGGGAACATGTGTGAAAAAAAAAAGGAGCAGAAGTCAGATTGAGTAGGCTGATCACATAGATTGTCCACATAAAAGATTTTCTTTCACAGAATTTCCCCATTGAGTGGCAAAAGGCCTTGCTCAGTCATTGGCTGGGAACCACCCTGAGAAAAGCACAGGATGAAAACCTGAAGCTAACTCAGAAGGCATCAACAGCTGGGGATTGTCAATTTATCACACCTCTTACAGCTGAGGAGTGAGCCCTTTACTTGAAGGAAAACTTGATTAACACATCTTCACATCCATCACAGTTTACCATATAGACCAGTTGGATCCACTTCATAAAAATATTTGGGGAGTGGCTCCTCCAGGGTTGTGGTAGGCCTCTCCTCCTAAGGGGTAACTTAAAAGAGGAAGGTTAGCAGGATGAAGTACAGCCTCCATGCCTACATAGTTGATTTTATGAGTACATAGTTGGTACTCATTACCTCCCTCCTTCACTCTGTATTTCAAAGTCCTGTGGCCCTCTGTTAGCATTAATAGCTCACCTGCTGCTGTATCCCAAATCCTCATTCCTGTGAGGTCTGAACTCTGGTTATTTTACTAATGTTTAGCCTCTACCACGACATCACCTTTATTTGTTACAGTTAGTTAAGAATGTGCCTCTTCTGTTCCATACACATTCCTCTCTGCTCCCATCACATAATAGCCATCCTATCTTTTACTACTGATTAGGGTCCTTAACCCTGACAAAATAGTGTCTCTTCCTCTTGCCCTGACTAGAGAGCCCAAAGTGTGCAAGTGGAAGTGGTAACCTATAGCTCAATGGGAGCTTTGCTATGTCTCCAGGCAAAAATTCACCCATGATGGGGATTAGGATCTCTAATCCTATAGAATCCAAAACTGTGGGAATCCCTTGGAAGGTGGGTATCTCTAAAAGTGTGGCAAATAAAGTGACTCCTGGTTCTTCCTCTTAGTTCCCAGACTTAGGAATGTATTCTTCCTACTGGGGATATGGTGCTTTATAAAGATCAGTTATTTAATATCTATACCATGTCATGTTACCCTGACCTTGCAGTGTACTGCTTTCTCAGTGTTTCAGCTGCACTTCCAGCAAACATGCCAACACTCTAGGCAGTAGCCTCTAGTGGCTAAATTATATAGCACTATATGGCATAACCAGTGGGTCTGTAAAAAAAATATAGTTGGATACTATATTTTTTCAAGTCCATAGATCAAGCTTTCTGTAAATGGCTTGATAATGGTGCTAAGACCTGTGGGCAGGAAAGGCAAAGACAGACCCAAATGAAATAACTATTTCTCTGGGGAGGGGGGAACCCTTTCCCAGGAGAAAAGGGTCCCATGTAGTAGTCTCTTTGATACCAAATGACTGGTTGGTCTTCTCAAGGAACAATGCCAAATTAGAGGTTCTGCATTATTGTCTGATGCTGGTAGGTTAAACTTTCAAAAAAAAGTGATCACTAGATCAGCCTTGGTAAGTGGGAATCCATGTTTTCAACCCATGCACAGCTTCCATCTCTGCCATTGTGGCCATGACATCCATTTGCCTCTCGTGCCAGTGAATTAGTCCAATTATTTTGTCTATGTGGCTGTTTGGTGTCCATGCTGTTCAGGTACTTTCTGGTTGGCATTAATAGGTGATTTAAAAAAAAAATCTTCACACATTCTGCCCACTCTTATATGTCCAGGTACATACTTCTTCCCTAGACCTTCTTGTCTCAATATCTAGTTTTCTTCTTACAGGCTCCTGATCATTTACCATTGTCCATGAGTCCATATGCAATCTCCCTCTAGGACACTTCTCCTATCACACAAAGTATGACCACCTACTGAAGCTCTGCCCATTGAGAGGACTTGTTTCAAACAATGTATTATCACTGTCTTTCACAGTCACCCCTGAATAAGACTATTTTGCAGACATCTTTTTTTTTTGCCTACGTAAAGAACCAATCTATCTATTAAACAAGTTAGGGGTTTAGGGGTTTTCCTCTTTTTTTTTTTTAACTGATTGAATGAGAGTCCCATATGGCCATGGATTTGATCTGAAGAGGGATGCTGCTACGTAGTGAATGCTATGATGGCGCTTAGTAGATGTCATGGGGTTCTAGATTCATTGCTCACATCACTTGTTTGTGTCATCTCTTCCCATTCATGTTCAGTCCCAGATATATAATTTCCATTTTGTAGCTGGGCTCAGTAACACACACCTATAATCCCGGAAACTCCAGAGGCTGAGGCAGGAGAATTTTAAGTTCAAGGTCAGCTAGCAAGGCCCTAAGCAATTTAGCGAGATCCTGTCACAAAATTTAAAAGAGCATTTTCCATTTTGTGATGGATGGATTGCTACTGAGCCTACCTGACTTTGTGACTTTTCCCCAATACATGTAGGCAATTCCAGATTCATTGTCACCTTGTATCCTAAGGTCAAGTGTTCCAATTCTATCAGGGCCATTAACATACTGTTTTATCAAAGAGTTATAACTCAGGGTCTGGGGTATAGTGCAATGGTCAAGCTCTTGCCTAGCATGTGCAGGGTTCTGAATTTAATTATTGTTATTGCCAAAAAAGGAGGTTTAATCCTCTCCTGCAGATGGTGTGACCAAGCTCCAAAACACAGCAGCCATTGATGATTCTTCTACTGGGGCTTTCCTTAAACTTTACAGCATAGCTTTTTCTACTATTGACATCTTGAATAATAAAGAGTGAACTGGAATCATTTGTCCCAAGCTGCAGGGCTGCATGCCCTATAGCCAGGACCTGCCGCAGAGCCATTCTATTCTGAGCTTCATTTAAACCAGGCAGCTTTCCATATCACCTGAGATATAGGCTGAAGCAGTTTTCCTAGGTATGTAATGTGTTGCCTTCAAAGCCTGAAGAGGCCTTAATAGGCCTTGTGCTTCCTTCATTATAGCAGTTCATATATGATAGAGTGATGTCTGACTTTTAAGAGAATGTCCTGGAGTGCACCTGATCACAGAATGTGGAGAAATTTTACTGCATTGACTTTTTTAGGGTTTATTTCCCTGTCTCTAGTACACATGTGACTTACAGTCAAGGGACTCCAGCATGTTAGCACCCTTTACTTATCCTGTCAGATCAGCATGATGTCATCAATGTAATGAATCAATGTGAAGTTCTGCGATATGTCCAGATGGTCCAGATGTCTTCAGGCTCTATTATGACAGATGGTTGGAAAAGTTAACATGGCCCTGGAGCAAACTGTTTCTGATCTTCTTTCCTGGCTGAGATAGAAAAGAACACATTTGTCAAATCAATAGCTTCATCCTACATACCAGAGATTTTATTATATGTTCTAGCAACATCTGGCTTAGCAGCTGTGATCAAAACTATTTTGTGGTTGAGCTAGCAATAGTCTCTAGGATCCATCTGGCTTCTGCAAAGGACCAGACCAGCAAATCAAACAGGGGTATGATAAGGACCACCATGCCTGAATCTTTAAGAGTGGCACAAATTTCTACCATCTCTGGAAGTGTTATACTGCTTTTGATATGTTCTTTTCGTGGGTGGAAAAGAAGCAGTTTTGGAGGCTTCTTCTTGGCCCTCCCCACTAAGATAGCTCTCACCATAGGTCTAATGTGTGGGCTACTCAAACTGCCAAACATATCTATCCTAGTCACATCTGTGGACCAGGGAAATGACCATCAGGTGTTTCACAGAACCCTGGGACTCATCTTTTGGTCAAGAGTCCTGGGCCTTACCTGTATGCCTCTACTCTAGCACAGAGTCTATGATGAAGTTTCAGGTCATCAGGTATCAGTGTCACTTTGCACCCTGTCTCTAATAGTCCTTGAAATTTCTGAGTATTCTCATTACCCCAGTAAATAGTCATTCAAGTACACATTGATTCATCACATCGATAACATTGTGCCTATATGATGGGATAAGTAGAAGGCTCGAACATGCTGGAGTCCTTGATAAGGCACATGTGCACTAGAGAGTGGGAGATAAACCCTGTGAAAGTCAGAGAACCTCCTGGGGCAGCACTGAGGTTCTGCTGGATTCTTCCCTCTGGGATTCAACCAGCTCTTTTGAAAATGGTCACCAGGTTCAAAAACTGAAAACTAGTTTATGTCCAGAATCTGGGCAAGAGACATTTTCTGGGGGTAACTGCTTTCAACCTCCTGTTCATCACTCTTACTCTAGTTTGATTTTATATATTGATCTGTGACTATTGGTTGCCTAGCTATTTTGTCCATAGGGATTAGGGGTAGTTCTATTAAGTATATTATAACTGTGGACACTGGGACCCTCTGGTTTCTGATGTTGATGGTCTCTGTTGCTTTGGCCTTTTCATCCTGCTTGATATCTGTAAGCCAGAATTCTATGACCACTTCTGTTGCCCTTAACCCTGTCCTGCAGAGAGCCAGACTGAACTTCATGATGCTGGGGTCCCCCCACCAGCACATTTGCCTTGGTGAATGATGTGTCCTTTGAACTTTCCTGAGGAACGCATTCTTTATTTTGGCTTCACCTAATATATCCATTCTAGCATTCTTATTTCCTGAGTCTTTTTCTCCCTTTTTTTCCTCTTCACATACCATGTCAAGTTAAGCATTTCAATTCAGTATCTGTGAAGGCCATTGCTTTTTCCAGGCTTCTAGGAGTAGCCCTAGTAGTAAGTTCTCATCATTTTCTGGGGTGCTATCTTGGACATTACATTTTCCTTATCCCTAGAGAGTGATCCCAAGGCAATAAGCAATGTCAATTACCGAGAGTTTTTCATTTTCAGTCAACAGGGTGACTATATAAGTTCATAACAACCCTCTGATTCTATTACTCGTATTTCCCTTATGTTTAAGAAAATATTCATGTAAGGAATTTTATCTATTGTGCAAAGAGAGGGCTATCTGGCTCTCTAAAATTTTCTAGGGCCCCATTAAGATTGTCCATTTTACGATTCTAAGTCTATTTCTTTTCAGACATTAAAAGAGCAATAAAGGCCTGTGATCATGAGCACTGAAGAGAGCCATAGATCCTTCAGCAACTGGTAAATCCTTGGCATTTTAACTGTGTGGGAGCTGTGGACGCTTGCTTCCTGGTTCTGATGGAGGTCCTGCTATAGGCCCAGCCCTACCTGGTTTAGGAGTGTAAGGTCTCTGAGAAGCAGAGTCAGGGATGGGAGGCAATGCCAATTATATTCTATCACTGCTCACTCTAATACTGCTATTTTAGCCCAGTACTGCTCACTCCAGTTTGGGGTCTGCAACATTCTTGTGTAGCCCCCATTTTGACCTTGGTGCTGATCGGCCAGTACTTGAAATAACTTTGGGATCAATTTCTCTGTGAGTCAGAAGTCAATCAGGTGCATGGCTCATTCCTTGGTGTCTCTCAACTTCCCATTGTCAGTGATCTTCTAGGCATTTCCCTCTCATTTCATCCAGATGTGCCATGATGCCTCTGTGCATTCGTGTGATCTCAGTCTGATTAGCAAGTTCCGCAACAGGTGGATATAGAATTTGGAACCAAGGTCCTGACAGCAGAATAAGCTCCCTTGTGAAAGGCAACTGTGACAGTCGGCCACATATTTCTAGCTTCTCTCACTAACCTTGCATTTTAAATGCTTAAATTGATGCACAGTCAATATATCCCGCTGGTACATTTGTCTCAACTCACCTCATTGAGAATTTTAGAAATGGGACTATCACCTTTTGCCTGGGCTCTTGATACTCAACCCATTACTTAGAATGTAACAAAGGTTTATTTGATGCTTTGACTCTACCCCTTGTGTCTTTGAAACTTACATGTTTTTTTTTTTCTTTTTCCCAACATTCTTCTCCTTGACCTTCTTTTCCCTAACCTTATCCTTCCTGATGGTCTGCTCCTTGATCTTCTTTCCCCTAACCTTGCCTCAGTTCTTCCCCTCCCCAATCTTCTTTTTCCTAATCTTCTCCTTCCTGATTTCTCCTCCCTAATCTGTTTTCTCTGAATCACCTCTTAAACCCATCCCCCCCACACCCCTGCTTCCTGCTGATGGGCAGAATCACAGCCTCTAGGACAGGAGTCCCCTGTGCTTCTCCTTTGCTAGCAAAGCAATAAACCTTTTCCCTTTTTCTCAAAACTGTGTCCTTGTTATTGGATTGGCATCAGGGACAAGGACTGAGCTTTCCACAACAAGAGCAGTGTGCTTATTGCTAGCCAGGTGGTGGGTGATCCAGTCACCAAACTGCATCTTCTACCTGGTTTCTGATACTAAGTCAATCAGCTGGGTTCTCTGGGAAGCAGGTACCGAGAGAGAATGGGGACTACGTGGATTCATAGGGAGGAATTCCTATACGTGAAAGAAGGAGGAGGCAGAGATGGACAAGGGAATCATCATCCTGTGGTGCATATTTCATGAGTCTCTGCCAGCTCATCGTGGAAGCCCTGAAGCCATGATTGTTAAGAAGAGTAGTAAGCAGGGTGGAAATGGCTAGGCCCTGGTATCTTGGCCATGCTCAGTCATTGCATGGAGTCACCCCAAAAAGAATGTGACCTCAACTACCATTGCCACAGTTGATCATGGGTAGGAGGCCACCTCAAGAAGAGGGTGACCTCAACTCAACAGCTGAAGCAAATCTGGCAGTTGTTATTCACCAGGGGCTGACAGCTCACCACACTCTGTGCAACAAGATTTTTACTTCTTTCCCCCCAAATACTGGGGATTGAGCCCAGGGACAACCTACCACTGAGGCACAACCTGCATGCCCACCTGCAAGTCTCTATCACTGGGGTCTGAGTGGTGTTTGTCCGTGTCTGCCATCACTATCCCTTTTAGTGCTTTACATGATACCAATCAGCCAATTTTTCTGATTTTACAACAACTCCCCAATACACCAAGGAACAAAAGACAAAATGAGAAGAAGAAGCAGAGAAGCTCGGCAATGGCAATGCAGCCTGAGGGTACTGGCACCCATGTGAAACTCGGTCACTCAGCACACATTCTCCCTCAGCAAGAGAGGCTGCTCCAGAAGGAATGCAAGGAAAAAAAAAATCATGCTCAGTGAAGTGAAAGGAATGGAGAAATAGGGACAATGTGTCTGGGTCCTTCCCAACTCTCATTTTCCCAAAAGTCAAGTTTCACTCCATGGGGAGCTCACACATCCAAGTTGTAACATGCAGCCAGAGTTTGTGCTCTGCGGTGCAGAATCTCAATGAAACCTAGAAATGGAGAGCCACTCAGCACAGAGGCTGACTAAGAGGGCCATGGGGCCACCAGGCTCTGCAGGGCAGTAGCAATGGGGCAATCTGGGATATAGCTGGTGCCTTCAGAAAGAAAGGCATTCAGGGAGAGCTAGAAGGTGGACAAGATTTACATCTAATAAAAACCTTATTTTAGCTAGGCACAGTGGGCCAAGCCTGTAATTTCAATGACTCGAGAGGCTGAGGTAAGAGAATTGTATGTTCGAGGCCAACTTCTGCTATTTAGGGAGACTCTGCCTCAATATAAAACAGAAAAATGGCTGAAGTGTAGCTCAGTAGTAAAGCACCCCTAGGTTCAATCCCCAGTATCAACAACAACAAATGAAACAACAACAACCCCTAATTCTGAAGCACACTTCATAAAGGGCTTTAGTCTCTATAAAGCTTAAAAAAAAACAAAAAACAAAACTTCGTGTTATTACAAGAACAATGAATGCTCAGTGTGATGCTGGACACTGGGATCTTTTGACCTGATGATGATGGAAATGAAATCAAAATCAGGTGAGTGAAAACACAGACAGTATTTTTAGGAAGGAAGACACATTATGTTGGCTCTCTGAATGAAAAAAAGAAACACATTTTATTGGTTATTTACAGGGGTGAGAATCCTAATGGGCACCACTGAAGCGTTTTACCCTGTGCTAAAGATATGTTACCACAGCTGTTTCAGTGAACACATATGGAGTACGCTGACCTCAGTGATGCAAAACTGACCCTGGTGGAGGGTACCAAGCCTCCTGAGGTCTGCTGTCAGGACATGAGCCAAGGTTCAGAAGTGCATTTGTCTTTCATCCCTACAGTGTTCCTTGTCTCAAATAAAGGCATATTTTTTTTCTTTGTTTTTAGGGGGGTACCGGGGATTGAACTCAGAGGCACTCAACCACTGAGCCACATCCCAAGCCCAATTTTGTATTTTATTTAGCGGCAGGGTCTCACTGAGTTGCTTAGCACCTCGCTTTTGCTGAGGCTGGCTTTGAACAAAGATCCTCCTGTCTCAGCCTCTGGAGCTGCTGGAATGACAGGCGTGCGCCACTGCACCTGGCCTCGAATGCAGGCATATTTATAACTTTAGATAAACCAAAATAAGACATTTTAAATGTTACCAAGACATAACTATTTTTAAAACATTAGTGCAGCCAGGTGCAGTGATGCATACCTGTAATCCCAGCAACCCAGGAGGATAAAGCAGGAAGATCCTGTTTGAGGCCAGTTTAAGCAATTTAAGGAGACTGCCTCACAATTTGAAAATAGCTGGGTGTGGTGGCACACACCTATAATCCTAATGGCTCAGGAGGATGAGGCAGGAGGATCGTGAGTTCAAGGCCAGCCTCAGCAACATAGTGAGGCCCTCAGCAACTCAGTGAGACCAGGTCTCAAAATAAAAAGGGCTGGGGAGGTGGCTCAGTGGTGAAGTGTCCCTGGGTTCAAACCCTGGTACCAAAACCAAACAAAAAGAAAGCAAATTTAAAAAATAATAAGGGCTGGGGGTGTGGGACATTAGTAGAGTAACCCAGCCCCACAAAACAACAACAACAACAAAAAAAACTTTGGTGTATAGCTTTCTAAAGCTTTTACTGTGCTTATTTATAAAAGCGAGATCCCACTGTAAATATCATTCTGTAAGTTATCTTCTTCACTTAATACTTATCTTTAATATCATTTTTTAAAAGAATTCCAGTGTGCATTTACACAATAATTTATCTCATCCCCTTCAGGATACCATTTAATTTTTTTTTTTTTCAGTGCTAGGGCTCTAACCCAGGGCAGGATAACATAAATTGCCACTATACATCCTTATAGCTAAGTCTTTAAGCAAATCCTTAATTATCTCTTTCCCTTTTCAGTGTCCTATGTGGGGAATCCTTTGAAACACTGGGTTAGTTAAGGCTCCCCCAAGAAGCAGATATTAAATGGAATTACATGTGCAAGAGATCTGGGCAGGGGGGAACAGCTCTGAGGGAAAAGGAACAGGAAGCCAATCCAGAGGGAGAGCTGGCAGATTGTGATGCAGGTCTGACCCAAGTGGAGGAGGGAGGGAAGAAAGGAAGCTGCAGTAGAAGCATCTCAGAGTGCAATGCATTCTAAGGACATATTCACAAGACCAGTG
The DNA here is from genome assembly GCF_001458135.2 of Marmota marmota marmota. Lineage (NCBI taxonomy): Eukaryota > Metazoa > Chordata > Mammalia > Rodentia > Sciuridae > Marmota > Marmota marmota. The sequence goes on along the minus strand of NW_025999925.1, from coordinate 7,029,045 downwards.
GGAAGTCCTCAGGCCAGAGCTGCCTATTTGAAGAGCTGTGTCTTGCCTGATTGTCTCAAAGCTACACTCAGTCATTGATTGGAAACAGCCTGTGGGAAGGGTGGTGGATTTTGAATGCAGCCTAGGCTGTCTATAGATTATGGTCAAAGATCTGGAAAACATATTCTCAGGGTTGCCACAAACCTCATCTATAATATCAAAATTTTTTCATTGATTCATGATACAGTGAGGACACAAATATGATTATGAATGTGATGCTCACGTCCTAGTTTTTGATTTTGGTTGGAGTGTGTTGTCATGATTTGTTTTTCAGAAACTAGAAATAGATTTTCAGATTCTCTTAGACCAATTTTCAGGATATATCTTCATTATTTTGTTTGAAATTATTATTATTATTATTATTATTATTATTATTATTATTATTATTATTATTTTGTCTCTGAGATAAATTCTACATGGAGATTATGTTCTTTCTCACTGCCTAGTACCCACTTGGTACTCATTTCACCTGATATAAAAAATCTGGATATGAGTTTAACTTAATGAAGTCTAGAATCTGAATTGATAACCACATTTCTAAAAAATGTTTTGAGAAAGAGAATAATATACACATTTCCAAGCACACATTTATTCTTACTTTCCTATCATTATACTTGTTATTTTATAAATATGTTTTGAATTCATTTTCTATGGATACTGTAACAAATTACCACAAACTTATTAAATGACTAAAAAACAAATATTCCTGGTCTTAAAGAACATCATTAAAGTGCCACATAATTAATAAATTATTAACTCTTAGAGTTCTGGAATTCAGAATTCTGAAATAAAGCTCACTGGGCTAAGATCAGGGTATCTGCATTCTCCCTGGAGGCCCTATAGTTGAATCCATTTATTTCCTTTCTCTTTCTAGATTCCAGGTGCTGACCCCATTCCTGGACCTGTGGCCTTCTTCCTACAACTTCTAAGCGAGGTACAGTGGGTCAGATTCTTTTCTCAGCACATCACAGTTTTCCTAATGGAGAGATCCTACTTCTGTTGCCATATCTCTTACTCTGACTTTGACTTCTGCCTCTGTCTCCCCCCACCTTTATTTATTTATTTACTTATTTTTGGTACTGGGGATTGAACCCATGGGTATTAAACCACTGAGCCACATCCCCACCCCCTACCCACTCCTCCCCCATTTTTTTTTGAGATAGGCCCTCACCTAGTTGCTGAGGAGGACTCAAACTTGCCATCCTCCTGTCTTGTCCTTCCAAGTTCCTGAAATTAAAGAGATATGCTCACCATCCTAAAACTTGATGTAAAACAGTAATTTTTTTTATTATTACCTTGTTACTGAAAGCTCAGTCCTTTTCCCTAATGTCAAGCCAATAATGAGGACTATAAGGTCCTTGTTTAGCATCTGGACAGCCATCTTAAGTGACAGCCGCCATTTTAAGAAAAAAACTGTGCTTTCCTGCCCAAGGGCCTTTCTGAGAAAGGCTCACCACTCCTTCATACCAACCCAACCAACCACCTGCATTAGGACCTGCTCAGCTCTGATTCCTGAGCCTGCCCTATAAAAATCCCAGAACCAAAGCCTGTTTCTATAGGAGGGAGATGGCCTTTATTTGTCAGCCCTGACTGCTGGTCTCTGTCTTTCATTTATTGCTTACCCGTCTCTCTTTTCTCTCGTTTTCCCTTCAAGGACAATTTTGAGAAAAAAGAAGTGATCCTAGTGGGTTTGGGAGGCTGAGGCAGGAGGATAGTGAATTCAAAGCCAGCCTCAGCAATAGCCAGGTGCTAAGCAAGTCAGTGAGACCCTGTCTCTAAATAAAATACAAAATAGGGCTGGGGATGTGGCTCAGTGGTCAAGTGCCCCTGAGTTCAATCCCTGGTACCCACTGTCCGCACCCCCCCCCCAGTAAAATAAAATAAAGAAAATGAAGTTTTGTTGCTTTACTAGCAAAGGAGAAACACAGGGGCTGTCCCTGAAAGGACTGTGAGGAACTGGGAGAGGGTGAGCAAGAAATGAAGGACAGAGAGACCAGGCAGAGACACACACAAGAGTTTATTTGTCGGATGTGACAAATAAAGGCCATCTTTTCATAGGTGGAGAGAGGCAATATAGGTTTGAGTTTCCATGACTTTTTTGGGGCAGGCTCAGGGATTAGAGCTTGGGGAGGTCCTAATGCGGGTGGTTAAGGGTGGGGTTGGTTTGAGGAAGTGGTGAGCCTTTCTCAGACAGGCCTTTGGGTAAGAAAGTGAAATTTTTCTTAAAATGAAGGCTGTCACTTAAGCCCTGTCCAGATGCTAAGCAAGGACCTTACAAGTAGTACAGGAGAAACACAGGGGACTCCTGTCCCAGAGGTTATGATTTTGCCCTTCAGCAGTAACACTTTTAAAAAGGTGATTCAAAGTCTACATTTCAAATGTTCTCTGTTGGAGTTGTAATTCACTTGTTAATATGGGAGACAGTAATTTCAGAGATCTTCTGGTGCCAATCCTGAAGTCTGGATTACTTTGTTCCTACGGTTGGTGTGTACTTGAGGACAGATAAACCTGTCTAAAATGGAGAAGAAAGGGAATGCTGTTTCCCCTGAGATTAGGGAGGCATAGAGATTAGGGAGGAGCACAGAGAGGAGGAGAAAGAAACATGTCCATTTTAAAAATAAGTTGCAGTGGCAGAACAGCAAGGGTTATATTCAAAGCATAAAGACGACACTGTTACAGAGGTACACTCATACTTGGTGGGACTGCAAATCGGTGCAGCCACTCTGGAAAGCAGTATGGAGATTCCTCAGAAAACTTGGAATGGAACCATCATTTGGCCCAGTTATTCCACTCCTCAGCAAGTACCCAAAGGACTTGAAATCAGCATGCTATTGTAACAAGGCCACATCAATGTTGGTAACAGTTTAATCCACAATAGCTAATCTATGGAACCAAACATCAACAAATGAATGGATAAGGACTGGTGACTATCATTCTAGGCGAGATAAGCCAATCCCTGAAAACCAAGGGAGGAATGTTCTCTCTAATATAGGCATGTTAACACACAATAATGGAGGGGGGATGGAAGAACAGAAGTTCTTTGGATTAGACAAAGGGGAATGAAGGGAAGGAGGGGGGGTTAGGAAAAACAGTAGAATGAACTGGACATAATTTTCCTATGTTCATGTATGAATACACGACCTGTGTAATGCCACATAATGTACAACCACAAAAATGGGAAGTTATACTCCATGTACATATAATGTCAAATTACATCTACTGTCATGTATAACTAAAAAGAACAACAACAACAGCAACAAAGATGGGTGGGAAAGAATAGGAGGACTTGGGGGAGGGAGGCATCCAGTAGTGGTGGAGCCCAACAGCCCTGACTCCCTGGAGCCAGATGTTCCTACAATGAGCAAGGAGTTTATGCATGTACATGGTCATTGAAAGTGGGGAGTCCTGCCAGCCATGACCTTAAGTGAAACTAAAGCAATTCTCTAAAGGGAATTAAGGTATGTACTGTCAGCAGCTAAATCAACAAGTCTTTCCTTGAGGAGAATCTGGGCCTTACTCCTCCATGTCTACCACAAGGTTCATAGTAATGTTATTTATCATAGGAAAAATCTGGAAACAACCAAAATCTCCATCGTACAGCAATCAATAAATATAAGCAATATACCACAAACACATGTTCAGAAAAAAAATGAACAAACTTGTATGACATCTATCAAGAGCTAGATCTTCTTCTATCATCATGACTACATGTCAGAAACAGAGGGAAAAAAATCAGCACTAAGGATTGAACTCAGGGGATTGAGCTATATCTTTTTTATTTTTAAATTTTGAGACAGGGTCTTACTAAATTACAGGCTGGCTTTCAAGCTTGCTGTCCTCCAGCCTTGGCTTCCTGAGTTGCTGGGATTACAGGTGTGCCCCTCCAAGACCAACTGTGTATATCATTTCTCTGAAATTCAAAAACATTCACAACACTCTAACATTGTCCACTTCATGCTTTGAATATAGCCCTTGATGCTCTGCCACTACAACTTATTTTTTAAATGGACATGTTTCTTTCTCTTCCTCTCTCCCTACACCTTCCTATTTCTCCCTCTCCCTAATCTCAGGGGAAACAGCATTCCCTTTCTTCCCCATTTTAGGCAGATTTATCTGTCCTCAAGTACACACCAACCATAGGAACAAAGTAATCCAGACTTTGCATTGGCACCAGAAGATCTAGAAATGAGTGTCTCCCATTGTAACAGGTTCACCTGATTCTTTGAGTATATCCCTTGTGGCTTTGAAACTTATATATATATTTTTCTTTTTCCCAAACTTCTCCTTGCCCTTTTTTCTGATCTTCTCCTTCCTGATCTCTCCTCTCTAATCTCATTTTCTCTAAATCACCTCTATAAAAACCCTCTATTCTTGCTGATGGGCTGTTGGGACAGGAGTTCCCTGTTCTTTGCTAGCAAAGGAATAAACCATCTTTTTCCTTTTTCTTAACTGTCCTCATTATTGGATTGGCATGAGGACAAGGACTGAGCTTTTGGCAACACCATATTAACAAGGGAATTTCAACTTCAACAGAGAACACATGGAATGTAGCGGTTGAATCACCTCTTTAAAAGTGTTCCTATTGATGGGCAGAATCACAGCCTCTGGGACAGGAGTGCCCTATGTTTCTCCTGTGCTAGTAAAGCAATAAACCTTACTTTTCCTTTTTCTCAAAACCGTGTCCTCGTTATTGGATTGGCATGGGGACAAGGACCGAGCTTTCAGTAACAACACAACTGTATATTGTTGTGTGTCATATCTAGGAAAAGTAAAATAATATACATAAGAATTATAAACAAATTTATTGTACTGTCTAAGAACAGGGAAGGGGACTTAGGGGACCACAAATGTATCTGTAAATTCTGTTTCTTAAGGAAAAAAAAGTCTGAGATGGGCACGGTGGTGCACGCCTGTAAACCCCATTATCTGGAGGCTGAGGCAGGAGGATGGCAAATTCTAGACCAGGCTGGTCAACTTAGTGAGATCCTGTTTCAAAAATAAAAATAAAAGGATTGAGGATGGAGCTAGGTGATGGAGTGCTGGCCTATCAGGTGCAATGTCCTAGGTTCAATCCCTAATACTGCCCCCATCCCCCACAAAAGTCTGAATTACGTGCCATGATATCACAATGCTAATGTAGGATGAAGTTGGGTGTTGAGTACTGAAGTGTTCATTGCAATATTTTTTCTCCATATTTTAAAAATATTTCATGTTAAATTCATAATTCTTAAAAATGCCATGCAGTAGTTAAAACAATGAATTATATCTACATGTATAAACATAGCTATATTAAGTGAGAAAAAATATTGTGGGTAAGGTATGTACAATATGATTCCATTTTTTTAATGATTATTTTTTAGTTGTAGGTGGACACAATATCTTTATTTTATTTTTATGTGGTGCTGAGGTTCAAACCCAGTGTCTCACACATGCTAGGCTAGTGCTCTACCTCTGAGCCACAATCCCAGCCCAGTATGATGCCATTTCAATTTTTTTTTTCCATAATGCTGGGGATGGAACCCAGGGCTTCACTCAGGTTAGGCAATTCATATACCACTGAACTACATATCCAAACCTTAATTTTTAAATAAACAAAATATATTTTGTTTGTTTATTTGCTTGCTTTTGAGGTGCTGGGGATTGAACCTAGGGCCTTTTACAAGTCAGGCAAGCACTGTACCACTGAGTCTCTCTCTCTCTCTCTGTCTCTCTCTCTCTCTCTCTCTCTCACACACACACACACACACACACACACACACACACATCCAAGATCCAAATAGTTTTCCTTTGAGGAGAGAAGCAAATAAGTAGGATTGGAGAGTGATGTGAAAGGGATTCCCAGTTATTCACATTGGGTAAGTTGGGCATTTGAGTACGTGAGTATATATTATATTAATTATTTGTGTCTCCTGGTATGTTGGAGATAGTTTCACTTTTTAAATAAATTAAGCCTTCTATTCTGATTGATCGTTCCCTTTGGTCATAATGCAAGTGATCCCCTAAGTATATCCATCATTTGGCTGGCATGGGAAGGAAAGGAAAAGATTGTCTGTCCTCTATGAAATCTGCCAGAGATATTTTTTTCTGTTATATATCCTTTAAGATACTGGTTTTGTTTTGTTGTTTGTTTTCAAAACACTAACTTAGTATCATTGATGAATAAAAATGACTCCCTCATTACTTATCCCAGGTAAGCTGGTGAATGTTAAACTGCATTATTGCTGTGAGAGAAGCACACAGCACACTCAGGTACAGGAATTTCAAAGATTCAGTACAATAGTTAATTCTTCTACAGCCACAACTTGATTTGAAAACCAAACAAAGCCAAAAACAAAACAAAACAAAACAAAAAAACCCAAGATTTTGAACAACTTTATGGAGATAGTTTATTAGGCTTGTAACTATTTATATCCCTCCACATTATTCTCTGATTATTATTAATTCACATGTATGTATTATATTTACTGCCAATCCAACACACAGATTTTATTGTTTTTTAATTTAACCTAAGTTACCATTTCCATGTATCCACTTAGTTCATGCATTAGGTAGTGTTCCATAGTTTTATTTCTTTTCTTTTTTTTTTTCTCAGTGCTGAGAATTGAACCCAGAACTTCGTGCATACTAGGCAAGCACTCTACCTCTGAGCCACATCCCCAGCCAATCGTTTTCTATTTTAATAATGCACCATTTTACTTAACCTTACCTCTATTGAACTTTTGAAACTTTTCCAATTTTTCAGTATTACAAATAGCATTTCTATGAGCATCTTTATACAAACTACTTATTTTTTCTTTCTGATCGTTTCCTTAAGGTAGAGTCCTAAAGTGGAATTAGTAGGCCAAAGGGTATGAATGCTTTATGAATCCAAGTCCATATGCCAATATAGAGGTTGACCTTAGATCCAACAATATTGGATTTGCTCATTTTAATTTATTTTTTAAAATTTAATTAGATATATAATGAGTATTATTAAAAGTTATTGAAATTCTCCCAGATGATATTTTGTATTTTTGTCTAACCATTGAAAGTAATTCTCTTTGTGAAAAAGGAGAAAAAATCAAGTGAAAGTGGCCTCTACTCCCAAAAGATAACATGTTCTCATTTGGTTTATGTTCATTCACATTGTTTTATATGCATGCAATAGTTTCATTCCTGAAACAATAGGCCACATTTGGAAGTTTGGTTTTTGGGGGGTAGGGGATGGAGGGGATATATTGGAGATTGAACTCAGGGACTAGCAAATGCTACTCAAGTGATCTATCGCTGAGTTACACCCCCAACACTTCTTTTATTTTACTTTGAGACAGGGTCTCACTAAATTGACCAGGCTCAGCCTCCCTAGTAGCTAGGATTATAGGAGTGCACCACCACAGCTGGCTCAGATGCTAATTTTTTCTTTCAACAAGAGAGACTATTTTCCACAGTGGCTTAGGGGCCTTAAGCCAAAGTAGAAGCAGTTGGGTTTCTAAGGGCTCAGGTCTGTGATTGGCACGATGCCAGTTTTGCCACCTTCTACTAGTCAGAGCAAGTCATAAGCCAGCCCAGATTTAAAAAGACAGTAAATAAATGCCACTTTTGATGGAGAAGAGTGGCATGTGTAAACAGAGACAGAGAAATACACTGGGCATGTGGAAGATAATATCAGTTTGAATTCTTGACTGATGGATGAGTGGGTAGGTGACTGAAATAATAGGGGGGAAAAAGGGCGGTGAGTATAGTTCTGTTGTAGAGTGAGATTGGCCTGTGGAGCTTAAGTGACCATGGTGGGGGGGGGGTCTGTGGCCACTGATTCAAGAATTCTTGCCTGAAGAATTTCAAGCAAGTCACCCACAGTAGCAGGCAGGAATTTATTAGAAGAGATAGGAGAAGCGAAAAAAGAACATTCTCAAAGGGTATAAGGGGACAGTGGGTCCCCTCAGAGAAGGGAGGAACAGAATGCCCCTCCTCCCCTTCAGGGAGTCCCAGGAAAATTTCAAGAGTCATGCCCAGTTCCACCTTTCGACTTTTGACTGACAGTAGACTTGCCTCAGACTTTCAAGCCCTCCCTGTGTATAGTCTTACCCAAAGAGGGAAGATTTTACTGTTGTAATGACATGCTAAAATCCAAGGCAACTCTGGGTCACCTTGGCCCAAGCTGAATGTTTCTAAAGAAACTTGTTCTTAAAGATTTTGTGGTTGGTGCGGGGCGGGTCTTTGCTTCTAATTATCCTATCTCCCTGAGTCCTGGAATCTGGTCTCTGTAAAGGTCACAAGGTCCTCCTTTTAGAGCAACTTTGTTCTTATCAAGAGGGAGCAGTCTTTGGGAATGAATTTCTCCTGCAGATGGATTGTTTGTTGAGGAATTTATATTATTGTTTTTGGGGGTTGGAGGTACCAGAGATTGAGCTCAGGGGCACTCAACCACTGAGCCTCATCCCCAGCCCTATTTTGTATTTTATTTAGAGATAAGATCTCACTGAGTTGCTTAGCATTTTACCATTGCTGAGATTGGCTTTGAACTTGCAATCCTCCTACTTCTGCCTCCCGAGCTGCTGGGATTACAGGTATGTGCCACCTTGCCTGGTGCATTTATCTATAACATAAAAAGAGCTGGTCTTCTTAAACTTCTCTCCCCATCTTCTTTTCCCTTAATGTCTCCTTCCTGATCACCTCCCTGATCTTCTCTGATATTCTTTTCCCTAAACTTCTCCCTGACCTTCTTTTCCCTGATCTTCTCCTTTCTGATCTTTCCCTAATTTCATTTTCTCTGAATCACCTCTATAAAAGTGGATGGGCAGAATCATAGCCTTTGGGACAGGAGTTTCCTGTGTTTTCCCTTTGCTAGCAAAGCAATAAACCCTTTTTTCCCCTTTTCTCAAGACCTTGTGAGGACCAACTTTCCATTATAAGATCTTCTGTTGCCATTCTCGGATTCCTGTAGTCAGTGTGAGCTCAAGAATAAATAATTTTGCCTAGAATAGGGAAAATTTTGCCTATTCTCTCCTGCCACTTCCCAAATTAGGGAAAGGGAGAGATTGAGGAGAGGGAGAGATTAGGGAGGAGGGGGAAGAAAGGAAGACAAAGAAGCATGTTCTTTTAAAAAAGTCTCGTTGACACAGCAACAGTGATCTACTTTATGCTTTGAACTGCGATCTTCCTTTCTCAGACTTCTGGGATTAGTGCCCAAGGTGCCCAGAGAGGACACAGTTTTGACAAAAAGGAAAAAGATTTATTGCTGAGCTAGGAAAGGAGAAATAGGGGATTCGAACGGGGTGGGGTGGGGATGGGGGAGACTCAAGGGCTACATTCCATGTGTTCTCTGTCTGGAGTTGTAATTCACTTGTTAACTTGGGAGATAATCATTTCTGAGATCTTCTGGTAGCATCCCCAAAGTCTGGATTACTTTGTTCCTATGGTGGGTGTGAATCAGGGACAGATAACTGTGCCTAGGATGGGGAAGAAAAGTAACTCTGTTTCCCCTGAGATTAGGGAAATAGGAAGAGAAAGAAACATGTCCATTTTAAAAATAAATTTTTTATTTTTTTAAAAATAAATTGCAGTGGCAGAGCAGCAAGGGCTACAATCAAAGCATAAAGTGGACCACTGTTACATGGGTATTTCTTCTTTTTTTCAGAATACATCTGAATCCCAGCAGCTTGGGAGGCTGAGACAGGAGGATCTTGAGTTCAAAGGCAGCCTTAGCATAAGCGAGGTGCTAAGCAATTCAGTGAGACCCTGTTTCTGAATAAAATACAAAATAGGGCTGGGGATGTGGCTCAGTGGTCAAGTGCCCCTGAGTTCAATCCCTGGTACCCACCCTGCCACCC
>NW_025999925.1:7005583-7019175 GCF_001458135.2 Marmota marmota marmota | reverse complement strand
CCCCCCCCCCAAAAAAAAAGAGAGAGAGATAGAAAGAAAATTCGATTCATACTCACTTATTTTAAAGAAAAATTGACTATCTTAAGCTCCTTGAAAAGGACACTACAGTACTCTTGTCACAGGGTTGTGGGGAACAGGTATCTTTGTGGCTTCTGATGGTGTTCCTCAGCACCAGAAATAAATTTAAATTTAAAAAAGTAACTATTAATACAAATGGTGGCAGTAATATCTAAGATGTTAGTAGATGAAAAACTTTTCACGATACAATGTTGCCACTTGAATTCCATAAAGCAAAGATGTAGATATTCTTGGTGAAGCTGTCCACTGTTGTTATCTCTCAAATAAGGCCAGGCATAGTCTGAGCTCCCCCAGAACCAGGTACTGCTCTACCACAGAGTTAAACCCACAACCCTTTCTTTCTTTCTTTCTTTTTAATTTTAAGATAGGATCTCATAAAGTTGCTGAGATGGGCCTCAAACTTGCAATCCTCCTAAGTCTTCCAAGTCACTGCACACCATCACACCCAGACACATTTCTTTTTTCAAAACATCATCTTCTAAATCACTATGAATACAGATAGCATAGAAGAAAAGAGAGAGGGGTTCCTTATATTCAAAAAAAGTAGAACAGTACCTACAATATTTCAAACAAAATCCACCATCATCCTTCGTAAGTGATATGTAATTCATTCACAGAACTGTCATTCATTCACTATGTAACTAATACTCATTATGCTCAGGCTTGTGTTAGCAGTCCCATGGACCTACCAGCTTTTCCACTAGAATTCTAGAACTCCTGATTTAGTGCAGTAGTAAGGTTTCAAAGTTAATTAAGGAATGTCATCAGAAGCCTGTGACATTAAGTACCTAAAGTATTCCTTTCTATAGGTCTCTGATCTTTCTTTTTCTTCTTTTTAAAAAAAAATTTTTTTTTTGGGTAGTTGTAGATAGACAGAATGCCTTTATTGTATTTGTTTATTTTTGTGTGGTGCTGAGGATCGAACCCAGTGCCTCATGCATGCTAAGCAAGTGCCCTTCCACTGAACTACAGCCCCAGCCCCAGTCTCTGATCTTTCTTTTTTTATTTTTTAAAATTCTGATTTGTTATATATGACAACAGAATGTATTACAATTCATATTACATATATTGAGCACATTTTTTCATATCTCTGGTTGTATACAAAGTACATTCACACCATTCGTGTCTTCATACATGTACTTTGGATAATGATGTCTATCACATTTCACCATCATTTCTAACCCCATGCCCCCTCCCTTTCCCTCCAAACCATTTGTCCTATCTAGACTTCGTCTATCCCTCCCGTACTCCCCCTCCCTGCCCCACTGTGAAATTGATGCTGGTTGTTTTAATGAATCATAATAAGAGCCATTATTTATCAGGTGGTTAGTATGTGCCCAATACTGTTAAAAACTTCATGAACTAGATTTCTTTTTAAAGTCATGTTTGTTGAGATATCATGTACATATGGTATAATTTGCCCTATTTAGTTTTATAGTTACATGAATTTTGATAACACAAATATAAAAAATGACAACATATAAATATGGATATATAGTACTACAGTGAAGATACAGAATGTTACCTTGTTCTCCTTTACTTCTTTATTTTTTAAACAAATAGAGAAATTAATTTTAATATATTTTCATTTAACCCAATGGATTACCAACATAATTTGCAAAGAAAATAATTGTTAGTAAGATATTTTATGTTCATTTTCTTTGTCCTTAGTAATTCTTTGGAATCTAAGGTCGATTTAACACATAGCGCACCTCAATTCAGACTAGACTCATTTCAAATACTCAGTAGGCTCATGGCTGCCATATTGACTCCTTTCTCCATCTTTTACCTTCTGGTGAGACATATGCTGTAGGTTACATGATAAGTCCCCTTGTTATGTGGTTTCTTGTTGAGTTCCATCAGAAAGGGACGCCAAAGAGATGAAATTAGAATATATAAGAGCAGGACGAGGTGTTTTATTCCTCCCTATAAGACTCTATTAGGAGCTGGGGTTGTGGCTCAGCGGTATAGCGCTCGTCCAGCACATGTGGGGCGCTTGGTTTGATCCTCAGCATCACATAAAAATAAATAAAATAAAGGCATTATGTCTGATTACAACTAAAATTAATAATAATAATAATAATAATAATAATAATGATAATGATAATAATAAAAAAACTCCGACTGTGAGTTTATTTCTACATGCTTTTGGTGGGAATAACTTCAATTAGGTCGCCTTCTCCTACAAGTTTTTCATAATTGCTCTCTGTTCTTTCACCTCCTACCTCTCCAAGTTTATGGAAGGAAAGGTGCTTCACAAAATTTGTTAGTTTCCCTCAACCTTGCCCTTACCTTTGTAAATACTTTATTAAAGAATTTTTACTCTGATTGATCTTTTTCATCCTTGAATGTTGAATATGGATTTTTAGTTATAAGAGAGTAAAATATATCTCATCTCATATCACAGGCAATGTATATACACATACCAGATTAATTATATATTAAAACATACCATATAAAATGCTAAAACTTTTAAAGAAAATATTTGTGTAACTTTGTGAGGAGAAATGGAAAGTAAAAAATACAAAATAAACAAAAACCTGAAAAGTTAGATGATATTGTAGTTAAAATTTTTATGTGTAAAAATTTATCCAAAAGGGTCAAAAGAGACATGAATTGTATTACCAGTCATTTTTGTTTATTATTTTTGGTATTTAGCTTGACTTGGTTTCTCCTTTGGTTGGCTTTTCCTTTATTGTTGTTCTTCCCTTTGCAGATTTTCATTGTTGTTTTTCATTTCCTCCTTGTGGAATATTTTGCCAAGAACGTTCTGTAGTGCAGGTTTTCTCGCTGTAAAGTCTTTTAGCTTTCATTTGTCATGGATGGTTTTTTATTTCATTGTCAAATTTGAAACTTAATTTTTCTGGATATAATAAGATTCTTGGTTGGCATCCATTATCTTTTGTGATCTTTCTTTCTTTAAAAATTTTCTTATTTCTTGCTATTTCCCAGGCTGACACAAAACCTATGCTCAAGCAATCCTCCTACCTCAGCCTCTAGAATAGCTGGGATTACAGTTGCATGCCACCGCACCTAGCTAATTTGATACTTTCTATGCCTCAAGTAAATGTAAGATTGTTTCTCTCTCCCTCTCTCTTTCCTCCTTCCTGACCATTGGAGGTGAGCAGCTTTGCTCAGCTGGTGATGGCTGAAACCTCTAAAACTGTGACCAAATTAGATCTTTCCTCCTTAAAAATAAATAAATAAACAAAAATAAGATTATTGTCAATCAACATCCACATAGTTTCTGGATAAGAAAGGGGGAGCTAAGAAGATAAACATTTAAATTCTGAACATGGGCCAGCATTGTGGCTCAGTGGTAGAGCACTTGCCTAGCATGTGTGAGGCACTGGGTTCAATCCCCGACACCACATACAAATCAGAACAAATAAGATAAAGGTATTGTGTCCATCTACAACTAAAAATAAAAAAAATAATAAAATACTGAACAATACCCATAAATGTTCCAGCAGGCTGCACAGGGAGCAAAGGCTGAGAGCAGATAAAAATGCACAAGAGGCCCTTCCCTTCTTTCTCTCTTTTTCTTTCTTCATTTCTTTATTTCTTTTAATAAAATGTTTTATAATGAGAAAAGATACTTAACATAAAACAGATCATCTTAACCAATTTTAAGTGCACAATTCGGTGGTATTGCTACCAGGAAGAGGTTCCTTGTTCCTTGTCTTCCTGAAAGAAAGATTTCAGTAGAGAGACACAGATAGAAAAAAGCATAAAAGGTTTATTTAGCTTAAATGAAAGTATGTTCTGGAGAATGTGGATTTTCCAACTGGTGGGTTTTTATATTTGGTCTGGAAACATCCCTTCCTCATATATTATGCATTCAGGGCAGTTACTACTGTTTCCTTTCATGGTATAGCGTACCTGTGCTGATTTTGCCATGTTGGAAAATTTCCCATCAGTATCTAAGCAAAACCCATGAGGTGAGGGTGGGATAGGTGCTTTATGAGTGGGGTTCTCAGTCACCCAAGGTGGAGTGGTCTTTTGTCACTCCAGATAGAGTGAGTCCTATTCTCTGTCCCTCTATCCCAGATACCACAAGAAAAAAAAAGTGCAAAAGAATCACTGCAGGTTGTCAAATAAAATTATGAACCAAAACATGCCAAAGAAATCATTGGGGGTGCAGAGCTGTCAGAGCAGGGCACTTTTTCTAGTCCAGGATCCAGATGTAGGCAGTTTTGCAGTTGCCACATCAAGCAGGGAGATGGAGCTGGAGACAGAGAGTTGCAGATTAGTCACTTTGTGCTACATGTTCACTGGATGATCTGTTGGTGGGTCTGTGTGTGCCACCACCAGGCTTGGTGCTCCTCCTTTTATGGGTCCCAGGGGAGGACATTGCTTCGTCTGGTGTGTTCAATAAGTTCATGGGCCTGGATTTTCTGATGTGAGTTCAATGAGCCCATGCATCCACATTTAATTTAATAAATTCTGTTTTAATTTGATAAGTTAATGGGTGGTCATTTTTATTAACACAGGTAATTTATTTATCAATTCATGACTCACAATTGTGCTGTACATATGGTGGCTATTTACATGTACAAATGAGATGTAGAGTCATTCTTCTTTGGCCTGTACTCAAAATATTATAACTCATGGTGAACCATTGCTTTTTATTATAAAACAGAGTAACTCAGGGTTAGGCACAGCCTGAAAACTACTATTCTACTCATGGAGTAACTTGGAGCAGGGCACAACTTGCTTTCCATAAGCGACAATAAATTTTTAGAAAAGTAACCATAGGAACAGCAAAACAATCAACTCCCATCCCCAGAAAAGGGGGAGAGAAGAAATAAGAAAAACTGTGAATTACTAATGTAAATAAGAAAATGTGTTAGAAATGCATCATGGAACTGGGCACAGTGACACATACCTATAATTTCAGCTTCTTGGGAGGCTAGAGGCAGAAGGAATCCAAGTTCAAGGCCAGCCTTAATAATTTAGTGAGACCCTGCCTCAAAATAAAAAATAAAAAGGGCTGGGGCTACAGCTCAGTGGTATCACCCCTAGATTCAATCCCCAATATACTGAAAAAAGAAAGAAACACAAAAAGGAATGAATGAATGAATCATGGTGATTTCTCCCTCTCCAGCCTATGTGTATATAGAGTAGTAGAAATCCTGTTTGTGTTTTGGGTTTAATAACCAGTTAATTGGACAAGAAAAATGACTGTTAAAACATTCTCTGAGATCTAACCAATTTTTTTTTTTTTTTATTGATACTGCAAACTGAACCCAGGGGTACCACATACCCAGCCCTTTTTTTGTATTTTATTTAGAGACAGGGTCTCACTGAGTTGCTTAATGCCTTGCTAACTTGCTGAGGCTGGCTTTGAACTTGCGATCTTTCTGCTTCAGCCTCCAGAGCCACTGGGATTGCAGGCATGCACCACCATGCCCAGCTTCTAACAAATTTTTGATCTTGTGAACAGAATCAAATAGGGGATAGGCTCGTCAGGCATTGTGCTAAAGTTTGGATCTTCAGTGTCCTCAAAGGCCCATGTGATAAATGCTAAGTCATCAGCTTTGTGATTTTGGGAGGTGGTAGAAACCTTTAAGACGGGGATCCTAGATATAACAAATTAGAATAAATAAATAATTTAATTTAAAAAAAGAGGGGGATCCTAGAAGGAAATTCTAGTTCACTGGGAAGCATGTCCTCAAAGGGAATTACAGGATATGTCTCTTCTTCTTCTCTCATATCCGGCCATGAGGCGAACAAGCCTACCCTCCATGCCCTCCTGCCATGATGTACTGGCCCCTCCAGGCCCACAGCAACAGGGCTAATTCATCATAGACAGAAACCTCCCAAACTTGAAGCCAAAATAAACCTTTCCTCTTTTTCAAATTGATCTCTCTTTGGTATTTATTTCAAGATTGGAAAGCTAATGAACACACTTTGGCAATGCGCTTGGGGAAAACACAATATACCACTGCTGAGCAGGTTAGCAGGTGTCTCTTAGTCCAGTCTCTCTGTCTCCAGCACTTGAGTCACACTTGAACTGGGATGTGGCTGGATGAACTATGTGTTGTACATTAGCAGGACAATGTCTTCTGTTACTCTCTTGTTCTATGAGGTGAGCGTAGGAATATCTGTATGGTTCAGAGACAGATGTACCCTGGCACAAGGCAGTCTGAGCACAGCTGACAGCTGCTCAGAACCTGGAGATGTTGGGGTCCACCAGTGTGAAATTGAGTTAGATGATAGTTCCTCCCATTGAAAAACAGGGGGAAATGCCATTGACCTGCAGTGGAGGAAAAAAAAACCAAAAACAAATGCAGACTCAGTTTCTCCTGCTATACATTTGCAAAAAAAGGTCACTTCTTTGACTTCAAAAAGATTTTTCCCCACCAGCAAGCAAGCAATCCACCAGCTGTGTGGCCTCGGATTCAATTCCAGTACTACTTGGAGATAGTGTCAGATCTCACAGGTTAAGGGATCAGTCCCCAAGACTGCCCTCAACACAAGTCAGTTGCCAATTGCAAGACCCAGCTTGTATTACCTGGGCTTCTAATCAACTGGCTGTAAATCCTGGTTCCTACAATTCCCTTCTCTGGTTCAATTAATATGCTAGAGGGGCTCAGTGAACTCAGGGAAACACTTAACATTTAATGGTTTATTATAAAGAATAACACAAACGATACAGATGAAGAGATGCATAGGGTCAGGCATGGGGTAAGGGACACACCATTGCCAGGAACCTTCACTTGTCCTATCTGGAAGTTCTCTGAACCCTGTTCCTCTGGGTTTCTATGGAGTCTACCTCAAAAAGACACAATTAATTAAATCATCAGGGATTGGTGACCCATTTAACCTTCAGTCCCTCTTCCCTTCCCAGAGTTCAGGCTCAGGACTGAAGGTCTTAACTGTTTAACTCTGCCTTGGTCTTTGGGTCATTTGGGTGATAAAGCTACTTTTGTTGCCAGCCACCAAGTAATAAGCATAGTATAAGGGGAAAAAAAAAACCTATCTGATTCCGAGATCCCTAGGATTTTAGTAGTTATATGCCAGAAATCAGAGATCCAACATATATTTTACAATATCTCACCTGAAAACCAGATTGAACCTGCTCACACATCAGATACACCTTACTTTTGGTCTTCACAGGGCTTAATAGAGATCCCTAAATCTTTTTTTTTTTTTTTTTTAACTGGGAATTGAACCCAGGGTGCTATACCATTGAGCTTCATCCCTAGCCTATTTTCATTTTTGATTCTCAGACTCCTTGTCTCAGAATCCAAAATAGGCCAAGGCTGGCCTCCTTGCTACAATCCTCCTGCTTCAGCCTCCCATGTTGCTGGGATTATAGGTGTATGCCATGGTATCCAGTGAGATCCCTAAATCATGAAGCCTTTAAATACTTTTCTTTGGATGCCCATTTGATATTTAAGGGAGCCAAGGAAAAGGGTGAGATCCAATAACAACCTCAAGGATTATGAAACAAGACTGTTTTATGTGTTCCTTACCTTATGTTAACTTAGGTTTCTTTACAAGATGGAAAGATCTACCTTGGATAGGCAGAATTAATATCATCAAAATAACCATACTACCAAAAGCACTATACAGATTTAATGCAATTCCTATCAAAATCCCAATGGCATTCCTCATAGAAATAGAAAAAGCAATCATGAAATTCATGTGGAAAAATAAGAGACCCAGAATAGCTAAAGCAATCATTAGCAGGAAGAGTGAAGCAAGTGGCATCACTATACCAGACCTCTAACTATACTACAGAGCAATAGTAACAAAAAGCAGTATGGTATTGGCACCAAAACAGACTGGTAGACCAATAGTACAGAATAGAGGACACAGAGACTAACCCACAAAATTACCTTAATTAGACAAGGGTGCCAAGAACATGCACTGGAGAAAAGATAGCCTCTTCAACAAACGGTGCTTGGAAAACTGGAAATCCATATGCAACAAAAATGAAATTAAACTCCTATCTCTCACCATGTACAAAACTCAACTCCAAATGGATCAAGGACTAGGAATACAACAAGAGACCCTGCGTCTAATAGAAGAAAAAATAGGCCCTAATCTCCATCATGGGAACCCCTTTTTGAACTCAGGGGCACTCAGCCACTGAGCCACATCCCCAACCCTATTTTGTATTTTATTTAGAGACAGGGTCTTACTGTTGCCAAGTGAGTTGCTTCACATCTCTCTTTTTGCTGAGGCCACCTTTGAACTCTTGATCTTCCTGCCTTAATCTCCCAAGCCACTGGGATTACAGGTATGCACCACCACGCCCACTTAATGGGAGGACATTTTTTGATGACTGGAATGCAAGCCCTTTTGCCAAAGAAAATCACACAGGTATGCCTCATATGCTATGGGGTGGTTTTAATGGTATCTATTATAAGAGATCTCTATAAGCAATTGTTTCTACTATCTAATGTCTGTCAGAAAGAATGACTCAAGTGTCAATTATTGCTTTCCCTGGACATTGACCAGAATTAAAAACTCCATGCAGCAGGTCAAGTTATGCAGGTGGTTGGCTGTCCCTTCTGCAGCTAATTCCCTCTGGCAGGCACATCAGGAAATTGTGATGCTCAGAATGAAATGTTTCATAGCATTATGGGGCTTTCTGTGGCTGAGTGGCAAAATTGAAGATACCGGCTCTGAAAATATTTCAGGCTAAACTTATTTCTACCAGAATCTGCCTAAGCACAATTGCTAGGAGAATGAGTGCCACTCATTTCTGCAGATTTGTGTATTTCTTCAGGGATCTAAACCAGTTACTAGAGTGAAGGCAAAATATTTCTTGAAGGAAAATTCTAGCCCTTGTCCAGGTATTCTGTAGTTTACCTTTCTTCAGAGCAGAGGGTTTTGGGCAGTTTATAGTAGTAGACAGGTTTCTCAACTTGCCTATCAGAATGTCAGTCTTGCCACTTGCTTGCCTGTTATGCATACAACAAGATGTATGTATTTTCTCTCAGTCAGCAATATTAAATTCTATCATGTATGAACCCAGGGCCCTGCAAAGTGGGAGGCAAACGCTCTACCATTGAGCTACATCCCTAGGACTTTTTATTTTCTTTTCTTTTTTTTTGTAGTTGTAGGTGGACAGAATGCCTTTATTTTATTTGTCTATTTTTATGTGGTGATGAAGATCAAACCTAGTGCCTCGCGCATGCTAGACAAGTGCTCTGCCTCTAAGCTACAGCTAAAGCACACCCCCCCCTTTTTTTTCTTCTAAGGCTTTGAAACATTTATTTAATATCCTAAATAACCAATCATGGCTTATGTCATAATTATAACTGGATAATCTTATACTTCCTCAGAAAAACACAGCACTATTCAGGGACTCTGGTGCCCTAGGGAGAAATTTAATCTTTGGTCATAATATTAGCTCCTGGTTTCATAGCCCCATAAACCTTTTTTTTTTTTTTTAAATATTTATTTCTTAGTTTTTTTGGCGGACACAACATCTTTGTTTGTATGTGGTGCTGAGGATCGAACTCGTCCACACGCATACCAGGAGAGCGCGTTACCGCTTGAGCCACATCCCCAGCCCCCCATAAACCTTCTTTGAAATGACCTACCATCTACTTTTTGTGAATTTTAAGATCTGTTCATTTATTGCATTCATCACCATAAATCTATATATTTATGTGACATTAGCTTAGCTCTCTTTCCAGAATCCCTATCACCTAGTTTATTATTTAGAAAGTATAAGGACTAGATTGCTATAAAACTATTGAAATTAGTAATTCAAATATTGCCTAATGTTTCCTATATAAGGCATCATATGAGAGGTTTATTTTATCTTATAATTTAGTATTAGGGGAAAAAGTTTCTTCTCAAAAATAGATCTCCTTATTTCCTATTCCACAAGTTATATAATATATTGTATTCTGGTCAGCAGGGATAGAATGGCTGATCACTCACAGTTACCATATATTTCTTTTATTTATTTATTTTTATGTGGTGCTAAGGACCCAGCGCCTCAAATGTGCTAGGCGAGCGCTCTACCGCTGAGCCCCAGCCCCAGCCCTCACAGTTACCATATTAACCTTGGGGGATAGAGTATACATATATGTTTTCTTATTTCTTTTTTTTTTTCTTCTTTTAACTAATTAATTAGTTTTGTTTTGTTTTTGTACTAATGGAAACTATCACTGGGCTACCCACCCTGCCCTTTTTTGATATTTTATTTTGAGACAGGGTCTTATTAAATCTCCTAGGCCTATCTCAAATTTGTGATGCTCCTGCTTCAGCCTCCCAACTTGCTGGGATTATAGGCCTGAGCCACCACACCAAACTTTGGTATTATATTTAGCCTCAATAAATGTATTATATACAAGTCTTTTGTTGATACAAATTATTTTATGGGAATAAGTATCTAAAAGCCAAATTACAGGGTTCAGAGGACACAAATATTTATAAGATTCTTTGAAATATGTGCCCTAATTTCTTTCCTGAAATACTGTACTGATTGGTAATTTTACCATCACTCTATGTGAATTCTTATTTCTTAGAATTTTGACAATATGAGGGCTGAGATTGTGGCTCAGTGGTTGAGCGCTTGCCTAGCACATGGGTTTGGTCCTTAGCACCACATAAAAATAAATAAATAAAGGTATCGTGTCTATCGACAACTTAAAACAGTCTATTAGTTTTAAAAGAAGAATATTGACAATATGGTATATTAGCATTTTCTAATATATATATGCCAATTTGGCAGACAAAATTTTATATCATCATCATCATCATCATCATTATTATTCTCATCATCATCATCATTGTTGCTAGGGATGTAATCCAGGGTTGTTTTTACCACTGTGTTATATTCCCAGTCCTCCCCTTTTTATCATCTGTAAATTTTTAAATTTTGAGACAGGGGCTTGCTAAGTTGCTGAGCCTGGCCTCGAACTTGTGATCCTCCTGTCTCAGCCTCCAAATTTGCCGGGATTACAAACTGTGCCTGGCAAATGGTATATTATTTTAATTTGCATTTCTTTGGTTACTGCTGAGACTAGGCTTCTTTTTTCTTCATGTTTATTGACTACTTTGAGTCAGAATTACTAGTTCCTAAAGTTTCTTTATGATAAGAAAAAAACATGAATGGGTGGAGAGATTGAGCTGGTAGAAG
The DNA here is from genome assembly GCF_001458135.2 of Marmota marmota marmota. NCBI lineage: Eukaryota > Metazoa > Chordata > Mammalia > Rodentia > Sciuridae > Marmota > Marmota marmota. The sequence goes on along the minus strand of NW_025999925.1, from coordinate 7,007,984 downwards.
GGAGCAGGCCTGTAATCCAGCTACTGAGAAGTTGAGGCAGAAGAATCTCATTTTGGAGACACCTGTCTCAGAATTTAAAATAAAAAGGGTTGGGGATGTAGCTCAGTAGTAGAGGGATTTCTTAGCATATATGAGGCCCTGGGATTCAACTTAGTGGCCCCAGACCTTTCTTTCTTAAATATTTATTTTTTTAGTGGTAGTTACCTTTATTTTATTTTTTATTTTTAGATGGTGTTAGGATCAAACCCAAGACCTTGCATGTGCTAAGTGATCTCTCTACCACTGAGCCACAACCACAGCCCCCTTTTTTTCTTTCTTGTCCTGGGGGAATTGAACCCAGGGCCTTGTACATGTAGACAAGCCCTCAACCACTGATCTACATCCCCAGCCCCCAGCCCTTATTACATTTTATTTTGAGATATGGTTTCCCTAAGTTGCTGAAGCTGGCCTCAAACATGCTATCCCTCTGCCTCAGCCTTAGGAGTAGCTGGGATTACATATGTGTGCCCCCATGTTTAGCCTGAGGCTTGTTTTTTTAATTAAAAACATTTTAATGACCTTTTCTTATTGATGCAATATGTTTTTTAAAAATTCTAAGTGAATATTTTTGACTATCCATAGTCCATGCAGAGTTACAACCCTATCCTTCAATAATACACCGACAATTCCTAAAGGAAACCACTTAAAAAAAAGGCGAAACCTAGATACTTCCTTATTTGTCCAACTCCATCTAAGTTTAGATGTGTAGAAAGGCCTAGATATATCCAGAGTAACCCCCATACAACATATTGCTTGATCATCCCCCCCCCCCTTTTTGGTGTTAGAGATTGAACCCAGGGCATTGCACATGCTAAGTATGTCCTCTGCCACTGAGTATAATACCAGCCTGATCCGCTTTCTAAAATAAGGTTTTAGAACAATGCCATTAAGATAAGGGAATAAAGTATGGAGGGATGAAGTTTTAATTACTATACATGCACATATTTTTCACAAGGACTAGGGGGAAACATTTAACAGATGAATTAGAAAGAAAAGGTGGATAAAAATGTTTGTATGAGAATTTTAATACATTCTGGACAGTGTCATCCCGTTGCTGTCATCATTGGTACAAACTTGGTAGCTTACTTGACCATCATCATCAGTATCTGCTTCATTAATGATTTTATCAACCACTTTATCTAATTTCCCTCCAAGATTCATATCACATGGCAAAACTCTGCTGCAGTAATGTAGCCATTGCCATCCTTATCAAACACCTGGAATTCTTCTCCAATTTCTTCTTTATTGTGTCTTTCATTTTTCTTGCCATTATTGTCAGAAATTTAGGAAAGTCAGTTGCGCCATCTCAATCAGCATTTATTTCATTAATCATGTCCTATAACTGCTTCCGTGGGATTTTGCTCAAGAGATCGGATTACAGGTTACTAATTCTGTTGTTAGAATTCCATTGATATCCTTATCAAATAGTGAAAAAGTGCCTTTGAAGTTTGTGATCTGCTCTGGTCAGTTGGTCAGCCATGTTGCAAGCTCTACCAATTTCTAAGATTCAACCACACAACCACTCAGCTGGCTTGCTCCATTTGGATTCTAAAAATGTATTTTAACCAGGAAAGTCTGCCATTTGCAACAGCATGGATGAACCTAGAGGACATTATACAAAACAAAATAAGGCAGGTACAGGGAAACAAAGACTATCATGGGGCTGGGTGTGACTCAGTGTTGTAAAGCACTTGTATAGCAAGAGCTGGGTTCAATTCCTAGCACTACCAAAACCAAAACAAAACAACCCCCCACCCCACCCCCATCCCCACAACTCAAACCTGTAGATCTCACTTCTTTATGGACTTTAAAAAAAGAACTCTGAGGTACAAAGTAGAAAATGTTGTTATCAGAAGCTGGGGGAGAGAGAGAGAGAGAGTGGACAGGAGATAGAATTAATTAGAAGGAATCAGTTCTGGTGTCCCATTGCATGGCGAGGTGATTATAGTTCCTGGCCTGTGTGAGGCACTGGGTTCGATTCTTAGCACCACATGTAAATAAATAAAATATCCATGAACAGGGTATATTTTTCCATACACTGTTCATGGATAGGAAGAACTAACATCATCAAAATGGCGATATTACCCAAAGTTCTCTATAGGTTTAATGCAATGCCAATTAAAATCCCAATGGCATTTCTTGTAGAAATAGATAAAGCAATCATGAAATTCATATGGAAAAACAAAAGACCCAGAATAGCAAAAGCAATTCTAAGTAGGAAGTGTGAATCAGGCGGTATAGCAATACCAGATTTCAAACTATACTACAGAGCAATAGTAACAAAAACAGCATGGTACTGGTACCAAAACAGGCAGGTGGACCAATGGTACAGAATAGAGGACACAGAGACCAATCCACAAAA
>NW_025999925.1:6969931-7005330 GCF_001458135.2 Marmota marmota marmota | reverse complement strand
GGCATTATGTAAAAATGTGGATGTGTAACCGATGTGATTCTGCAATCTGTATTTGGGGTAAAAATGGGAGTTCATAACCCATTTGAATCTAATGTATGAAATATGATATGTCAAGAGCTTTGTAATGTTTTGAACAACCAATAAAAAAATTTAAAAATAAATAAATAAATAAATAAATAAATAAATAAATAAATAAAATAAGGGTCTATTGACAACTAAAAAAAAAAAAAAGAATTTGAGACCGGCCTGGGTAATGTAGTGATACCCTTACTCAAATAAAGTAACAGACAAACAACATGAAGAACGTAAAGAAATGATAAGTACTAAAATTGATAGATAGGCTAATATCCTGATTTGGTCATTCCATAATGTGGACATGTACTGAAAAACACATTGTGCCCCACCAGTATATATAATTATTTTTTATCAATTAAAAATCAAAGAAAACTTGCAAATATGTGGCTTTTCATCTTTCTGGTTTTCAGTTTCTTTCCTAATTGCATTGTTATCTGATAATAAAAATCTGCTTTCAAGTTGTCCTTTTGATCTTTTATCTGTGAATAGTTTACCCTGACAAAGTCGTCTTTTTAATTTTTGCTTTGTTTTTGGTCTTCAAATCCATTTTTGTCTAATCTAGATCTTTTTTTCCCCTTTGGCATATGAATAAATGCTCAATATCATTAATTATCAGGGAAATGCAAATCAAAACACAAAGAGGGCTGGGGATGTATCCCCATTCAAGGCCCTTGGATCCATCCCCAGAATAGCAAAAAATAAATAAATAAATAAATAAAAAACAAACAAAAAAAAACTAACCACAATGAGATGTTGCAATGGCTGTTATCAAAAAGATGAAAGAAGACCAGCACTATAGCACATGCCTATACCCAAGGTACTCAGCAGGCTGAGGCAGGAGGATTCCCAAGTTTGAGGCCAGACTGGGCAATGTAGTGAGACTCGAAAGAATTGAAAGCAGGGGCTCAAACAAATCTTTCTACACTCACGTTCATTAGCAGCATTACTTACAACTGCCAAAAGGTGGAGAAGCACCCAAGTTTCCATCAAAAAAGAAAGGACAAACAAAATGCAATAAATATATACAATAGAATGTTTTTCAGTCTTAAAAGGGAAGGAAGTTCTGGTGTATGCCATGACATGGATGAACCTTGAGGACATTGTGCTAAGTAAAATAAATCTTTAAAAAGGGACTAATACTGTATGATTCTGGAATAGTCAGATTCATGGATAGAAAGAAGAATGCAACAGCCAGGGGCTGGTGGGAAGAGGAAATGGGGAATTATTGTTTAATGGGTATAAAGTTTCAGTTTGGAAAAATGTAAGAATTCTGGAGATGAAAGTTGGTGATGGTGACGCAAAAATGATAATATATTTAATACCACTGAACTGTACAATTAAAAACGGTTCCAATAGTAAATTCTATGTTATTGGCAGTTTATCACAGTATAAAAAGAGTAAAACTAGAAAAGCAAAGAGGGGGGAAGGGAAGAAGACCCTACCCCACAATGTCCTTTGCATTACTGCCATAGGCCCAATGTGTCACCCAGAGCCCACCACCATAGTGAATTGTCAATAAGTACTTGTGAATGGGTAAGGAAAAGACCAATGGATTAAAGTCACTGTATTTGCTGTGGTTTGGATTTTAAATGTATCCTGCAAAGCTCATATGTGGGAGACTTGCTTCCCAGCTATTAAGAGGTGGTGGAAACTTTAGGAAGTGGTCCTACTTGGAGAAAGTTAGGTCATTGGCAGCATGCCTTGATCCTGCTCCTTCCTCTCTCTATTTCTTGGCCACCTTAAGTGACCAGGCTTTCTCTATCACATGCTCTGCCACCCCCATGAAATTATGCCTTGCTACAAGCCCAAAGGCAACATGGCCAAATGGACGGCAATCTCTGAAAAACATAAGCTGAAATCAATCTTTCCTTCTCATAAGTTGATATCCTCAGAAATCTAACTAACACAGTTTTAGCATCCCATAGCCTTACCTAAAGCCTAAAATTACTTAAAAGGAAAAACGTTCATCTTCTTAAAACCTAAACCTAAATTCTACAGTTTGGGACCAAAAAGATAACTTGAAAGACAAAAGGCACTTGTCATTTGTAATTGATATGATGACAGATGTTTGAGAATACTGATTCACTTGTACATGTCCACGCTCAGCATCCCACTGAAAATAGCCAGAAGAGATGTGGCATGGTGGCACGTACCTGTAATCCCAGTGTCTAGGGAGGCTGAGACAGGAGGGTTGCGAGTTCAAAGCCAGTCTCAGCAACATAGTGAGGCCCTAAGCAACTCAGCAAGACCCTGTCTATAAATAAAATATAAAAAAAGGGCTGGGAATGTGGCTCAGCGAATAAGTACCCCAGGTTCAATCCATGGTATCAAAAAAAAAAAAAAAGAGGAACATGGGATTTTTTTCCCCTGCCCATTTTATTCCTTTACCCAAGACCTCCTGGATAGGCAAATAGAGATTTGGAAAGCCCCTCCCTCTGGCCTTGGCCCTGCTTGGCATGTCTCCCCCTGAGTCTGGGCACCACCTCCTCTGGCTGTTCTGTATTTAGTTCTGTTCCTGCCTCCCCAGGAAGGTCTCTTTCATTGTTTCACTGGTCACTGGTCCTCTCCGTTCCTCAAATCTGGCTCTGCTTTTATCCTCTGCCAGCCCCATGGCCAGTGTTAGGTGTGTGGGCCGTAATTCTCTTCCTGTGTGCTTTGAGGATCATTTTTATTTATATTTGAAGGACTTTGTTCTGAGGCAATCTTGAAGCGTTTTGGTCTTGGTTCAGATACACTTTTTCTTTTTCTCTCCTTCCCTTCCAGGAAAAATCCTAACAATTATTTATTCCCTCATGTCTTTAACATTCTTCTTTCTGATTGGCTGACAGAGACTCAGTGTCTTTCTCCAGCAGGACAGGGCAAGCAGCAAGCGTCCTGGGGATGGGGCGGCACCCTTCAGGCTGACTTGTGGGAAAGCCTGGAAACACCTAAAGTGTGGGGAGCAGCTCTGACCCCAGGAGGCCTGCATTCAGCTTCACTTGGGTCCCTGGGTGCTCTTGTGGCAAATGCCATGCTTCCCCTGGGGCCCAGCCAGGATGGCTCAGGCCAGGAGGAGAATCACTTCAAAGGCATCTGTTTGAGGAGAGAAAAATGCTCCCTTTCTGCAGGTACCAGGTTGATCTTGGTGTTCTGAGGTAATGATCCAGCCCCATCTGAGACCACAAGTCATCTTGGAAGTCTGACCTGGCATTCTGTGATCACAGAACTCGTTCATAATCCACTTATGGACGTATGTATGTAACACACGTAAAGCGCTTCTGCTGGGAGAAGCTTGATTACTCATGAAGGGTGCTGACAGAGTTAGCACTTTCCACACCACCAATGGCTCAGTCTTCAAAGGGATTCTGTGCAGCTTTGTTACTACCTCATCTAAAGGTCTCTTCTTGTTAAAGGTTGTAATGAGGGGTTATTTCTGCTCGTGATTACAGGGTGAAAGAACACTCTCCCTCTCTCTCCTTTCTCACATATTTTGTTTTCTTTTTTCTTTCTTCCTTTTTCTTTCTTTCTTGTTGCAGTACCAGGGATTGAACCCAGAGACACTCTACTACTGAACTACATCCTCAGATCTTTTTTTTTTTTTTTTGAGAGAGGACCCTGCTAAGTTGCTGAGGCTAGCTTCAAACTCGTGATCCTTCTGACTCGGTCTCCTGAGTCCCCAAGAGTATAGGCAATGTGCCACCAAGCCTGGTTTCTCTCACACATCTTCTGCAGTACATTTGCCAAATCTCCAAGTTTAAATGCTTGGAGCTGCTCCCCGTTTCTTCTTCAGAGCATCATTCAAATGCATTTCCCAGCATTGGGCTGCTTTCTCTGAGATTATTTATCCCTAAATACTGATGGCCCTGATGTACCAGGGGCTGGTGTATGTTCCACAGATTGATGAGGCTTTAAGTTTTGTCAGAAACTGGTCTGGGAGAGGCATCGCCACTGCCGCTGCCCTCCCTGCCTGAGGGCTGTCCAGATTACCAGCTGCCCAGAGTCAAGTGCAGAATCCCAGGCTGCCTCCTACAACCTTGGTCATTCAACCCAAAACACCCCTTCACTTACCCTGCTCCTCATCCTTCACTTATTTTCCTCTTCCTTTGTTTCTGTGTCCCTTCTTTGGGGCCCAGTTGCCATCCCTACTCCAGGAAGCCTTCTCTGATCCTTCCAAAGTTCAGTCCCTTGATTTCTCTGGAATCCCCCAGGACACTGAGCTCTTGTTAACTGCAATTACCCAGATTCATGTGTTTCCCCATCCAGAGCTGTGAGCTCCAAGGGGGCCAGACTTCATCCAGCTCTTTCAGTGCCTTTTGTACAGGAGAATAATACCTACTGAAAAAATGCATGCTAACGAATGAATAATTATTAGCTCATTTGAATAAAATAAATTTAACAAGCTCAATGATAATACATATTATTTTCAAGGCAATTTCTTTTTCTTTCTGGGCATATTTGGGGGTAGAAACTCAGAGATGACTTTCTATCTTTCATTCTGAAATTAGGTATTGACAGAATAGAGAGTTAGGTGGGATAGTCAGGACCACCAGCTACACATTGCTGCTTACTGCACAGAATACCAGAAGCTGAAGGCATCTGGGCAGTCAGCTCATCCACCCTCCCCTAACCCAGATGAAGAAACTGAGGCACCAGGTCCCACAACTCTGTTAAAACATTGGAGCTGGAACTTGGAGCTCTCTAGGTTCAAGCCTATCACATTTGTACCATCCTACTGATTCTAGGAGTCTCTTCATTTTATGTCCTATACTTGTTTGATGGGAGAAAGGCACCAGACCTTAGTGACAATCATCTCACCTCAATAACAGCATATTGGCTGGGGTTGTGGCTCAGTGGTAGAGCACTTGCCTAGTATGTGTGAGGCCCTGGGTTTGATTCTCAGTACCACATAAAAATAAATAAAGACTTGTAAAATGCATCAGGTATTTTGGTAGATGATCTAGATGAGTGATTCTCATATTGGAGTCCGCATTAGAATCTCGGGACTTAGTGAAACATGGATCGCTGGACCTCATGCCCAGAGTTTCTGATTCAGGAGGTCCAAGGTAGCCCATGCATTTGTTAGATGATGCTGATGCTTTAGGGGCAGGTACTGTACTTGAGAATGAATGATCTAGGTCATATAAACCAATTGATGGGACTCAAATAAAGGAGATGAAGAAGACGTGTCTTTTGTTCTGAAATTTATTTTCTGTTTGTTTTTACCTTAAGCTGCAAAATCGGCTCTATATACCCATGAGTTCTGCATCTGTGGATTCAGCCAACCATGGTAAAATAAAATTGCATTTGTTTTGAATAAATAAATAAATAAATAAATATCCAATAACAACTAAAAAAATTTAGAAAATCCCAGCATATTGATGGTACCTGTCATGTATTGGTATTAGGGATTGAAATCAGGGGCACTTTACCACTGAACTATATCCTTAGCCCTTTTTATTTTTTGAGACAGGTCTCTCTCTAAGTTGCTTAGGGTCTCACTAAATTGCTGAGGCTGGCTTTGAATTTGTGATTAGCCTGCCTCAACCTCCTGAGTGGCTGAGATTACAGGTGTGCACCACCATACCTGGAGAGCGATGTGTGTGTGTGTGTGTGTGTGTGTGTGTGTATTTTGTACCAAGGGATTGAACTCAGGAGCACTCAACCACTGAGCCACATCTCCAGACCTATTTTATATTTTATTTAGAGACAGCATCTCACTTGCTCAGGGCCTCACTGTTGTTGAGGCTGGCTTTGAGCTTGTGGTCCTCCTGCCTCAGCCTCCCAATCTGCTGGAATCACAGGTGTGCACCACCATGCCTGCCCTGGATACATATTTTTTAAATAAAGAAAACAATTTTATTTTGGCTCAGGGGGTCATGATACATTTAAATAAATTTAGAAAGGTGGTCTAGTAGTGACACCAAGCTTGCTGCTTCTAGATGTACTCTGGATGGGGGCAGGTTCTGTTTTTACAGCTGGTCCTGGAAGCCCTGTCTATGCCTTCTACTGATTACATTGTGGGGACAGTGGTGGGAGGAGGAAGCAGGGTCTGGGTATGGTCAGTGTCATGGTCAGTGTCAACATGCACAATTTTGGAATGTCAAGACATACTCAGTTAGAATATCAGCTTTGACTAATTTCCTGAGACCCTGTGGATAAGGTCTTCCAGTCATCTGTTTCATCCACTATAAACTGGAGACAATTATAGCAAGCTCCTGTAAATACGTCCATCTGTCACGAACAGCAATTACATTCCAGCTGTTGGAAACGGGGAGGGCCGGAGGGCTGCACTTCTTACTTTATGTATTTCTCAGTTTGTTAATTTTGGTGATGAGCCCATGTGACTTCCATAATCAAGATCTTTATGAAATGAAACCATAAAGATTTCGTTTTGAAAGCCAGATCCAAGGGCCCGGGTTAGAACGTGCTGCCTATAAAGCTGTGACTCGTGCTGGGGGTGGCAATGCTCCTCTGCTCGCTGTCCTGGGTCAAAGGGTTAAAGGCCAGCATGTGACAGATTTCTCCTTGGCTGTGTGACAGGCTTCTCCTCAGTCCCTGACTTCTCAATTGAGATTCTTTCTCTTGATGAAACAGGAGCTCCTTTTACAGCCTGTCATGATGTTAGCAAAATTTGGCTTCTCTGACTGCCAATATTTGTCTTCCTAGCCTGTCAAATTTTCCTCGCTGTGGGTCACTACCTGCCCTCAATCACAGAGCCCAAACACAGATAACTTTTCTCCTTTTTAATTTTCAGAGACTTCCAGGCCGCCTCTTCAGCTTTAGGGAGCACTAACACTTAATTGGAATTGCGGTCTTTTTGACACAGAGGGCAGTCTCCCAGCCTTGTAGTCCATCTGGGCCCTTCACACAGCTGTCTCAGGAACACACATCAAACCTTCACTGTTAACACCCCAGGTTGGCCGCCTGCCTGTCAACCCAAGAAAATAAATAAACAGAACCAAACCCACAGCACTTTAAAAACACTAACAGACACAGCATATCCCTAAGTTGCTGAGGCTGGCCTCAAACTTGAGATCTGATTGCCTCAGCCTCCTGAGGTGCTGGGATTACTGAGTGCTACCATGCCTGGCTTAGCATGTTTGACCAAGGGCCAGTGGCTTTGGAAAATTCCCTTCTGTACCACACCTTGTGCTTACTTGCTCATAGCCCCAATTGCACATCAGCTTTCTTTCCCTCCAGGGTAAGAAGATGTCAAATCTTCTTCCTTCACTAATCACTTATTTATTTGCTTTCTTTTCTTTAATCCTAGTAGAGCCTAGAAATTTTAGCCACAGCTTTAATTCTGATAAATTAAAAGGTCTATGCTGATTTTGATACTCAACACAAAAACAGACTAACTTCCCACTAGGAGTTCCTTTCAGATGCATCAGCTTGTACCTCCCATCATCCACAGTGAAGCCGCCTTCTACTCAGCTCTGTTAAAGATTTGGGCACATCCAGACTCTCTAGTACACTAGATATAGAATTCTTCTATCTCAGTTCCCCAATCCTGCAATACATATAGATAAATATCTAATTCTTTCTTCCTTCCTTTTTTTTGGGGGGGGGTAACCAGGGATTGAACTCAGGGGCACTTAACCACTGAGCCACGTCCTCAGTCCTTTTTTGTATTTTATTTAGAGATGGGGTCTTGATGAGTTGCTTAGGGCCTTGCTAAGTTGCTGAAGCTGGCTTTGAACCTCACAATCCTCCTGCCTCAGCCTCCTGAGCCGTTGGGATTACAGGCATGTACCACCATGCCTGACTATACACCTTTCTTGAAAGTGCCTATCATGAAATTCTGGAAAAACAAAACATCACAAACTTCTTTGGACTATGTCCAATGGAATTAAAATATTCTAAGTCTACCTTGTAAGTATTTGCTAATTTGGTCAGTTTTTTTATGGGTTTTAGGTTATTTGTACAGAAGGCAGAAATAAGACTTTAAAAAATATCTCTGTGTGCCTGGCGCTACCGCACATACCTGTAATACCAGTGGCTTGGGAGGCTGAGGCAGGAGGAGCACAAGTTCAATTGAGCCTCAGTAATTTAGTGAAAACATAAGCAACTTGGAGAGACTCTGTAAATAAAAAATAGAGCATCTGGGAATGTGGCTTAGTGCTTAAGTGCTCCTGGGTTCAAACCCTAGTACCAAAAACAAAACAAAACAAAAAGTTCTCTGAATTAAGTTGTTAAAAGCTGACTCAATGATCTGCCTTATGTCATCTGAAATATAAGATGTTGCTGTGATTTGTACAGGATTTTGTGTTAGTCAGCTTTCTGTCACTGGGTTAAAATGCCTGAGAAAATCAATTTAAAGGGATATAGACTTGTTTTTGTTTTTTTTTTTTTGGTTCTGGGGATTGAATTCAGGGACACTCAACTACTGAGCCACATTCCCCAGCACTATTTTGTATTTTATTTGGAGACTGGGTTTCACTGAGATGCTTAGTGCTTCACTCTTGCTGAGGCTGGCTTTGAACCTGGGATTCTCCTGCTTCAGCCTCCCCAGCTGCTGGGATTACTGGAGTGCACCACCACTCCCAGCTTTGTCTCACAGTCTTAAAGGTTCCAGGACATAGTCACTTGGCCTTATCGCTGTGGGTTTGTGGTGAGGCAGGGACATCATGGCAGGGAGTGCATGGTAGAGCACCTCACCAGCCCATTTCATGGCAACCAGCAAGGAGAGAGGGAGCTGCCAGGGGAAGGAAGGGAGAAGGCGCTGGAGACAAAATAAACTTTTCAAAGACATGACCATGACCCCTCCATGACCTTCTGCCTCCAGCTAGGCTCTACCTCCCAATATTTCTTACACCTACCAAAACACCATCAGTTGGGGACCACACCTGTAGCACATGTCCTTTGGGGGACATTTACAATTCAAACCATGCAAGTTTGAATGTGTCCTCCAAAGGTTTATGTGTTAAAAAGTTTGGTTTCCATTGAGGTGGTATTTAGAGGTTATAGAACCTTTAAGAGGTGAGTCCTGGGGTTGGGGATATAGCTCAGTTGGTAGAGTGCTTGCTGTGCATGCACAAGGTCTTGGGCTCAATCTCAGAACCACCAAAAAAAAAAAATTAAAAAGTAAATGTACAGGAAAGGATATTAACACAGTTATAAAATAAATTACCAAAAAATGATAAGTGATGTAATAGGAATTGAATACATAGCACTAAGGAGAAATAAAGATGTGGGAGGCATTTGAGGGGTGATTAGGAAAGCCTCTTGTAAAAAGAATATTTAAATCTTTATTTTTTAACAAGGTTGGTTTTATCTTTCTTACCTTAATGTGAATGAAGGGAAAGAATATTTCACATTATTAATTTTCTGTTGCTGCTAAAACAAATTACCATTACCTTCATGGCTTAAAGCACAAATTTAGCTTTTAGTTCTGAAAGTCAAAAGCCTGAAGTGGGTCTCTCTGGACTGAAATCCAGGTGTCAGCAGGGCTGTGCTCCTTCCAGAATCTCCAGGGGAGTATTCACTACCTGGCTCTCTCCAGCATCAGGAGGCTGCCTACACTGCTTGACCTGTGTCCTCCTCCCTCCATCTTCAAAGCCAGCAGTGGACGATTGGGTCCTTCTAGAACATTCCTCTAGTTTTGCTTCCATCTTCATATCTCCTCCTGTGACCTCTTCTGTTTTCCTCTTCCCTCAGGACTCTTGTGATGGCTCACTTGGATAGTCCAGCCTACTCTTAGTATTTGGAGGTCACCTGTTTAGCAATCTTCCTTCCATCTGCAGTCTGAATTCTCCTTTGCCATGTAACCTAATACATTCACAGGTGCTGGGAAATAGGACGTAGAGATCTTTGGGTGGGGAGCATTATTCTTTCTACTACAATATCTACTGTCACTATGGACTTCATGAAAAACACGGAGTAGTTTATAATCTCGCTAGAGAGAAGAGCAAATACGTACAAAAACCCTAAAGAAAATCAAATAACGATTGAAGGCAACAGTGGCAGAGGTGTTATAAGCTGTACTTGATTCATTGCCAGATCTTTCCATCAAGTCAGATAGAGTTGCTATGACATTAGGGGGAGTCTTAACTCCCACAGGTTGGCTGCTGAGGGGAGGGAGACTTGCTCTGCACCTGGGAGAGTAGCTGAGGGGGAAGAGGCCAATGCAGGAAGTAGCAGCTGAGTAAAGGGGCAGGTGTGTGTGTAAGCCTGTTGAGGGAAGAGGGAAGGCATGAAAGAGGAAGTGGGAAAGACAGGTTAGGATTGTGCCAGGCTCAGGAGATTAGTTTTGATCCTGAATTCTCCCACTGTGTTTACATTTTTAAAAAATGTATCACCCCAAGTTCAAGACCTTTTCTTCTACTCCTGCAAATGTTCCATCTTTTACATTTGACTCTTTAAGACATGTATCTTAGCTGGGGGTAGTGGTGCAGGCCTGTAATCCCACTGGCTCTGGAGGCTGAGACAGGAGGATCCTGAGTTCAAAGACAGCCTCAGCCACTCAGTGAGAGGCGCTAGGCAACTCAGTGAGAACCTGTCTCTAATAAAATACAAAATAGGGCTAGGAATGTGGCTCAGTGGTTGAGTGCCCCTGAGTTCAATCTCCTGTAATTAAAAAAAAATATCTAGAGACTGGGAATGTAGCTCCATAGTAGAGTGCTTGCCTAGCATGTTGGAGACTCCTATCTTCAGCACCGCACACACACAAACACACACACACACGTGTCTCAAAACTAGGAATGGTAGCTCATAACTATAATGCCAGGAGAATCACAAGTTTGAGGCTAGCCTTGGTAATTTAACTGAGATGCTGTCTCAAAAATAAAAAATAAAAGAGTCTGGAAATGTAGCTCAGTGGTAAAGTACCCCTGGGTTCAATCCTCAGTACTCCCCCCAACACACACACACACACACACACACACACATCTCAGGTTGAATAGAATGATTATAAAGAGTGTTTACAGTTTTAAAATAGTAATAGAAATTGGAGATTTGTAATAATATCATGTTTCCCTCTCCATGAACAAAGTATGTCTCCATTGATTAAATCTTCTCTAATGACTGCTTCCTACAAAGTGATAAAATTTTCAAAATTTTTCAAAGGAAATTTTTATTCTATTTATTTGGTACCCGGGATTGAACCCAGGGGCACTTTACCACTGAGCTACATCCCCAGTCCTTTTCATTTTTTATTTTGAGACAGGGTCTCCCTAAGTTGCCAGACATGAACTTGTGATCCTCCTGTCTTAGTCTCCTGAGTAGCTGGGATTACAGGCGTGTGCCACCATGCCTGGAAATTTTCAAACTTGATAAATTTGTTCTCTAGTACCTGATTGTTGCTGTTGAAAATGTAAATTGTTCTTTTCTATTTTTGAATTATTAGTTTGTATATAAGCATGCAATTAAGTTTTGGATATGCAGTTAGCATTTCATTTTATGTCTAATTCATGACATCATTAAATCCCATTAGTAAGTCTATTTATTGGGTTTGTATGTCTACAAGAAAATTATCTGTGAATTAAGACAATTTGTTTCTTCCTTTCCATTTCTATACCTTCTTATTGTGCTCTTCCTATTCAGTATTGAATAAAAGTGGTGATATCAGGTGTCATGGTTTTAATCTTAATCTTGGAGAGCTTTTAAAGTTATCTATCTATCTATCTATCTATATGTATATACATATAGATAGATAGATATTGATGGACCATTATTTTATTCATTTATTTATATGCGGTGCTGATAATTGAGCCCAGTACCTTACACATGCTAGGCAAGTGCTCTACCACTGAACCACAGCCCCAGCCTCTTTTAAAGTTTTACCATGAAAGCTTTGATGCTTTAATGATCTGTTTGTTGTAGTTCTTTTGTTTTGTTTTTGTACTGGGATTTAATATGGGGCTTTCTAAGCAAGTACTCTATCACCGAGCTCCACCCCCAGCCCTTTAAAAAAAATCTTTTAAAGACAGAGTCTCACTGTGTTGTCCAGGTTGGTCTTAAATTTCTGGGCTCAGTGATCCTTCTGCCTCAGCCTCTCCAGTATGTATGATTGCCCACCACCCAGCTGGCTGTTGTAGAATTTTTAAAAATACTCTTTATCAAAGTAAGAAAATTTCCTCCTTTCTTACTTGTCAAATCTTTTATTGGAAAGATCCTTAATATCTGAACTATTTTAGTTCCAGCAGAAGAAAAATCTATTAATTTCACAATGAGTTATGTAGGGGCTGGAGTTTCAACAATTCTTGTTTTATTTTTTTGACATTTGTAAGGACTCCACAATCGTGTGTGTGTGTGTGTGTGTGTGTGTTTGCGCGCGCACGCGCGTGTATGTATTGCTGGGGTAATCATACATTAGGTTAGTGGTGTGGAGTTACATTCCCAGATTCCTACTTCTCTTTCTTATAAATATTATTTGGGGACAGGGTCTAGCTAGGTTGCCAAGGGTGGCACAGAACTGGAAATCCTCAGTTTTCTGAGTCTCTGGGATTACAGGTGAGCACCCAAATGCCTGATTCACAAACTCGTTTTGCATCTGGGGCTGTGGGACTCAGAATCCTTTAAGATTCCTGCCCTCATGAAAAATCAGACATATCTCTCATTGAGCCAATCAAATGTTAGTTGAAGCACTGCCTAAAAGGGATTTGGCAGATGTAATCAAAGCCCAAAATGTGTAAGTCACTCAACAGGAGCAAGTCCTGGGTGGGCCTGACTTGCCTCATCAGGTTGTTAAGATGCCAATTCTTCCTTGGGGAGGCAGTGAGGAGATACTAAGATATGCTCCTGTAGGAAGAGCAGGAGGCTGCTGTGACCGAGCAGAACTACCTGCTGGACTTTGACTGAACCAAGACCTAGATCCTCAAATGCAAACTCCCCAGAGATGAGTAGTCCAGCTGTCTTGGTGTGGGGGATGGCCCTTTTCAATATAAAGTGCAAGAGATGTGGAGGCCGCATCAACAAGAGCAAAAAGTTCAATGTACTCAGAAAGTGCATATGAGATCTTTGTGGGCCCACCTTGAGGGAGATATCAAAGGGCCTAGGCAACTAGGGCAAGATGGCGAGGGAGGAAGTCAGGGGCAGGGCCAGAACAAAGGAGCATGGAGGGGTCTTCTAATGAGGACAACTTCCTGCTTGGAAAGTGCTCAGAGACACAAGTGGGGGACTCAATCAGACAGGTACTTCCATACTTTTGTTCCTAAGCCGGGAATCCAACAGAAAAACAGGGGGGACCAATCAATGATAGTGAAGATAACGTGGACAGGGGAGGAGATAAGGAAAGGAGGAAATTCCAGAAAACCACAAAAAGAACAAGCCAAAACTTCCTCAACAGATTGCTAGTTCTGGGGCTCCTTCTCTTCGGAGAAGTCTATTTCTGTCACTTTTGGGATTAACTTGCTGTTTGCTTGCTATCTCTGCATCCTGTTCTTCAAGTCTTTGCTGAACAGAGACAATGAGCTCAGCATCCCTAGATGGTAACAGCCTACCTTCTGCTTCTATATCAAGTGCTCCTGCTGCCTAGGAGGGTCACCAGCAAGACCAACCCCCATGACACATTCTATGCCCTGGGAAAACCTGTAACTGCTGGGCCCAGAAGCTGCAAGAGGAGAAGGAGAAAGAGGAAAGGATGGTGAAGAAGCAGGAGACAGAGGAGTAGAACAACAGGAAAGGTGAGGGAGAACCAAGTCAGAGACTCCAGGTTACAGATGGAAGTTCTGGCGCCCCTGCAGGTACTCCAGGACAGGAGCCATTGGCACCTCTCCTGGATGCTGAGCAGCCTCGAAGCTGCTGCTGGATGCTGTTGGAGGAGGTCAGGTGGAGGGAACAGGAGGAGGACAAGAGCTGGTGGCCTGGCTAGAGGAAACCAGGAAACTGTGCTGCTCCCACCCAGCCCAGCCCTACCACCACCCTGTACCAGGGCCTAAGGGTTAAGAGGAAGGTCCAGCACTGGGAGGGGTTGTGGGTTCCCTTGGCAGCAGGTCCTGGCTGTGGGGCCTGGTTATGGTGAAGAAGAACCCGGATGACAGTATCCTGCAAGTCCAGGCAGCCATTGACCCAGGTGCCCAAAGACCAGAAAAGTGGTGACCCTGCACTTCTGTACACTAGGGTCTCTTCTCTCATGAATCTGGTTCCATTTTTGGACAGCAGTGACAACAAGAAAGTAGACAGAGTGAGATTCCTGTGCTTGTCAGAGAAAGCTATTTCCAGAAAGCCTTTGCCTCAACAGGCTGTGAGTCTCAGAAAAGGGATTCACATCCTTGTCCACCCAAATTCCATTGCCTACATAAAAATATTTGCTCTTCAGTGACCCTGCTAATCTTTCCCAACTCCTATTTTTTTATAGCTATGTACAAGAAAAAGTAATATACATATTATTTTAGGTCCTTTGTAGCTTTGTGATAAAACCAAAGTATCACAAGTTTTCAAAAAACCATGAGATTGGGGAACAGTGCTCATCTGATGGTTCTCAACTTATTTGATAGTTCTCAGACTTTCGTGTACATCAGAATCATCTGGAGGGCTTAACAAAACTCAGGTTGCTGCGCCTCTGTGCAGAGTTTCTCAGTCACTAGGTGTGAGGTGGAGTTCAAGAATGTGCATTTTGGGATCTGGGTGCAGTGACAACACACCTGTAATCCCAGCAGCTCAGAGGCTGAGACAGGAGGATCAAGAGTTCAAAGCCAGCCTCAGCAATGGAGAGGTGCTAAGCAACTCAGTGAGACCCTGTCTCTAAATAAAATACAAAATAGGGCTGAGGATGTGGCTCAGTGGTTGAGTTTAATCCCTGGTACCCCCCAAAATGTGCATTTTGAATCGATTCCCCAGCAATGCTGCTGCTGCTGTCCAGGATCACACTCTTGAGAAAACCACTGCTACAGACCAACTTTCTTTACCAGTCTGTCTACTGTGGCCCTTCAGCTGCTTCTGTTCTGGATGTTGTTGGCAAATGCGCAGAATGGCCTCAGGAGGCCGAGAGTGACTCATCTGTGACTGTGACCTGCGTTATCTGCAGCTGGTGGCCAATTGCAAAGTGGAGCAATTCAGAATTATGGCATTAAATCACAGGAAATTAACATGAGGCACCACTGGGTATAAAACCCATAAAATGGTTAGCATTCCTCTGTTTTTGTTATACATGTGCATCCTGCTTTGCTCTGTTATTCTATCCAACATAAGACCACACCCAGAGCAAACAAAAGACTGCCATCAGAGAGTACTCAGGGTCACAGGCAGGCAGGAGAATGGACATAAATTCAATGAAAAAAGGTTCAGATGCTGACGATAAAGAAAAATGACATTATATTAATTTCATAAATATCTGCACTGTTTGTAACCATGGAAGAGTAGGAATCTGAATTTCTTTTTGTTTTTGAGGTACATGATTAATTTTTAAATTTTTTTTTTTTAAATTAGAGCTTTATACTTATACATAATAGTTGAGCTTATTCTGACAAACTCATGAATGCATGGGATTTGATTTCATTTCACAAAGGAATCTAAATTTCTGTTTCCTCTGAAGAGTGGTAGCTCCTTTATACCAATATAATTTCTCTCTGAATGTTTTCTGAGTTAACTCTTCACGTGACTTTCATATGGATTCATTTATGACTCGGATGATGTGGCTTTTTAGAATAAAAAGCTGAAGCATACTGTAAGGTAAATTTGAATTTGAAAAGGCTGATGAGGGAAAATAAGATGAATCTTGGCATTTTTTCTTATATATACCCCTTTCTAAGCTGATTAGCACCAAGTAAAATGAACTGATACACAAAGTCTAGGAATTCTGGTTGAATTGATTTGACAAATATTAGTTTGAAGTCTTTCTTCCTATTATGTCCCTTCTGTAAAGTGACGAAGTTCTTTCTCATATCTTAGACTTCCTCAGATGATTTCATTTTCCCCTGGTGATTCCTCTAATTAGAACAAGATGACAGTTCCTTTTTTATTCATCTTTCTTATCTCTGAGTATTTTTCTGAATAGGCTCCATCGACTATTCAATATGATTGTATTGATGCACATAATTTAAAATGGAATTGATTTAAATAAAATTTATTTAAATTTAAATTTAGATTACTACTTAGGAAGATGGAAGGTAATAAGTTTGACTGCAGCTACCTATCTCTTATTTGATCTAACCATAATGTGGTTCTCCACTCATAAATGTGGATTCATTTTCAGAAGGCTTATAGGATACATTTCTAATGGTGATTTGTTTTGATAATTTCTCAAATTATTTTTGCTGTTGAATCAGGAAACAAAGCACTTGAAACAAATTGTGAATTCATGAAGAGATTTAATGACCTCTGAATCAACAGCTTTGTCATGATTTTATTTGGCATATCCTACAATTATGTAAATAATAATATCAACCAAAACCCAAAAATACATAAAATGTTTTATTTGATACACATAAAAAACAAAGTACATAAAATATTTTATTTGATTAAAAGAAAACATTCTAAAATATTTTTTTAAGAACACACAAAAATGTTGCCATTGATTTACCTTGGAGAACAGATTATTGCCTCCATCCAGACTCTTTGCCAGCTAGACACAGAACAGGAAGTTAGTAGGTCCTCATGTTAGCAATCAATCCTTTGCAGAAATTAATACAGGAGATGAGAGATGTCTTGCTTCAGAATCTAACCTTACTTAAAGAAAAGAGAAAAAAAATTAAAAGGACTATAACTTCAAATTTTCTGGCTTGATGTGTGAACAGACAACAAGCTGGGTGAGTTTAGAAGCTTGGAAATAGCTCAACAAACAGAGGTCAGTGACAGTAATGTGACATACCATCTCCACAGTGGAGTGGAATCTCTGTTGATCCTCTTATATTTGGAGGGCTATTGTGTTCACCTAACATGTCTTCCTCAAGCATACTACCTTTGGAGATTATTGTTTATCTTTAGAAGGTATCTCTGTCTGTGTGTATCATTTATTACACATCACAAGACGCCCTAGAAGAGTTAGAAGACAGCTTCAATTATTCTGAAATGAAGAGAAACCCAGGTTTTGGATCACTGAAGCTCAGAATAGACTGTCCTGGGTTATCTCAGACAGATTCCCACACAATGAGTGAAGTGATTGGACTTGAGAGACTTTCCTCAGCAAGACATTTCTCAGGGTGGATTAATTTTGCAGAGTGAATGTTACCTATATTTAATAACTAATATTAAATGCTTGGTATCTTTTAACTCACACAGGTTCTTACAATGACTCCATGAGGCTTAGAATCTTGATTTTTCAGAGGCAGAAACTGAGATACAGAAAAAGTAAGAAGCTTTCCTAGAGTCCACCATAGATAAGTGGTGAAGCTGGATGAGATCCTTCTCAGACTGTTTCAAAATCCTGTACTCTATGGGGAGTGTATGTGTATGTGTTAGTCAGCTTTTGATTCACTGTGACCAAAATATCTGACAAGAACAATGTAGAGAAGAAGAAAAAGTTTATTTTGGCTCATGGTTTCATAGATCCGACTCCATAGACAGCCAACTACATTGCTCTGGACCCAAGTGAGGCAGAACATCAAGAAAAGATGGCAGAGGAAAGCAGCTCAGTGCATAACAGAAAACAGAGAGCTCCTCTCACCAGAGACAGAATATATACCCCAAAGGCACACTTCCAGTGGCCTATCTCTTCTAGTCCTACCTGCCTACAGTTACCACCCAGTTAATCCTTATCAGAATTAATTAATCTACTGATTGTTATAACTCTTATGATTGAATTATTTCACCTCTGAAAATTCTTGCATTGTCTCACACATGAGTTTTTCTTTTTTTGGTGGGGGGGGGGGAACCACCTCTTATCTAAGCCATAACTGTATGTAAACTTTGAAAAAAGTTTAACTGTATCATATCATAACTGTATCATAACTTTGAAAAAAGAAAAGTTCATTAGAGTTGGGACAAATTCTGCTCAGGGTGACATCTAATCTCATTCTTCAGGATGAATGGTTTTATGGTTCTTTTGAAAAAAATGGGAGTTCATAACCCACTTGAATCTAATGTATGAAATATGATATGTCAAGAGCTTTGTAATGTTTTGAACAACCAATAAAAAAAAAAAAAAAGAAAAGTGGATAGACTCTTAGGAAGGGCTGTAGGCCTTTGTCTGGGGCCCCTGCTGATGGAGGCACTCAGTCAGAGTATGTTCTGGGTACCTATCTCAGGAAAGCCAGACCACCTACAGAAGAGCAACAGAACGGGTGAGAACATAAAACCGCTTCTGTATACAACAAGAATAAGAAATTCAAGATGCTGTCCCTTCAGATCCCAATCCCCACCCACAATGGGCAGCAAAAGATGGAAGAACTCCTGTTAAAGAAATTGGGAGGTTTAGGTTCTTCCTGGCTATTCCTTTAACTAGCTACATGGATGTGGGCAAATCTCTCAATATTTCTGGACCTTGTATTCTTTACCTCTGAGATAGATTCTGAGTTTCCGGGACATGGTTTCTCTATCAAGGGCATGTAGGGTAGAATTTAAGAGCTGTTTTGGGGCTGGGGATGTGGCTCAAGTGGTAGCGCACTTGCCTGGCATGCATGTGGCCCGGGTTCGATCCTCAGGACCACATACAAACAAAGATGTTGTGTCCGCCGAAAACTGAAAAATAAATATTAAAATTCTCTCTCTCTCTCTCTCTCTCTCTCTTTAAAAAAAAAAAAAGAGCTGTTTTGACTCTGGAATCAGATCATGTGGGTTTGTACCCCAGTTAACTCTACTTACTTGAACTTTGAGCAAAATTATTCAACTTCTCAGTGTATAGGTTCTTCTTCTATGTAGCTATTAGTTCCTATTTCACATGGTTGTTGGGAAAATAAAATGGGTTAGTACTCTGGAATAGTGCCCAGCACTTAGTAAGTGCTTAATATATGTTGGCTTTCACATTCTGCACATCTGCTACTGTTTCAGGGTCAAACTTTTCATGACTGAGTATATTTAGGGATGTTAATACCCTGGGTCCTTCTTCTTTGTGGGTTTTTTTATTTTTTTATTTTTTTGGTACAGAGGATTGAACCCAGGGGTGCTTAACAACTGAACCACATCCTCAGCCCCCTTTTTTATTGTTTATTTACAGACAGGGTCTTGCTAAGTTGCTTAGGGCCTCACCAAGTTGCTGAGGCTGGCTTTGAATTTATGATCCTCCTGCTTCAGCCTCCTGAACCTCTGGGATTATAATCCCACAGTCTTTACATTTGTTGTTTTTTTTTTTGGAAACAATGTCTCACTGCATTGCTGAGGGTCTCACTTAGGTGCCAAAACTGGCTTTGAACTTGAGATCTTCCTGCCTCAACCTCCAGAGTCAATGGGATGATAGGCTTGTGCCCTTGTGCCTGGTAGGAACTCCCAAACATTAGGCTTTTGCCAAGGCAGGGATTCAAGCAGGTAGAGGCAAGCGTTGGAGCAAGAGAAGAAGAAAAAGGGATAGTACACCCAGAAGGCCTGCGTGGGTTAGGACAAATTGGACATGTCAGCAACCACTTACATATTAATATGTATGAGCTTTATCCCTTATGCAAAGTCAATGCTAATAATGAGCTTGGGTAGCTGGGAATGTCACCCTATCAGGTAGGACCCACCCTTTTCCCTGTTACCACCTGCCTTACTCCTACCTTCTGGCATTCCAGCACTCTCCATGCAGCAACACTGTCCATTGACACCACCTACAGGTCATGATGTTGGGGGAGGTGTCCTGATGCCACCACCCATCTCTGCCCAGCCTCAAGAAAGGAGCCACATGAGTCCTAGGCATTGCCTGAATAAGAATCATCCTTCTGAAAAGGGTGGGGGAAATGAGATCATTTTAAAGCTGAAATTTCATCAAAGTCCAAATGTTTTAAAGTCTTCTATAAAATAAAAACTCTTGGGGCTCCCTTTAAGTTATAGTCAAGCTCAAATATATCATTATAGACTAAGAATTATAACCTAAATTGTGACATACTCCTCAGTTTAGAAAATATACTTCTTAGAGCTGGGGAATTTGGGGAATGAAAGGGACTTTTGAGAGCCTTCAGTTCCATGTTAGCATTTTTTTTAGATGAGGGGACCGAGAGGTGATGAGGCGAAGACATTTGTCCTTGTTCACGGGGATAATTAGCAGAGCCGAGACAAGAGCAGGATTCTGTCAAGAGTTATTTTCGTTACATCACAGAGAACCTCTCCTCCAAAGTAATTATTGTCATTATATCGTAAAGGATTCCAGAATATGAGGAGAAGTGGAACAGCATCAACAGCTCATGCAGAATGGTAGTTAAGGGTACAGAGCCTGGGGCCACCAGTAGGGCTGGAACCCAGTTTTCTTAGCTGGCTAGCTTGTGATCTTGGGCATGTTGTTCCATCTTTCTGCAAATGTTGTCATATTTTTGTGCTAGAGTGTTGTGCTAGATTAGGGATAGAATCGGTATTGCATTCGTGTAAATTAGGAAGCATTGTCACATTTGAGTGCTTAAGTATTGTCAACTGTTCCTTCTGAAAGGCACACTATAGGGATCTAATAGAGTTACAGGTTTTGGCTTTGCTAAGGAGAATATATAAGGATGTCCACATCCTGGATTCTTTTCTAGGTTATTCCCAGATTTGGAACTGTGGGAAATAAGAATTATCTTCCTAATTCCATCTGTCAACTCCTCACCCCAAGGAGGCATAATCCCAACTCTATAATTCTGAGACTAGGGAGTTGGGCGGAGGTTGTTCTTAGCAACATCCTCAGCATTCAGCCCAATGCCTAAATAGTGAAAGATGAATTCAATGGTATCTCAAGAAATTTGATATAGAAATGGCTGAGAGATGATTGTCTGGTTGGACTTGGAGAGTAGGGGGCTTGAATTGAAACTGTATTCGTTATGGAAAATGATGCTGATGAGATTGGTGCCATTAATGTCCCTTCAAGCCAATAATAGAAATCTGCCTCAGCAGACACCACTACTCAGATGAAACTTCCAAGCAATCCTGGCATGGTGGTGCATGCCTGTAATCCCAGAAGCTCGGGAGGCTGAGACAGGAGGATTGCAAGTTCAAAGCCAGCCTCAGTAACTTAGTGAGGCCTTAAGCAACTCAGCGAGATTCTGTCTCTAAATAAAATATTAAAAGGGCTGGGGATATGGTTCAGTGGTTAAGCACCCCTAGGTTCAATCCCCAGTACCAAAAATAAAAACAACACAATCCCTCAGATACCAGGGAGGGAAGACTCTCACAATGGGATCTCAGATGAACTTGGTCTAGATGAATTTAATATGAATGCATCAATTTTACCTGCTGACACCTTGAGACTAGAGAAGTAAGTCTACATTATAATGAGACAAATTCTGTGCTCTTAATGGAAGCCAACTTGAAAATGGCCTTTGACCTAAGAGCTTGTGACCCATAGTTTAGAAGACAATGTTCTAGAGTGTATATACTTCTCTGAGGAAACTTTCATCACTTTTTCCAATTTTCTTTTCACCAAGCATAATCTACCCAAATGGTAATTCAGTCTTCATCCAAGGAAACACTTAGTTGGCAATTTTAGAACTGTGTTGGGCTTTTTAATTAATTAATTAATTAATTTAACCTCCTGTTTTTCACAGTCACATGAGAGTAATGAGGTACTGTCTCTGAACCATTTTACATCTCGATGTGAAACTCATCTGTATGAGATATTAATGTATTTATAATCCAGAGTGATCTGCTGACATAGTATATTTAGATACCTAAGTGATAATAGAGAGTTTGTGTTGTTTTAATTCATTTGATGGATCGAAGTTTTCAATTAGAGTTTTTAATGGAACAATAAATTTTAAATTCACATGGGACCAAGAATTTTCCATCTTCTCCTTGTTGACAAATTCTACCTTCTCCATGTGATGCCAAATTTGTTTGCATTTATTTTTATTTCTACCCAGAAACTTGTCTAACTGGTCTTTGCTTTGAAGACAGCAGGGTAGAGAAACGTCTTTTGAGTTCCCTGCTTGATGACAGCACTCATGACTAATTGAGTTTGAGGCACATTCTTGTTAGATAACTATGTTACATAGTTCCGGAGAATCACCAGTACATGTGGGTCATTAAAATGTTTTTCTTTTAATATGACCTCAGTGTTTATTAAAATAGCCAATTGCTTTATTCTCTTTTCTTTGTAGAATTACAGTTTGTCTTCTTTGGTCTTCCTGGCTAGACTTCCTTTGGAAGACTGAAAATAATTTTTCTCTTGTTATTGAGGTATTTTCTATCTGACAAACACTGCCTTTTCAATAACACTGAAATATCCTGGATTAATTTTTCTTTGTTGTTTCTGAGTTTATCACCGATGTAATTAATATTATTAACTGTTCTTGGAACAGAGCTTAATTCCTCGGCTTTTGTTTCTGATGTTAAGATGATTAGCTCTGGAGAGGGGGAAAAAATGCATGCCAGGATAATAGCAGTTCCTAACCTTCCTGCTTCTGCCCACGTTTGTTTACATGCGCATCTGTCTGTGAAGCCACAGAATTCAGGACTGTTCTTCTAGTCTAGAGGAAATTGAGAGGCCTTTTCTCTGAACCTTTACAAATGAATATCTTTTGACAAAAGGACCAAAGGAACCACTCAGTGGCAAAAATTCCATTTTTTGAGAAAAAATAGTCACTGGTTTTAACAAGGCACTGTTTTAACCCTTTTAGTCGGAATATTTGAATGAAATATTCCGCTTTTAAAATCTTGAGAGCTGGGAGTGTGACTCAAGTGGTAGAGTACTTACCTAGCATGAGGGAGGCCCTTGGTTCAATCCCCAGCACCACAAAAAAATAAACAAAAATGAAAATCTTGTGTTCTTTAATAGAAATGAATTTCAGCAGTGCTTATTTCCTTCATATGTTTGTCCCTTTTCTTTGTAATCCTATGATTGCTCCGTCACCCAGTGGATTTCCAAGTCTCTTAGCAAAAATATTCCCACCATCTGGTATGCTGGTGAACTAAGAAGACCTAAAGTGTTAAACATCCTGTCTGAACTTGCAGGTTCCACTGATGGCAAATTGTGTAATAAACAGTATAAGAGTGAGCTACTGGTTTTTCTGCCAGCGGAGGCATTTCTGTCCTCTATGAGAGAAACTAATTTTAACTTGCTATGGAAATAGTTCAATCCATAAAGGCTATTCTTTTAATTATCTCTTTCCCAATTATTTCTACATTTTATTTATTTCATTATTCTTTCCTGGTACAAAAGGTACCTCTTAGCTGGACGTGGCGGTACCTGTAATCATAGTGACTGTGGAGGAGGCCGAGGCAGGAGAATCACAGGCTTGAGGCCAGCCTCAACAATTTAGCAAAACCCTCAGCAACTTAGTGAGACGCTATCTTAAAATAAAAAAATAAAAAGGACTAGGGATGTAGCTCAGTGGTAAAGCACCCCTGGGTTCAATATCTAGTCCCCCCAATCCCCATTTTTTTTTTTGCTTCATCTTTGCCTTAGACCTTCTCCAAACTTCCCCTGTCTGTATCTAAAGAAAACTTGGAGATAATAATAAGTGCAAAGACAGAAGCTGATGGCAAAGTGTCCAAGGTAAAAAGCAGAGGAGAGAGGCTGAGAGGGCCAGTAGTTGCTGAGTGGGTAGGATGTACCTGTCCTCAATACTTCTGGGCTCCTTCCTTCTCTGGTTAACCAAGGGCCAGCGCTTGGCTGTTAAATTTCCTTTGGCTTCTGCTCAAGGTTTCAAGACCATCTTCAGGGCAGACTGCCTCAGAAGCAGTAGGTTATCTTCTGAGTTTGTCCACAGGATGATCCTGCCACCGTAACTGCTGGCCTGGCATCATGGAAATTTGACAAGTGGGCCTGGTGGAGATGTGACAGATCGGCTTCTCTTTCTTCTTTTCTTCATTACAGTCAGAGAGAGGCCCAGAGGAGAGAAGCCATGAGCGTCAAAGTCTTCCTAGACAAGGGAGCACTTGTGAAATTCACCCCTCACGGAAAACAATACTGTGGGGGTGTTTTTTTCTGTTGTGCTGTAGCTGGCCAGACAGTTTAAACAGTACTGCTGCCCTGATCCGTTTGGGCTTGGTTTCCACTCTTGCATAATGCACATGGCAGGTTCTTTCTGGTGTGGATAGCAGAGATCTCACAGATATCTGGGCTTGGAGAGTTGTAGGGTTCTCTCATTTTACTTAGATAGAGACTTCAAGACATAGTGTTTAAATCTTTTAAAAATTTTTATTACTAAACCAACATATCAATAATAAAGGCCAGCTTTAATTATCTTTACATCATTCTTTTCTTCCTTCCTTCCTCTCTCCCTCTCTTCTTGATTGGTGGGGGTGGGGTGCGGGAGTTGTCTCACTATGTTGCTCACAGTGGTCTGGAACTGCCGGGCTCAAATGATCTTCCTATCTCCAAAGTAGCTGGACTATGGGCACTGTGCCATGATACTCAGTGTTCTTATCTATTTTAGATATACCAAAAAATACACTAGCTCTCCACTCTGACTGTTCATGAGAATCAACTGAGGAATTTTGCAGAGTACTGATGCTCAGGTTCTAGTCTAGATCAAATGAATCTGAATCCATAGTGGTGGGAGGCAACCACCTGTATTTTTAATAACCTCCTCAGGTATGCTGAGAATCACTAGTAGGATATAATTTAAAATAGCCACTATGGGTTGGGATTGCAGTTCAGTGGAAGAGCACTTGCCTAGCAGGTGTAGGGCCCGTGGTTCAATCCCCAATACCACCTCTCAAAAATTTTTGGAAAAAAAAAAAAAGCCACTTTACTATCCAGTGAATTTAAGAAGTAATTTCTCCCTGGTGACGTTGCCCTCCTAGACACAGAGGTAATTACTAGATTCATTTGGTGTTTGTCACTCTCATCCAAATGTATATTTATTTATTTATTTATTTAGTGCTGAGAATCAAGCCCAGGGCCTTGCCATGCTATACCCCTAGCCCTCATCTAAATATTTAAACCATAGTCACATTTATATGTTATATTTGTGACCAAAACAAGTGAAATGTAGTTTGTGGTTTTAAAATTTATATAAATGGAGATATGTAGTATCTCCATACTATATATATANATATATATATATATATATATATATATATATATATATATATATATAGTATATATACACTATATATACATAATATCTTTCTGAAACTTGCTTTTTTCCTCAATATTTATTCATATTGATACATAAAGTTTGAGTTCATTTTCATTACTATATAGTATTCTACTATATAAATGTTAAAATATATTTTTTGATGTGAGCCAATGATATGATGTTTTAACAAAACTTTCTATTTGGGTAGAGTTTCTCCAAGTTTTCCTTCCAAGATCTTAAAAAGATGAATTGGGAAGCTATTAGGGTGAAGTGGCTCTGGAGTTTTGAGTTCCTTTAGAAAGCAAACCAGTAAATAATCCTGGCCAAGAGAAATGTAACTTAAGCTTAATCTATCAGAAGCTACTAACTAAAAACCTTTACTAATTGGAACCTACCAACTAGCTTCTAAATATGGACTTTCCCCTTTAGTCAATCAAATATTTTCTGTGTCTTTCTTCTCCAAAAGTCTTGTCAAAAGTTTTCCCTCTCTCTTTCTTGGTGGAGGCCTGAATTCTTGGGATCTTGTGCTGTGTGGTTCATAAATGCTTAAATAAACTATTTTTAAAATTTATTTATTGGTACTGGGGATTGAACTCAGGGGCACTTAACCACTAAGCCACATTCCAAGTCCTTTTAATTTTTTAAATTTAGAGACAGGGTCTCACTAAGTTGCTTAGGGCCTTGCTAAGTTGCTGGGGCTAGCTTTGAACTCTCAATTCTCCTGATGCAGCTCCTGAGCTGCTGGGATTACAGGTGTGCACCACTAGCCTTGTCTTAAATAAACCATTTTAATGTATCTAAGTGTTTGCTTTAGCCTGCATGAAGCCCTGCGTTCCATCTCTAGCACTGAAAAAAGCAAAACAAAAATAAAAACAGAATAACATGAAGTTTTTATTATATGCTAAAAATAATTTTTTTTGGATACTGAGAATTGAACCCAGGGGTGCTTAACCACTAAGTCACGTCTCCAACCTCTCTTTATTTTAAGACAGGTCTCACTAAGTTGCTTAGGGCCTCCATAAGTTCTTGGGGCTGACTCTAAACGTGTGATCTTCCTGCGTCAGCCTCCTGAGCCGCTGGGATTACAGTTATGCCTCTTCACACCCAGCTATATGATGGCGTTTAATCTTCACACTCTATGAGGTAGGTGTTACTATTACGGACAGTTGAGAAACTGAAGCACAGAGAGGGTAAATGACTTGTCCAAAGTTTACAACTAATAAATGGCAGAATTGGAGTTCTAATTCAGACATTGTGGTTCCAGATTTTATGCTCAAAATCAATCAGAGCATAAATAAAATAGCTCATCTAAAACACCTAGTTCAATGTCTAGCATATAGAAAGAACTCGATAGATGTTGTTGTTATTATTATTATTATTACATATTTTAAACAGCCAACTGATCTAGTATAGGGAGGGGAAGAACTTATTTAAAAGCTGTAGAGGACAGCAGACTCAATGTGTGGAAATTTCAGCAAAGCAAATATTGACTCAGTTGTGATGGTGTGCGTTTGGGCACTGGACACGAGCCAGGAGAGGTTGAATGGACACTTGTCAAGAACAAGTAGGGCCTCTGTAAGTTCTTGGGGCTGACTCTAAACGTATGATCAAGAACAAGGTAGAAAAAATTTCTGTATCAGGTGGGTGGCTGAACTAGATGATCTCTAAGGCACTTTCCAACTATAGGATTCCATGATTCTAGGCCACAGTCTTTTTTTTTTTCCTACAAAGGAAAGTTCATTTGTCTTCTTTCATATTAGGTTCAGTTTACAAACTTTGTTTTTATTTTAATTATCTGAATCATTTGCCATTGAGAACATACATGACTGTAGTTTGCATAAGTCTTTGGCAATCTCTCGTGTTGTAATATTTGATGTGTTATAACACCTGGACATTATAATGATGGGTGCTGGGGAAACTGGCATATAAACATGTAAGTTACTGTGCTGTTGTGGTCAGTCCTCCCAGAGAGGGATCCGTAGGCTTACTGTTCCTTGGTTAAATATCATTGTAGAGTCTGTCATCTTTAACTATCTAGAAGACATGCAGGCCCATAAAATCATCATATGGGACTGAAAGTTCACATTGAAAAATTATGGGATTATGATTGGGGATGTGAGTTGATGTCACATCTATAACAACAGCATTTGCAAATGACTCAGGGGAGTTCCAGTGAGTTTCCTGCTGGGTAAGGGAATTATTCCCTTGGTGGAAGTAATAATTTTGCTCCTTTTGGGGAAGCTCCGCCTGATCTCTTTCTTTGCCTTCCCTTTGGACTTAAGTCTAAGCAATTATTTGTTTTTACCATTATATCTTGAGCAGTCCTTCAGGATGATCCACAATTTGACACATCTACTTCATGGCATTTCTACAGAAAGAGTGATTGAAAGGGCACCATCAATTAATTCCATTACAAAGAGGCTGAGGATGGAATCAGTATCAAATATACCAGGCTAGCTCAAATATACTAGGCTAATTTCCTAGGAAATAATTTCTTCCTACCTATATGTTTTTGTCTTTGGTCTAATGTTTTACAGTGTTCAGAATGTAGTTACTATGGAGATAGATGAAAACAGGCATCGGATTTTGGGTATCAAATTGTCAACAAATTCACTATATAAAAATAGTACATAGAGTCAGAAGAGAGGCAAAGATGGTCAAAACCATATTAGAAGATTTAATCTACAATGTGGTAAATGAGAAGGCCAGAGAGCACATAGAACTTTAATCATAATATTCCCCCAAATCTTAAGGAATTTGAAAGGATCATTTATGACTCACCATTGCTGAAGCACACAATTTGCCTTACAAGGGAAATAATCTTTTTATTTGGTGGGATTCAAGTATTTTCAACATTAGTAGCAATTCTCCTATAACAAAAGTTGCTACTTGTTGACTTGTATTCATGACGGTGCTATGATGCAAATGGCTTATGTATCTATGTACACATTCTGTGTTTAGCTTAGAGGTATTGTAACTCAAATTTAAAATGTGAAAAAAAAATGCCATCTTATTTTGAGCAAACTAAGATGTGCCTTGTAAACTGACCAACAAATAAACAATTATGAGCATGTGTTTGAAGCATTTGGCTTTTGAGAACTTCCAAAAGGGTGGCAAGCTGTCTGTCAGTTAATTATAAGCGTCATTCTCCTTGTGTTATTCTTAATGAATCCAGTAGGACAAGGGTGGTGCCTGTGGACTCCCAGGAGGCTTGAACTACAACCCTCTAGACACCAATGACAACAGTGGATGATCAGCCCCTGCTTATTCAGAGTGTAGATAGCATTACCAGAAGGAACCTGTGTTATTTACATACTCAAAATAAATATTGAGAGATTGGCTTAGGCTAAAAATATTCAAGATAAGCCTGTAGGCCTGGATACTAAAAGGATGAGCTCATATTGTGGACTTTCAACACAGAAAAATCATTATTTTTTTCATTTGTCTTAAGGTTAAAGTCAATTTTGGACTCAACTAACACCAATACTATTCAGAAAGGAGTTGATGAAAAGTTTGTTCAAGAAATGACAAATGTTTATTATAGCCAAGTACACATCTCGATTTACAGTATTAGTCTTAACCAGATTATATTTTGCTACATTTTTAGAGATGTTGTAGTGATAGGTATTAAATTTGAAAATTAGTTTGACATATTCTATTTGGTGTAACATTAAAAAAATATATATCCTGGACCAAGACTGCAGATTTATCATCTGTAAAACAAGGCAAAGAAATTAAATTTATAATCTTTTTCTGGATGAGTAGTTGAACAAACAAAACTTTTCTGTAGACCAAAAAGTGGACATTGGTCTTCCTGCCCAAGGTACATCCTTCTATAGGGACAAGGTGCCTCATGTGGAAAGGTTAAAAAAGAAGTTTTTTTGTTTGTTTCTCCTCTCTGCTGGAGAAGGAAGCAGAAAGTGATTGAGGAAGCTTGAACTTATGCCTCCTGTTTGTAAAAGTCCTTCTAGTATAGACATCTCCTTTGTGGAATAACCCTGCTAGAAGTTTCCTTGAGAGAATACTTTTTTGTTTAAATGCATGGAGGGTTGCTCTGTAAACCTAAGGGTCTTGGATTTCTCCAGTTGAATCATGTAGGTCAGTGCTATAGGAGGGGCCGGTGAGGCCAGGGCCTGCATGCTGAGGAGGCTGCAGGAGGAGGGGAAATCTGGGCAGTGCAGGCTGGGCCAACACTTATCCAGTCAGCTTCCACCTGGAGGCTACTAGTGCCCCTGTGACGAAAGGGTAGGTTTATCCTCTGCTCCCTTTAGTAAGGTGACATGGAATCCCTCCCATGAATGCACCCTTACCAGGAGGAGGGAACCTCTTTGCTAAATACTCACACAACTGACAAACCACCCAGGTGACTTACTACTCTAATCCGTTGGCAGGAATTCAGGTCTGAATCAGAGGATTCAGAACTGGAAGGGCCTTTAAGGACTTAAACGTAAGAACCTTGTCATTTTCTATGTGAAGAACTGAGATCCTGTGAGAGCCACAGTGTTAATTAGTGTCAAGAGAAATGGGACAGGCACCAGAATTGTCTTGATCAGGATTCTTACAAATGAAAGAGCAAATATTTATCTCAAGAGAGCTGAGGGAGATACCCCCAGGCCTATGCTCATTTCTCTGTGTAGTTTCAATTTTGGTAGGAAAAATAATTTTAGATGGGGTGATTTGGGGATTTATATTTAAAGAAATGAATTGTTGTGAGTCTGTCATACCCATACAGTGCCAAACAATTCTCTTCACACTGCTTTATAAAACAATCATACGCCTCACAGCTCTTCCTTATTGGGATGTGTCCTTAAGTGAACTCATGCAGAATAGACACTTTATCTTCTATTCCTTTGATTCTCATTCACACACAGAGGAAACTAAACTTGAAGTCCTGAATTCTCTGACCTGTATTTAGAGATAATTCCCTTTCTAGAAAACAGTCTTTATCTGAACCTTAAGACTAGACAGCTGGGCATCTATTTAATGGGGAGACCTATACTTTGTCCCTTCAAAGCATCCTGCCCAACTTGCAAAGTGGAAATCCTTGCAACTTTTTCCTTCATTTGGCCTGATGTCTTGTGTGGTCACAGTAAATTTACACAAAGCAAAGAATGTTTAGGAAGCAGAAACAGACAAAAAGCAACAGTTCATTATTAGCATCCTGGAAGCAAATTACATTGCTTTGGTTTTGCTCTCCATAAACAGAGGAACAGCTTGCATATATTGGCCCTCTGAAAGTTATAAAGGTGATGACTTTTGCAAAATTGTGCATCTACTGTGTGCCAGGCATTTTTTCATATGTTCTTTTATTCAAGAAAATACTTTATCTTCCTGGAATCTGTCACCGAAACTTGTTCTTGGTAAAGAATTTAATGTTTCTTATTTGCATTTTATGTATGCTTTTATTCACCTTGTAAATATTTCTCAAGCAACTACTATATAGCAGACACTGTGCTAGGTTTTTGGATACAATGAAGAACATAAATCAGACATAATCTATGCTTTTATGGCTTAGACTAGTGAGTGAGACAATATAATAACACAAATATATGTCAAATCCCAAGTGAATGAGCATAAGAAGGAGACATACAGGTGTAGGAGACAGGGGAATTTGACCTTGTCTAAAAGCCAAGGAAAGTTTCTCAGGAAACCAATGCTTGATCAGAAATGTCAAAAAGTTGGAATTATTACAGAAGAAAGAGTATTTAAAGTTTGGAAAACAGCCCGTGCAAAAGATCTATGATAGTGGAGGGTCAGGAGTGGGATGCAAGCTGCATTTTTTTCTTTCTTTCTTTTTTTTTTTTTGCTTCTGCTCTAATATGGTACATGAGTTGGAGTAAGGTTAGGAGGGATCTAGGTAGACCACTTAAGAGCTTATTAGAATAGACAACTTTGACTAAAGGAGGTGGAGAACAGAGGAGAAGGCAGAGTTTCAACAGAATGGCATGGTGGTGAGGGAGAAAGAGTTGTCATAGATGACATCTGAGTTTCAAGCTTGTTCAAGAGATGACTTTGAGACAGGTGACCAGAGAAAGACACCAGCTGAGGAGT
Organism: Marmota marmota marmota; assembly: GCF_001458135.2. NCBI lineage: Eukaryota > Metazoa > Chordata > Mammalia > Rodentia > Sciuridae > Marmota > Marmota marmota. Next base: position 6,974,227 of record NW_025999925.1, on the reverse strand, counting down.
ATTGGTGGTTGTAGGGGGAAGAAAAGCATGAATTTATGTGAAGCTTGGGCATCTTTTTTGGGGGGTGGGTGAGTTTCAGGGATTGAATTCAGGGGCACTCAAACAGTGAGCCACATCCCCAGCCCTATTTTGTATTTTATTTAGAGACAGGGTCTTGATGAGTTGCTTAGCATCTCGTTTTTGCTGAGGCTGGTTTTGAACTCACAATCCTCCTGCCTTGGCCTCCTGAGCTGCTGAGATTACAAGCATGTGCCACCACACCCAGCCAGCCTCCTGAGAACCCCAGGAGGACAAGAAAAATTGCCAGCTGTACAATCAGGTTTGAAACATGAGGAGACAATGTCTTGGGCTGCAGATGTAAATTTGTGAGTCATCTCTGAGTACATGGTAATGAAGATGAGGAACAGAGAGGAGAGTACCTGGAAAGAGAATATTTTAGGATACGTTTAATTACTGTAAGTGCTTTATTTCCCTCCTGGTGCTGGGGGTTGAACTCAGGGTCTTGCAACCTGAGGCATAGGATTTGCCATGGAGCTATGTCCCCTGTGAATGCTTTTGCTATCTTCTGGGGATGTGCCTTCTAAGCCTTGTCCCAAAGCACAGAATAAATCACTTTGATTCCCAATCAAGGTCATTCAGATTTTAGAGCAGGTAGACAAATGAATGAATTTGAGCAGAAACATCCCATAAAGTCTGCCTTACAGGTGTGTCCTGCTAGCTTGTTAAAAAGTCAACTAGAAAGACACGAAACAGTTTTCTTAAAAAGTCTTTAGGAAACATCAACTTTAAACTATCTCCTTTGGAGGCAGATGGTGTACACAGAGTGATCCATAGACAAAATACAAAGGCCTATTAAATTAAACCCCAAATTAGCAAATAAACTGAGTTAGATAATCGAAATGTTCTTTCTTTCTTTCTTTTCTTTTCTTTCTTTCTTTTTTGTTCCAAATCTGATTTATTATACAACAGGGAAATAACAGGTTTAGATTATACTACAAAAAAAGCTGGAACTGCTCATAAACAGCAACTGAGCTTACTTGGGGGAAGATGGGAGGAATTCTTCACACTACTGCGTAAGAGCACAGACTCCTCATCCTAAACAAACTACTAAAAAGTAAACAGGCAAATTTCTTGTAAGACAAAAAAAAAACAAAAAAAAAACAAATTCACATACTAAATAACATGTCCACAATGACTCTAACACATCCCTTAGGGGATAAGCATGTATTTGTAGGAAGCAAACAAAGCTTGCCATAGAGAAACCATTTTCACGAGATGATTAGGTGGACTTGGGTTTTGTTTCTGCATCTGTCACTTGGCGAATGAAGATACCATCTTCAGGATGTTCCGTGTCATCCATTTCATACATATATGATGATGCTATTGCAAGTGTAGTCCCATCATTGCTGAAGGCGAAATGTTCTTTCAATGTAAAGTAGTTTGAAGGTGTTTCTTGTGTGAAGACTGGATTAATCCAAAACATCCTTACTGACTTTTAGTGAGTTGAAAAATGTTTGCTTCATTCTGTATCTGGTGTTCCATTCCTTCCAGTGAAATCTGTCACAGCCATCATCGGCAGGGGTGCTGGTTCCCAGTTGCCTAATGATCTTGCTCTTGCCTTATCTACTAATGAGTGATTATTTTCTCCCTCATTTGTTAACTTTGAGTTGACAATTTATCCTCTCAGGTGTAACAAGCATTTATTAACTATCTACAGTATGGCAGGCATCATTTCACTTTTGTTATCTCATTTAAGAGCACATGAGGGGCTGGGGTTGTGGCTCAGCGGTAAAGCTCTCACCTAACATGTGCGAGGCACTGGGTTTGATCCTCAGCATCACATTAAAATAATAATAATAATAAGGTAAAGGTATTGTGTCCAACTACAACTAAAAAAAATATTAAAAGAAGAAGAAGAAAGGAGTATAAGGCACTATAAAGAATCCAAGAGTTTTACCCTTGGGGTGCTTATGGTCTGATTGAAATGAAGAGACAGGAAACCAGGAAAGAATTAGCATATGCCTAAGTATAACATGAGCTAGAATAACCCCAGCAGGGTGCCTAGAATTGGGTTGAGCTTTGAAGGATGAAAGGGGTTTAGAGAGGCACAATAGGGAACATTTCAAGAGGAAGAATAGTCTGAGAAGGCACCAAGCTTGGTTAAGCTCAGGAAAGAGATGAGCCCAACTGCCTGTTACCATCAAAAATGCCTCTTCCTTAATGATCCAGTGTCTCCTCCAATGCCAAGGATTGAATCCAGGGCTTTCTGTGTGCTAGGCGAGAGCTTCACCACGGAGCTAATTCGCTAACCTCACCTTAGTGATCTTGATGCTGAATCTGATATTTCATGCATGGAACTTTAAAAATCAATTATATAGAAAAACTGATTTAAAATTTCTCTTTAATATTGAAGAAATGCAATATATTTTGTAGAATATTTGGGAAATACAAGTAAGCAAGAATAAAAACTTGAATTATTTATAATCCCACTACTTAGAGATACTGCTAGCCCCTGGTGACCACAGTTTCCACATCCGTGGATCCAATTAAACACAGATAAAAAATGTCTTTTAAAAATTGTGTCTCTTGGGGCCCAGGTTGTAGCTCAGTGGCAGAGTGCTTGCCTAGCATATATGAGGCATTGGGTTTGATTCTCAGCATCTCAGCATATAAATGAATAAAACAAAGGTCCATTGAAAACTAAAAAAGAAAAAATTAAAAGAAACATTGTGTTTATTGCTGTGGTGGCACACACCTGAAATCCCAGCAACTTGGGAGGCTTAGGCAGGAGGATTGAGAGTTCAAAGCCAGCCTCAGCGATTACTGAGGCATTTACAACTCAGCAAGACCCTGTCTCTAAATAAAATATAAAAAGGGCTGGGGACGTGGCTCAGTGGTTAAGCACTCCTGGGTTCAATTCCCAGTACCAAAAACATACATTAAAAAAAAATATATATATATCTTTTACATTGCACTAGGTATTATCAGTAATCTAAAGATGATTTGAGAATATAGGAGAGTTGGGCATGGTGATGCATGACTAATCCCAGCAACTCGGGAGACAGGAGAATCTCATTTGAATCCAGACTCAGAAACTTAGTGAAACTTCATCTCAAAAAAAAAAAAAAATTGGCTCTGGAATATAGTCAGTGGTAAAGTAACCCCTGGGTTCAACCACCAGGTGTACCAAAGGAGATTAAAAAAAAAAAATGTAAATGGGAGAGATTTGCATAGGTTATACGCAAATATTATTATGTCATAATACAAGGGAATTTAACATCCATGGATTTTGGTATCTGTGGGTCTGTGTGTGGGGGGTTCTGGAACCATCCCCCGCAGATACCAAGGGATTGTGTATATTCTTCTGGAGAATCGCGTGTGTGTGTGTGTGTGTGTGTGTGTGTGTGTATATATATATATAGAGAGAGAGAGAGAGAGAAAGAGAGAGAGAGATATTTATTTGTTTATATATATTATCTGCCTGCCAAACAGAGCTGAAAGTTGATTTTCAACCCACAGGGGGAGTGCCTCCTTACAGAAATGATTCTTTTACAGTGACCTGGAGGCAACTTTGAAAGTTACTTTCTAATCCGGATGCCCTGGCACACACCTGTAATCCTATCAGCTTGGAAGCCTAAGGCAGGAGGATTGTGAGTTCAAAGCCTGCCTTAGTAACTTAGTGGGGTCCTAAGCAACTATGTGAGACCATGTTTCAATAGAATACAAAAAAGGGCTCAGTGGTTAAGTGTCCCTGGGTTCAACCTTCAGTACCAAAAAAAGAAAAAAAAAAAAAAGAAAAAAAGAAAGTTGGTTCCTAAAGACTCTCCTAGTTTAGGTGAGATACATTAGGTTAGCAGATCATTTTGAACGTGGACTTTTTAATCAATACTGCAATAGCTCAGGCTGTTTGGCTCTTAGGGATGGAATGAATTTTTTTAAAATTTTTTTTCAGTTGTTGATAGACCTTTATTTTATTTATTTATATGTGGTGCTAAGAATTGAACCCAGAGCCTTATATGTGCTGGGCAAGTGCCCTACTGCTGAGGCCCAGCTCCAGCCCCTGGAATGAATCCTTTTTGAGTTGTGAAATGGACACGAACCCTTGGAGCGAGGGATGGAATACTGGGATTTGGTGTGGTTTGAGTATTTTCCTAGGGTCTGTTGAGATTGGAGGCTTGGTCCCCAGGTTAGTGGTATTGAGAAGTGGTAGAACCTTTAAGTGGCAAGGCCTAAGTAGAAGAGCCTAAGGAATTGTGGGTTCTCTCTCTCTCTCTCTCTCTCTCTCTCTCTCTCTCT
>NW_025999925.1:6953345-6968967 GCF_001458135.2 Marmota marmota marmota | reverse complement strand
CTCTCTCTCTCTCTCTCTCTCTCTCTCTCTCTCTCTCTCTCTCTAATTCCTGGATCAGGATGTGACTACTTGCTCTGACATATGCTCTCACTATTGCCATCTGCCATTTGCCATGAGGTCCTTGTCAGAACTGAGCCCAGGCAGGCATCAGGCCCTTAAACCTCCATAACTGTGAGCTGAATAAACCTTTTCAACTACAGTTACTACTCAGGTATTTGTTTGTAGTAATGCAAATCTGACTAATAACTGTAGCAAGAAAGAATTCAGGATATAACTCAAATTGCAAATAAATAACAAAATCTCAAAAAAAATAATAAGCAAACCTGGAATCTAATAACAAGTACACGATAGTTTATTTTTTCTCTTGTCTCTTCAATTTTATCAAAGGTAATCATAGTAAGCTTAATTTATTTATAAAATGAGATTTTGGTCTCACTAAACTTGGCCTGATTATTTGCATCAAGTGCAGCAAGAAGTAATTGACCATATAAGCCCTTTTAAAATGTGCTTTGATGGAATTTTTAATAAGGAATCTCAGATTAGGCATTTTTAAAAAACCTCTTGGACTTGGGTAGAGCTCAGTGGTAGAGCTCATGCTTATCACACACACGGTCCTGGATTCAATCTTCTGCACCAGAAAAAAAGAAGAAAAAAGAAAAAAAGAAATGAAAAATAAAAATAATAACTATAAATTCAAAAGCCCATTAAAAATTGGAAATTAAGTCAAGGACTCATCATCAGGTTTTACCTATAATACTCAGGTGAATTCCTCTCCTCTTGAGGTTTCCAAGGTATTTTGAGGTTCCTGGGTCTGTCAGAAAGTGACATTTTTTTTTTTAAAGGAGAAAGGTGTACAATTTATTAACATGCAAAAGGGGGAAATCACAGCCAGGGGGTGATTACCCCATAAAGTCTTATTCCATACTTACCTGCAAGGCCAGGAAGCCTGGAAGGGAACTATGCACTTGAAGTACCAAGTCCATTTTCCAGGGGACTCCTGTTGTCTCCACACAGTTCCTTAAAGCAGTCTTGTTATATCTGAAGATATAACATTCCAGACAAAATATTTGTAACATAACCAGGAATTACAATTGAGGCCTGTTATAAGAAGAAAGGATTCTTATTGAATTTATGCAAATAACTCTATTGCCTTAAAAATAGGAATAGTCATACACCGTTTCCAAATTCCGAGAGGTTAGTTAGTGAGGAAGGTAAATGTTTAAATTCTGTTTACAAAAAGTACCCTTTACCAAATTGCTGAGCTATAATTAGCCAAGAAGAAAAAAGTATCCTTAAACTGCGAAAACAAAACCAAAAAACCCAGCAATATTTTAAATAAAAAGACATAATTCTCATCATCTCAGTTCCATGTAGTTAATTCTTGTTCTATTTAATGTTGGGTAACAGTTTTAGGAGGCTAGTTCTAAAAAGTTCTGAAATTCTCAGTCCAGTGATATGGTCTTAAAATTCTAGTCAGAGTTCTTTTTCTCCCTTTCCATGAACTTCTTGAAGATACAACGCTTTTGGATTACAGATACTTGAGAAGACCTTTCAGAAGATGCATCAGACTAAAGCGTTTTAACTGGTGATATCAAAACTTAAAATGGTTAAAGATTTGATAAGAGTTCAATAATGAATGAGGATATTTGGTTATTTCTATGCCATATAGCAATTTGACTATAACCAGAATTATGACTGCTTATGTGTACTAAGACATAAGATTTCCAGGAATCCCATAAAATTTTGGAGCACATAATATGTGTTAATTTATTATTTATTAATAATAAATTTGTACAAATAGAGCTCAAAGAAGGTTAAACATCATTTCTTTTTTATTTTCATTATTTATTTATTTTGTCCAATACTGGGGATTGAACCTAGGGATGCTTTACTATTGAGCTACAGGCCCAGCCCTTTATTGATTGATTGACAGAGTTTACTAAGTTATTCAAGTTAGCCACAAACTTTCATTTATCAGTTTTAACAGTTTTGGAGGAAAGTCTTTAGATTCTTTTATACATAAAATTATGTCATCTGCAAAAAGGGGTAATTCGAACTTCTCCTTTTCTATTTGAACACCTTTTGTTTATTTCTCTTACCTTTTTGCTCTAAGATTTCCAGTATTTTGAAAGTGGTAAAAGTGGATATCTTTATGTTGTTCCTGATTGTTGAGGAAATGGTTTCAGCTTTTCCCCCATTTAGTATGATGTTGGCTATGGGTTTGTCATCTGTAGGCTTTATCATGTTGAAGTACTTTCCTACCATCCCTAATTTTTCTTTTTCTTTTTTTCTCTTGGTACTGGTGATTGAGCCCAGGGGGCACTTAATCACTGAGCCACATCTCCAGCTCCCCCCACCTTTTTTTCCTAATTTTGAGGCAGGGTCTTGCTATGTTGCTGAGGCTGGCTTTGAAATTGTGATCCTCCTGCTTCAGCCTCCAGAATTGCTGGAATTATAGGTATGCACCACCATACCTGGCTCCCATAGGTTTTCATAAGCTGTGTTTACATTTTCATTTGTTTCAAGGGATTTTAAAATTTCTCTCTTGACTTCTTCATTTTGATCCATTGGTTGTTCATGAGAACAGTGTTAAATTTCCATGTATTTGTACAATGACTACTGTTCTGCTTATTATCATTTCCCAGTTTTATTCCATTGCGGTGGGAGAAGATACATGTTATGATTTCAGTTTGTTTGAATTTGTTGAGACTCATTTTGTGGCCTAACATATGGCCTGTCTTGGCAAAGGTCCCATGTGCTGATGAGAAGTGTGTGTATTGTGCAGCTGGTGGATGAAATGTTTTGTTGAATGTGTTTGAGGTCCATTTGGTGTATAGCACAGTTTAGCTCCAGTGTCTCTTTGTTAATTTTTTTTGTCTGGATGATCTGTCCATTGATGGAAGTGGGACATTGAAATCCCCAGCTCTTATTGTGTTAGAGCCTTGCTCTCCCTGTAAATAGAATAATGTTTGCTTTGTATAACTGGGTGCTTCTACAGAGTACATATATATTCATAATCATCTTTTCTTCTTGTTGAGTTGATCCCTTTATAGTGACCTCTTTGTCTCTTTTTACAGTTTTTTTTTTTTAATTTGAATTCTGTCTTATCTGATACAAGTATAGTTACTCCTGTCCACTTTGGTTTTTGGTAGCGTGGTACTTCTTTGTACATTTTATAAATCAGAAAAATTTTCAAATTCTGAAACAGTTGTTAAATATTCTTCAAATGAGACAAAGTTACTTTCTCGTCAACAAAAATACATCTCCATGTTTTCCTCAGAACTTTTTTTTCTAGAACATACCCTGGTGTTCTTGTATGCTTTGTGTATTGAATTTGTCTTTTTTATTTCTAACAGTTTTAATTTTATATATTAACTAGGATTTTAATTCCTAGCAATCATTAATCAGCATTTGGTAGACTAACAGCCCTTTAATAATCTCTAGAGATATATTTTAATGTGGAACAGGACATATTTATTAACAAACCAAATATGTTTAGTCTTTCTATAACATTTAAGAAGCCAAAAGTAAATATACTTGATTCTATGTTTAGCAACTGATGTTTTAGTATTTTATCTTATTTGGAAATGACCTAGATATTTAATAAATATCCATCATTTAATTTCACTTAATAAAACTCTATGGATTAGAGAAATTTGTAAAGTAAATATGTTATAAAACACAATTGTTGTTTAAAATACTTTATAAGTTTTTATCCCATTTATATCTATTTGGTTTGCTTGTTCTTAGGTCAAACTCACTGTGTGTGTGTGTGTGTGTGTGTGTGTGTATGTGTATGTGTATAGTGTTGGGGATGGAACCTAAGGCCTTGTGCATGTTAGACAAATGTATCATTGAGCTATACATCCAGCCCCCAAACTCACATTTTTGTGATCTTGAATACTTAATAGAGATCAAAGTTGTGAGTCTGTATTAAATCTAATGTCAGTAGCCATGTCTGTTTTAATTAGATCAACAATGTTTTTGTTTATAAATGATTACTAAAGACACATGAACTTGAAATACATTTGGGTTAATTACATTTAATTTGCAAGTATTTTTTTTAAAAAGTCAACTTAGTACTATGTAGACAATATCTAAACCCATGGGGTAGATAAACGTATATGTTGATACAACTTACCACAAACACATGTAAATGTAAATACATAAAATATATACAAAGATCTTATAGTTTTTCACTTAAAATTTTTAGCCAAGAGTCAAATAGAATGTTTGATAATGGGCTTAGGAGAAAATTCAGATACCTGTTCAAAATAGGTGATTCTTTAATTTATTTCTGTTTCTTAGCTGCCTTATTAGCAAGGAACTTAATCAAAAGAGAGCAGAGCTTCAGACCTGAGAGGAATCCACCCACAGTTCTTGGGGCTCCAAGAGGAAGGCAGAAGACCCCACAAAGATGGCTAGTGTCACCTCTTCTGTGTTCATCAAGGACCTTAAGGTCACAGAAGGAAGCAGGGGTGTGGAATAAAATGGAAAGGTCAGGTATTAGAGAAATCAATTGGAAAGATCTTGACTTTTTCAAAGATGAACATATAGTTAGCAGAGGTTTAAGAAAAGGGGGTGTCAGCTGACAGAGAAGTTTTGATGAGGGAGCTCGACTCCAATAGAGAGAATAGATATGCCTTAAAAATTACAACCTGAACATCAGCTTCCACTTAAGCTGATTTCTTACTATAGAGCTCTTATAAATCCATGGTAGAAAAAATATCACACATTTACAATACATATACATGTATAAATACATAGCAACAGATTTTACAGTTTTTAAATCTTGTAAGCTGTGGACTAAATGTTGAGCAAAGGCATTTTCATAGCAGTTTGGTGTGTGTAAAACAAACAAAAAGTCTCTTTGCTCATTCTCTTTTTTCTCTTGAGAAATACTGTAAGTTTTCACCAAGGAGGTGCAAGAAGTTTGGGGAGACATATTTGCCTATTAGTGGTCTATAATCCCTACTTAGAGTTTTCTTTCTTTTTTTTTAAGGATGTGAAAGTCCCATTTCCAGTGTCCTGATTTTTTATAGTATCTGTAAGCATTCCGAAAATAGATGGGCTTTAAACTGTGTTTAGAGGTTTCTTTCTTTCTTTTTCTTTTATTCTTTTTTTTTTTTTGTGCTGGGAATTGAACCCAGAGCACAACAATCGCCTTTAATTCCCCTGAGAATTATACTGCAGCCTGAACAACTAAAAATTGACCTGTCCATTCCACACATTTAATTTATTATTTTATATTAAAGAGCAGATTTCTGACTAAGATGGAAATCAAAAGATTTTTCTGTTCTAAAGCTATTTTTCTTTTAAATCTGTACTAAACTGATTTCTTTCTATGTTTCCATTTTAATTCAGGAGAGAAAAAGTAAAACAAATAACTACAAAAAGTTCCTAGCACACTCTAAACCACAGGTATCACATGATATGTGGCATAAAGGCACAGTGCAATTCAAAATAATAATAATTATTATTTTGAATTAAGAAAAAATAATTCTTTTTTTCTTTTTTAGAGTATTATAGTTATACATAATAATTGGGTTCATTTTGACAAAATCATATATGCATGGAATTTGGTTTACTCCCACTTCATTCCCTAGTCTCCCCTCCCCAACTACTTTCCTCTCTGCCCCTGTTCTTCTTCCCCTACTCTACTGGTCTTCCTTTCACTCTTTATTTATTTATCTAATATTTTAATTGTTTTTTTCCATAGTTGTGTAGGGATAGCATCCCTTTATTTTATTTATTTTTATACCGTGCTGAGGATCGAACCCAGTGCCTCTCACATGCTAGGAAAGTGCTCTGCCACTGAGCTACAGCCCCAGCCCTCTATTTATTTATTTTTGATTGATGTTTTATAGATATTCATAAAAGTAGAATTCACTGTGGTATATTTATACATGCACATAACATGATTTGATTCAATTCCTCTCTCCTGTTCTGTCTTTATATTGATCTCCTTCTACTCCACTGATCTTCCTATATTTTGTGATATCCAATCTCCTCCTTACCTTTTTTTCCCCCTTATTTTACTGTAGCTTCTATGAGAGAAGCATTTGACTCTTGATTTTCTTAGTCTGGCTTATTTCACTTAGCACCATGTTCTCCATTTCCATCCATTTATCAGAAAATGCCATAATTTCATTCTTTTTTATGACTGAGTAAAATTTTATTTTACTCAGAAGTGACATTTTCTTTATCCATTCATCTGTTGATGGGCATCTGGACTAATTCCATTATTTTGGCTATTGTGAATTGTGCTGCTATAAACATTGATGTGGCTGTGTCCCTACTGTATGATGGTTTTAGTTCTTTCGGATAAATACCATGGAGTGGGATAACTGGGTCATATGGTGGTTTCATTTCCAATTTTGAGAAATCTCCACACTGCTTTCCAGAGTGGTTGCACTAATTTGCAGTCCCATCAACAACGTTTGGATGTACCCTTTCCCCCACATCCTTGCCAACATTTATAACTCTTTATATTCTTGATAATTGCCCTTCTGACTAGAGATGAAATCTTAGTGTAGTTTTATTCTGCATTTCCCTGATTGCTAGTGATGTTGAACATTTTTTTCATATATTTGTTGGCCATTTGTGTTCTTTCTTTTGAGAAGTGTTTGTTTATGTCTAATTCTTTTGCCCATTTACAAAATAATTCATACTCAAGACCAACACTAGTAAATGAATATAATTAGATCTAGATCACACCTTAAAACAGCAGAAAGAAAGAAAAGATTTGCTACCCAGAAAATAATTCTGCATTTCTGTCTGGACATATTTCTAGGGGTTTCCAATCATCAATTGTCCATCTTCACCTGAAGATCCTTCAACCTGTGTGCCCCCAGTAGCTGGATAATAGGAAACAAAAGCTGTTTAACGATACCCCAAAAGCCAAGAGTCACATAGATATAAATTCAAAACAAGTAATTAAAACTAATTAGCTGGGAATGGTGGTGCACGCCTGTAATCCCAGCAATTTGGGAGGCTAAGGCAGGAGTATTTCAAGTACAAAGCCAGCCTTAGCAACTTAGCCAGGCCCTAAACAACTTAGCGAGAACCTGTCTCAAAATAAAATATAAAAAATATAAAAAATAACCACTGGGAATGTGCCTCAGTGGTTAAACACTCCTAGGTTCAATGCCTGGTTCCAAACAAACAAAAAAAGAATAACTAATTTTTATAAATGTTTTCCTCTTGAGTCAAAGGAATTTACTTGAGGAAATGGAGCTAAATTTAGAAGAGGAACATTTGAAATTAGGGGCCTAAGGATTTAAACTTTGTTCTAAATATGATTTCTGCTTTTTAATCTTGTCAAAGGAGGTTTCTAAAGCTAGTCTAAAATATGTAGATTTTTTTGTGTTTGTACTATATATGGTATATCATGTATGTGTATGTATATATATACACATACATGATATATGTATATACACACACATGGTGGTTGTTTTTCCTTTGTATCTTTTTATAGGTACCAGTAAGAGAGCTACTTAAGACCAGAATGTTCTCAAACATTTTTTTTTTAAATGTGATGATCCATTGTCTAGCTATAGGCAGATCCACAAAGGTGGATTTATTCCAATAGTCATGAAATCCAATGACTCTCTTTATGAAAAGACCAGGAATAAATTTTATGATGAGAGTAGGAAGCATTTCTGAAGAGGGCACAAAAGAAGCAGCCCTAGGATCAAAAAAATTCACTCTCAAAAACAGACTTAAGAAAGCCAAGATTGCTCAGGTGTTAAGGATGATGTTTAACACACATGTTATCTCTAGCATCCTCAGGGATGTGTGGGCACATGGACATCTGGGGGTGCTTGTTACTCTGTGAAGGTCCTCCAGGGATTGGATTTTCCCTGCACTAACTAGACAACAAAAGTTGAGATGATAAAAGCCTTTTATGAATCGGACTTATTAAGACCACAATCCCTAAGAGTTTGGCATACTTGGACAGTAAGCTGCTTGAAATCTTACGTATGTGTCTTAGCCAAGCATGGCGACACACATCTATAAACCCAGCTACTCTGAAATCTGAGACAGGAGAATCTCAATTTCAAGACCAGCCTGGGTAATTTAGTGAGAACTATCTCACAATAAAAAATAAAAAAGGACTGGGGATATAGCTTGGTGGTAGAGTACTTGCTTGACCTCCATGAAGCCCAGGGTTCAATCCCCAGCCTCCCAGCAACTTGGGAGGCTGAGACAGGAGGACTGTGAGTTCAAAGCCAGCCTCAGTAATGGTGAGGTGCTAAGCAACTCAGTGAGACCCTGTCTCTAGATAAAATACAAAATAAGACTGGCTTTGAATTTACAATCCTCCTGCCTCTGCCTCCTGAGCAGTGGGATTACAGGCGTGTGCTTGGCAAGCCTATTTTTATCTATTGCACTGTCAGCAAAATTTTGTCTGAATAGATACTGTAAAACAGTGTGAAGGAATGGCTTGAACAACCGGTTTGTAAAGGCTTTAGGCCTGTGTTCTACTCTACAAACCCCTCCTCATGACAAAAGACACAGAAAAACAGAGGACAAGGGAAAACAGACTATTTCTGGGAGGAAGGGCATCTGACAATGAGTACTTAGAGCAAGATATACCAGAATTGCTGCATGTTTGTTTTGGATCTGAAGTGTTTCCCCAAAGCTAAAGGCTTGGTTGCCAGTCTATGGCACTATTGGGAGATGTTGCAATCTATATGAGGTGGGGCCTAGGGTTAGAAGAGGGATCACGGGGATGTGCCCTTGAAGGGGGTTTTGGGACCCTGACCCCTCCATTCTCTCTCTCTCTCTGTTTCTTAGCCTCTGTGATGTGACCAGTTTTGATCTACCACTTGCTCCCTACCATGTTTGGCCTCATCATAGGCCCAAAGTGACAGAACCAAGTAACCATAGACTGAAACCATGAGCCAAAAGAAATCTTTCCTTCTTGTAAGTTGTTTATCTCAGGTATATTTGTTACAGTGATGGAAAGCTGATTGGTATGCTAATCTAAGGGGCAGTCCATACAAATCAAGTGCTTTCTGCCTATTAATTTAAATTTGGAAAAGCAAGAGAGACAAATAGAGATTTAACCATTCGCTTAACTAAATTCCACAGAGACCAAGAAGTGTGACTGGTGAGAAATATTTACCTTGTGCTGGCTCTGGGTTGTCCAGCTCTGAGTTCCCTTGACTGTAGTTTCCAGAAGAGCACAGTGGCTTTGATGTATCTGAGCCATGGCACCAAATTTGTAGGGAAAAAGGGCAATTTCTCCTTTACCCTCTGAATATTCACTAAAATAAGATGGCAAAGCAGATTAAATAGGAAAAACATACAACTTTATGACATACATGGAGGAAAACTCATAGTGTAATTACCCCTACAAACCATTGTTAAGGTACAATTTATTGGCATTATTTTAATTTCTTTCTTTTTTTTTTAACCAGGGATTGAACCCAAGGACACTTATCGCAGAGCCACAGTCCCAGCCCTTTTAAATTTTTTATTTTGAAACAGGGCCTTGCTAAATTACTTAGGGTCTCACTAAATTGCCAAGGCTGGCTTTGAACTGGCTGTGATCCTCCGCCTCAGCCTTGCAAGTCACTGGGATTGTGGCATATGCCATTACACCTGACCATTATTTTATTTTTAAACGATATATAATACATCAATAGGAATATTCCTATTAAAAATTATGAATTGAACATTTTCTTATTAATTTTTCTTCAAAATAATTTTGTAGACTCCATGATACATCATCATATGAACACATAATAATTCAACCATTTGTTCCAAATCTTCGTTATCCTACAAGGACACACAGACACACACACACACACACACACAAATTTTTAAAGCATAGTTTCCTAGAATAGAACTAATGTTTCAAAGGAAATAAAAATGTTTGAGGCTCTTGCCAAGTTATTGTTCAAGGAAGACAGTTATGATTTCTTATTACCACTAACAATATATAAAAATATAGGTCTTGTTATACTTAAAACACTTTAAAATACCTTTTCAAAGTTAATAGGATAAATAGTATTTCATTGTCACTTGTATTTGCATACTTTTTATTATTAATAATATTCAAGATGTATGATTATTATTCATTTATTTTTATTTGAATAATTTAGTTCTTAACTGTTACCAATTTTTAATTTTTATAGTACCTTGAAGATTAATGGATTTTATTTTATTTTATTTTTTGGAACCAAGGATTGAACCCAAGGGCACTTAACCACTGAGCCACATCCCCAGCCCTTTTTAAATATTTTATTTAGAGATAGGGTCTCGTTGAATTGCTTGGGGCTGGCTTTGAACTTGTAATCCTCCTACCTCAGCCTCCTGAGCCACTGGGATTATAAACATTTGCCACTATTACCAACCAGACTTAATTTTTTGAAATAGTTTAGGTTTCCAGAAAAAAATCAGTTGGAAAATAGATATTTCCTATATTCCTGCCCACCCTCTTAGCAGCTCCCCTACTCCTTCCCACCAATTTCCCCATTATTAACATCTTGCATTAATGTAGTATATTTGTTATCATTAATGAGCCAATGTTATTCCATTATTATTAGCTGAGGTCTGTAGTTTACATGGAGTTGACTCTGTGTTGTAGCAACAGTTGTCTTTCAGTAACTTAGGAGATTGATTCCAAATCCCTCCCCTAGGATGCCAAAATTCAGAGATGCTCAAGTCCCTTATGTAAAATAGTATTTGTATGTAACCTGTGTAAATTTTCCCTTGTGCCTAAAATCATCTCTATACTTAATATAAATACTAGTTAAATAGTTTTACAATGGCATTGTTCGGAGAATGATGACAAGAAAAAACAGTATGTACATGTTCAGTACAGGGGCAGTCATCACAGGCCTAAGACCACATTGTATCCCATCTGAGGCTGGTTGAATCCAGGATTCGGAACCCACAGATACAGACCAACTGTACATTCAATGGGTTTTGACAAATGTATAATGGTACGTAACTACTATTATAGCATCAAAGAGATGAGTTTCACTGTCCTAAGAATCCTCTCTCCTCTGCCTATTTGTCCTCTCTATCCTCTAAACCCATGGTAACCACTGATCTTCATATTGTTTCCATAGTTTGGTTCTTTCTATTGTGTCTTGTAGTTGGAATCATAGAGTATGTGGTCTTTTCAGACTGGCTTCTTTGTCTCAGCAATATGTATTTAAGATTCCTCCATGTCTTTTTGTGTCTTGATAGCTCAGTTTTTATTGCTGAATGTTTTATTTTATGGATGGCTTATTTACTCACTGATGGAAGGACAACTTGGTTGTTTCAAGTTTTGGCAATTATGACTAGACCTGCTGTAAACATTCATGTGCAGGTTTTTGTGAGGATATAACTTTCAACTCCTTTGGGTAAATATCCAAGTGGATAATTATTAGATTCTATGGTAAGAGTACATTCAATTTTGTAAGAAGATGCCATACTGTTTTCCAAAGTGGCCGCGCCGTTTCTCATTGTACCACCAATGAGTGAGAGTTCTTGTTGTTTATAATACTTCTTAAAAATCAATGTATCAGCTATTTGTCCAGGAGGAAAACCCATTTGTCACATGTGGAGTAGAGCTTTTTTCCCTCAGCTTATTGATTATATTTTAATCTTTTTCAATCGTTGAAGTTTTACTGTGAAAGATCTGCTTAGGATAAATCCCTCCAAAATTCTATTGTTCATACTGGATGCTTTGAATTCTTGATTTTAATAGTAATTAAAAATTATTTTCTCAGCTGGGCAGGGTGGTGGTGTGCCTATAGTCCCAGCTACTTAGGAGGTTGAAGGATCATTTGAGCCCAGGGGTTCAAGACCAGCCTGGGCAATATTATCAGGAGCCCATCTATAAAAACTACTTTTGAGGGTGCAGGGGGGCAGGAAAGATGGTGGAATGAGATGGACATCATTATCCTAGGTGCATGTATGACTGAACATATGGTGTGACACTACATCGTGTACAACCATAGAAATGTAAAGTTGTGCTGCAATTGTGTACACTGACTGCATTCTGCTGTCATAATTTAAATAAATAAATAAAATTTAAAAATTACTTTTTAAATTTTAGTAAACTCACATGCTGCTCTCATGGAGCCCACATAGTATGCAACCCACATTTTGCCCTATTTGTTCCACATTGAAATCTCTCACCAGCCAATTTTATCTGCAGATATAATTCACTTTAGTGAATATGCTTCAAAGACCTTGAGTGTATTCAGATGAGGTATTTTTTAGATTCAGGAAAATTATTTTGTTGAAATAACTTTCAGATTACTTAAATATCCAAAGAAAGACTGCGAGACCTTTAATGAAGTCAGTGCAAGGCTCACCCGTCCCCTCCTCACTGTGGAAGGACCCAGGTTACACTGAGAAGTGAATTAATTTGATTATAGACTCATGAGCTAGAGAGGAGACTTCTAAGGTGCAAGTTCAACTGTAAGTCTGACCCAATTTAAGTCATATCCAACATAGGATGTTTGTTCATATCTTCCAGAATTCCAGATATTCTATGCTTATTAAAACAGAAAAGTCACTAAATTTTTCTTTTTTGGATGTATTTTTCCTTAGGCAGAACTAAACTTCTTTCTGTGGAGTTAGAAAAAATCATTCCAGGCCTGGAGATGTAGGTGGTAGTGGAGTACTTATCTAGCATGCTCAAGTATTTATTTCCCAGCACCATAAAAACAAAACAAAGCAAACAAACAAACACACAAAAAACTGTACTTTTGTTTGGAAAACACTCATGATCATAATCTTTTGTACACATAAAGATGTTACTTTCTTCTCTTGCTTCTGTGTCAATATCCTTAAATGTATCTTTGTGTTTCTAAATTTTATTATTCTTAAGTCTCCATATTTGTATCTTTCTAGATAATTAATTACCACTTACTGAGCACCTACTATGTGCTGAACATTGGGCTAAGATCTGGGAACTATCAAAGACAAGGGCTGGACAACTTTTTGGGTAAAGGACTAGGCATTTTAGACTTTGGGAGCTATGCAGCTTCTGCCACAACACTCAACTCTGCAGTTGTGGTGTGAAACCAGCAATAGACAACACATAAAGGAAAAGGTGTGGCTGTGTTCCATGAGGCTTTCTTTACAAAAGTGGGTGGCAGAAGCCTCATGGAGGAGATTACTGAGATTTGTCAAACAATGTAGATTAGAATATACTGAAAGTCCTTCTTGCTAGGCACGATGGTACATGCCTGTAATCCCAGTGGCTCGGGAGGCTGAGGCAGGAAGATCCGAGTTCAAAGCCAGCCTCAGCAACAATGAGGCACTAAAGCAACTCAGTGAGACCCTGTTTCTAAATAAAATACAAAATGGGGCTTGGATGTGACTCAGTGGTTGAGTGCCCTTGAGTTCAATCCCTGGTACCAAAAAAAAAAAAAAAAAATAGAGTGACCTTCTCTAGTGGCGTGTGACAAGTGAACTATATTTGCAGTGTGAACAACTTGTTACTAGAATATAATAGTGAATAGCCAATTTTTCCAGGGGAGCTGAGCAAATTGTCTTTTAGGAGGTGACTTTTAGGACTTAAAAATTTTGAGTAGGGCCAGGTGTGGTGGTGTACACCTGTGATCCTGGACACTTGAGAGTCTTAGGCAGGAGATCACAAATTTGAGGATAGCCTCTGCAACCTAACAAGACCTTGTCTTAAAATAAAAATAAATAAATAAATAAAAAGGGCTGGGGATATAGCTTAGAGGTAGAGCACTCCTAAATTCAATCCCCAGCACCAGGAAAAAAAAATCCAGAAGGAAGAAGGAATTTCCTAAAGAGAATTTCAAGTGGGTGAGCACAGGGTGTGGGCATGAAAGAACATGTCATGTTTGGGTAGTCTTGAGTACCCTTTGTGGCTAAAACACTGTATTTATAGGAAGATGTGAGGGAAAGTTATGCTGGAGCCAGACTGTGAAAGGCCCAGAGGAACTGGATTTTAGCTGTGGGCAGATTAGGACCCAGTTAGCTCTGATAAAAGTGAATCCTGGAGGTCTACACCTTGGGCAGGGTAATTTTAAATGGAGCAGAGCAGAAAGGTGGGGAAACAAGTCATAAACTCATTTCTCTTGTCCAGGGAGGGGCTTGAGCTGAGACTGTGGCTATGGAATAGAGAAGAGGTCCATTGGGAGGGTGAACTGACAGAATGGCCAAATCATTATTTCCAGAATTCTGGGAGGGCCAACTGGTTGGCTGTCAAGCCAGTTACTCAGATTTGCTCCCAGACAGACCCATTCCTTATTTTTCCTTCCTCTCCATTTTGGGGAGCCAATCTCTGCAAGCCTCACTGCCCAGCCTCCTTGCCAATGGGTTTTTAGTTGGGCACAGTCACAAGGGAGGTGGGAGAAGAGAAGCCAGAGCACTTCTTTGTGTTAGCTTTCTGTTGCTGGGATAAAATATCTGACAAAATCAACTCATAGGAGGGAAGATTTATTTTGGGTCATGGTTTTAGAGGTTTCAGTCTATGATCACTGGGTTTCATTGTCGCTGGACCTGTGGTGAGGCAGAGTGTCATGGCAGGGAGCCCAGGGTGGAGCTAGGCTGCTCACCTCATGGCATCCAGGGAGGGTAGGGGTGGGTGTGGCTGGAGAGAAGGAATTTAACATTGGCCACTGGGGTTGCAAAGATGTGAGGAAAACTGAAGGAGGAAACAGAGGAAGGTGGAACATCCCAAAGATTAGCAATGGGAGAGAGAACGTAGCCAGGGATAAGATACAGCTTTCAAGAGCTATGTCCCCAAGAACCTACTTCCTCCAACCAGGACCCATCTCCTCGGTTTCTACCACTTCCCAATGGCACATTAAATTATGAATCCATCAATGAGTTCATTCATTCATGAGGTTGGAGCCCTTATGATCCAATCACCTTCCAAAAGCCCCACTTCAAAATACTGCTGTGCTGGGGACCAGTGATGAGCCTTTGGGGGACGTTTCTTATCCAAACCCTAACACTTCCCACCTCCCTACTCCAGTAGCATCACCAGCAGCAGCTGAGTCTCCTTCATCAACCTCCTGTGTCCCAAGGTTCCAGCTCTCACTGGGTGGCCTTGGATCTTTGGAGCCATAACACCAACACCTCATGTTGCTTGAGGCTTCACGGGAGTAGCAGCTTCCTGCCATTGCTCGTCTTTGGGATGTCCCCTCTTCCTCTGTGTTCTCTCAGTTTTTCTTACACCTTTGTAACCAATCCCCCATGTTCAATTCCTTCTATTCAACTGCCTAGTGTAGCTTCTATTTTTCTGATCTGACCTTGACTGACAGAGATATAATGACCTTAAAAGAGTTGGGCAGTGCAGCAGATGAAGGTAGGAGGGGAAGATAATTCAGTTTTGAGATTCCTATTGATACAATTTGCTTCCTCTGCCTAGAATGCCCTCTAGTCCATTCTTCATAAAGCTATTCGGAATAATTGTTTTGTTTTTTTTTAAATTTTTTATTGTGGGTTGTTCAAAACATTACAAATTTCTTGACATATCATATTCCACACTTTGATTCAAGTGGGTTATGAACTCCCACCTTCACCCCATACACAGATTGCAGAATCACATCAGTTACACATCCATTGATTTACATATTGCCATACTAGTGTCTGTTGTGCTCCGCTGCCTTTCCCATCCTCCACCCTC
>NW_025999925.1:6934196-6953102 GCF_001458135.2 Marmota marmota marmota | reverse complement strand
AAAAGTTAATAACTAGAATCAACAAATGGGACTTACTCAAACTAAAAAGTTTTTTCTCAGCAAAAGAAACAATAAGAGAGGTAAATAGGGAGCCTACACCCTGGGAACAAATCTTTACTCCTCACACTTCAGATAGAGCCCTAATATCCAGAGTATACAAAGAACTCAAAAAATTAGACAATAAGAGAACAAACAACCCAATCGGAATAATTGTTTTTAACACCTCGGATTAAACTCTTTTAGTGACTTTCCATTGCACCTGGAATAAAAGCTAAACTCCTTACTTAGGCAAATTGATCTTTACCTGTTCCTACTTATCTTTCCTCCCTCATTCACCTTGCCCAGCCATGCTGATGCACTTTCTGTTCCTCAAACTCACCAAAGTAACATCTATCCCAAGGCGTCTGCACTTGCTGCTCCTTCTGGGAAGGATGCTTTATCTTCATGCAGGTCTCTGCTCTTGTGCCACTTGAGACACCACCACCACCCATTTCCTTATTCTTATTTATGTTCTTCATTGCATGTATTACTCTTTGAAATTATACCCTCTGTTTCCTTCTATCTCCAAGTGTGAGGACAGAGACTTGGGCCATGTCTATCTTTCTATTCTTTGAATTCCTCTGCACCTACTGCAGAGTCTGGCATAATTAAGGACTATATAACTATTGGTTGATGAATAAATGAGTAACTAATTTTACCTTTCAAAAGTGTTGTATAGTAGAGGACTTTGCATATTTATTTTATTTTACTTTTTATTATCTTAACTTCCATAATTTCTTCTACTGAAATGTCTTGTCCTATCCTCACTATTCACCTTTCACAATGATTGACATCCTTTCTTCTGTGAAACTTCTCTCTTTTTTTAAATTGATTTTATTATTTTTTTAAAATACACAACAACAGTGGAATGCATTACAATGAAATTTCTCTTTTTGTGGCCAGAAAATTGGAAGGCTTTCTCCTTTGGGTTCCACTATACTCTATTAAGACTCACATTTCATTTCACTTATTAAATCTTTGTCCCCTTTTCTTAGATGGAAGTAGAGATCATAAAGTTGACACCCCTATAGCTTTAGTATCTAGATTAGTGTCTGATACATAGTTGCATTTGGTAAATATTCACTGAATGAATGGATGAAGATCAGATACAGAGGTTTTAACTCTGCACTTCTATTTATTTCTCAACATATGAGTTGCTGGAAAAGAAAGATGGCTCCCTATCTCCAAAATGGTAATGACAGTACCAACCTCATAGCATTTGTGGAGAAAACAGAGGGAATGAAAGCTCCTAGGAAATATGATACAAATATAGCCTCTTGTTTCCATATTTGGGGAAAATGCTTGCACTGACAAAGCTGGATCTTGGTGGCAATATCAGTTTTACCCACAACTGGTCTACAAACAGCCTTAAGATTTCTAGAATTTTTATGACAACTTGGGGAAGATGTCCTTCTGAAAACAGGGTTAAGAAAGACTTCACAAAAGATGGGGAAGATGTTCTCAGGAGCTTATGTTCAGGTTGATGTAGAGATTTGGCCAATCCTCTGAGCAAGATTGTATGCTGAATTCACTAGGAAGGAAATCTCAAAGCCACAGGTATGAGAAGGGCACATCTGACCCACAGCTAGATTGAGGAGCTAGTCCAAGGTGCACAGGTTCACTGTATAGCACCTAGTTGCCCCTCCCTTCTCCGGTGTGAACCCAGGCCCCAGCCTGCACCATGTCCAGGCCTATCAGAGAAAGATGCCTGGCTTCAGGCTGGTCACTGAAGGACTTACTTTCACCTGAGATTTGGAGTCCTTCAGACTCTTGCTCTGCTCAAACCAACTCATTCTATATGGAACTTCAAGAAACAAAGGGCAGGTAGAATTATATGACTCACATTTTTCCACCCACCATTTCAGCCTTTTGCTATTCCACCAAGCCATTTGGAAAGTTAGAGGTTGTTTTGCCTCCAATCTGATTTTGCACTAAGTACCACTAAGTGCAAACTCACTACAGCCATGCACCACATAGCCATGTTTCAATCAGGGATGGATCACATACACAATAGTGGTCACTTAAGATTGGAGCATTGCTGAAAAAAATCCCTCTCTCGTCACATTGTAGCCATCAAAACTGCAGTGTAACACACGCTCAGGTTCTTGTGGTGATGCTGGTGGAAACAACCTATTGGGATACCAGTCGCATAAAAGGCAGAGTACAATATAATGAACAGTACCTAATATATGATAATAATAACAAATGATTGTTATGTATTTATGATATGACTATGGCTTATGTGTTTACTATATTTTTTATGGTTATTTTAGAATGTACTCCTTCTACACGTGTAAAAAAAAAAGTTGACTGTAAAACAGGGTGATGTGTTACATGGGCAGTGACCTCTCCTGTTCACCGTATCTTGATTGCATCACTTTCTATTAGGTTTGGTTTGATTTTAGGCTATTTGTTCATTGTGGCCCTGGGAGCAATAAGCTGTGATACACACACACACACACACACACACACACCACATAGGGAGTGGTCAGCTATCTCACCTAGGCTTGTAAAAGTACGTGATATGATGTTCCATTAAAGATGAAATTGCCTAATCACACTTTTCTCATAATGCATCCCCTTTGTGAAGCGACACCCAACTATATTAATAAGAGACCAGAAGGGAAAAACAGGTGTTAAAATGTTTAGAATACTCAGTGCCAAAGTGTTTTGCCTAAGGATGTAACTCATGATAAGATGTAAAGTGTTTCACTCAAGAGTTCCTTGAAGACAAAAAAAGATCCATTAGAGTGTAACTTGAGGGCCATGTGGGTGGGGGACATTGGGTTGAATTAGGGTCTTTATGTAAAATTAATTGTGGTTACAGAATTTAAGATGAAATCATCATGTGTCTAGGTACCTTCTCCCTTTGTGTCTCCCTTACTGCCCTTTCAGATATAATCTCACTATCATTTCTCTCTCTTTTCTTTTTTCTTTTTTTATACCAGGGATTGAACTCATGGGCACTTAATCACTAAGCAACATCCCTACCTTTTAAATTTTTTTATTTTGAGGCAGAGTCTTGCTAAGTTGCTGAGGGCCTTGTTGCTGAAGTTGGATTTGAATTTGCAATTCTCCTGCCTCAGTCTTCCCAGTCTCTGGGATTACAGGCATGAGCCACCACGCCTGGCTTCTTACCATCATTTCTGATGTATTTTTAGTTAAAGCACCTTTTTACAAATCTCAATTCTATTAAAGCATCTATGGATATTTTTACTAATCCACAGAGCCAAGTTTTAAAGTACACCCAAGTAGATCTTCAAAAAAATTAAAAAGCATTCATTGTCTGCTTTCCCTAACTCTCTGCCTTTTAAAAATTAGGTATTTTAGGAAAATATATATATGAATGTCTGGTACATGAGTGCTCTTCTCCATGCTTCCCCCACTTCTAAATAGCATATCGCATCCATCTCCCTCGTTAGACCTCAGATGATCTGGGGCAGATAAGGTCTCACACATCTTAGATTCATCAGTGCCTATGAGTGTGCCTAGTGCAGAGTTATTTTTCAAAATCTATTTGTTGAATGAAGAAGTAATTTTTAGCTCTAGGATTTTGCTTGGCTCTCAGCCTAATTAGGTAATTTTTAATTCCTAACAAGCACTAGCTCTTAATCAGATCAAAGCTGCTCTGACTCACTTTTTAAAAAAGAAGTACAATTTAAAACTCTATTGAGAGACGCATTTTTCACCTGTCACATCCTTACTGGTAGTTGTGTAAACTAATACCACTTCAAGAGAAGGGATTTTGGCAATGTCTACCAAAATTCCAAGTGAACATACTCTTTGATCCAGCAATTGTGCCTCTAGGAATTTCTTTGACAGACATTCTCCCACATGTGCCTTTCATATCTGTGAGGACATTTACTATGATGTTGCACGGTAGCAAAAGGCTGGGAATGCCTTAATGTCCACTATAGGGGATTAATTAAATAAATATCTTTACAATAGGCAATCTAGTCCAGAGGAAAAAAGAATGAGGCAACTTTGTTGTGTATTAATATGAGACAATTGCTAAAATCTATTATTAAGAAAAAAAGATTCAAGACTGTATACAGAATACCACCATATTTTAATACAAGATGAAAAGATAGACACACTTGCATGTCTTGCATAACTATCCCAGAGTGGATTTACAAAACTCTAGTGACAATTGGCTTCTATTAGTGCAGGGAACTGGGTAGATAGCTAATAGGATGCTGTGGCTTCTGTCACTCACAACACAAAAAGTACTATTCAACCTCCTATGGTATGCTTATAGTGGGTACTAGGGATAGACTCCAGGGCTTTACACATTCTAGGTAAATGATCTACCACTGAGCTTCATCCCCAAGGCCCCTAAGATGCTCAGACTGGTCTTGAAATTTATGATCCTCCTGCCTCAGCCTCCAAAGTAGCTCATCTGGCTAATTTCCTAATGGTCTGCAGGACTTCAACTTTGAGGCCATGTCATCAGGGTGACCTTTCCTAATTCTCCAGACTAGGCTTTTCTCATATAGATGCTCCCCTGTACCCTGAGCTTCTCTTTCAGTAGCAAACAACAAAATTGCAATCGGTAAATTACTTACTTGATGTCTGCATTCCTTTCTAAGCTGCAAGCTAATGTCTGTTTTGGTTGCCTCTGTACCTATGCCTAGCACAGAGCAGACCCTTAATAAACATTTGTAGGGGAAAGGAAGAAAGGTTTAAAAAAAAAAAGTAGGGTGGAAAGTCTGAATGTGGGAGGCAGGAAGTGCGGAGAGCAGGCTGTGCCCTGTTTAGTTACTCCATGTCCTATTGAACAGTGGTGCCTGACCCTCGGTGACTCCTTTTTATAAAGCCATGAGCTACTCCATTTTGAGTACAAATGACTTGGCATTTGTTTGGTCAAGTAAGTAACAACCAAATGTTGGACATACAGAACTCATCGAAAAGAATAACACCCAGTTGCAAAGCGCAATCATTAGACACAAATTGATAAATTAATTGTGCTAATAAAAAATGATCACCTGTGAACTTATCCAATTAAATCAGAAGCACATGGAGGGATGCATGGGCATATTAAGCCCATATCAAAGAAACCAGGCCCTTGAGCTTTTCAATCTCACCAGGCATAACCCCCTGACGGAAACACAAAAGGAGAGGCACCTCAGACAATGGCACACTGACCTGTCATCAGACCAGATGGCGAACACATAATATTGGGTGAACTAGTTATAAGGTGATGAACTCCAACTGTCCCTGGAGCTTCAGCTCAGCTAGATCAACCTGTTCAGCATGGCTCACTTCAAAACTGTCTGCAGTCCAGACCCTGGCCTAGAATAAGCCCCAGTTCCCGATTCTTTGCTCTCTGAGTAATTTTATCTGACCACCTGCAATGACTGCATTTGCATCTGCTTTCTGCCAGCATCTTGGTAGACCTCTTGAAACTCCGTGGGTGCCTCAAGGCTTTCTTGGCCTTCCTGAAATCTACATATCATTCTGCAAAGTGTGATGTGTGCCTCACGTCCTATAGATATGAGTAGGGAAGGTTGGAATGGAATAAAAGAACTTGTGATTGCCTGGGTCATGATACCAAGTGAAACGTAAGTATTTTCAGGGGATTAAGCTGATGAGAGTAAAATAGCTTGTCAAGTTATTGTTATTTCATAAATCTTGATATTGTGGAAAAATGGGATCATTTCCAGCCTATGTTAATGGCATAGCTCACTCACCACAGGGAGGAGGCAGGGAAGGTAACTGGGGGGAATCCAGAACACCAGAGAGAGCAACCACCAGGACCTCAAAGCCCACTGTAAAGAGATCCCTGTGTACGTGTAGTCTTCATTAGCAATCAGTTGTGGGCTTAGCATTCTCAGATTTACTTGAAATTTACCTTGTTAACTCTGTGGGCTTACAATTGTTACTTTACAAACATTGAGTATTTTGGTTTGTATAGTGAAAAAATTTATCAAGGCCAATGAACTTTTGTTTTACTTTTGTTGAGAACCACTATTATTGGGGATCTTTCTTTCTTTTTGTTGCCTCTAGGTTTTCACACAGAAGGCAATGATTTCAATCTCTTATGAGTAGGATGACATTAGGATTTTAGATGGTCATGAGGTTATGTTTAGAATGAGACCCAAACTTTGTGCTCAGGCTCCAAGGCCCTGAGGGAGCTGCCTGAGGCCCTTCACTTCTCTGCTCCAACCACAAGGGCTGAACTACATTCCAGCCTATATATGTACACACACACACACACACACATATATATATATATATATATATATATATATATACATACATATACAAGATATATATATATATAGTTTTTAGTTATAGATGAACACAATATCTTTATTTTGTTTATTTATTTTAATGTGGTGCTGAGGATCAAACCCAGTGCCTCACATGTGCTAGGCAGGCACTCTTCCACTGAGCCACAACCCTCACCTCCCAGTCTTTTTATCTATTTATTTTATTCTAAGACAGGGTCTCACTAAGTTGTTGAGGCTGGTCTTGAATTTGTAATCCTTCTGCCTCAGCCTTGTGATTTTTTTTCCCCCATATAATAGTTCTAAGACTGTAGGGTGTTTCAAAGCATTTTGTTTTAGTGGTGTGTGTGTGTGTGTGTGTGTTTGTTTATAGGGGTGTACATGGTAGGTTGTATCTTATCTGTGTGGCATGTGTATACTATGAACGTAGCCAAAATCGTGGTTTAAAAAGTACATGTCAGAGCTGGGGTTGTGGCTCAGCGGTAGAGCGCTCACCTCTCATGTGTGAGACCCTGGGTTCAATCCTCAGCACCACATAAAAATTTTTTTTTAAGTGAAATGAAGGTATTGTGTCCAACTGCAACTAAAAAAAAAGTATTAAATAAAAGTACATGTCAGTTAATTAATATATGTTGCTTGTCTAGCTTTTTACCCCAGAGAGCTGGTGTCCCACCCAGGGCTTTGGGAGGGGCCTACGCACAAATTCACGCTTCATTGGCTTCCCAGTAAGCCCCAGTTTGTCTTCACTCCAACCACTTGTGATCACTTCATCTGTTTTCATTTTCCTCAACACTTAGTCCAGACTGAGATTATTTTAGTTATGCGCTTGCCTGTTTACAAACCGCCTTCCCCTGTGGCAGCCAGAGCTCACAAGGAACGGGGCCCTGGTTCCCTGGCCTTCTGGGGCCTCCCACAGAAGCAGGCCTAGGCAAGGGGCTTGATAATTTGTTGAATCGGTGAGTGAATGTTAAATGGGATTTAATGTCAATCTCTGGTATTTATGCTTGGAATTTATGAAAGTTGATTTTTCATTAAAGCCATTTTAATTAAACTTGATTGCATATACTGGAGTGTTGTAAGACTTAATTGTGCTAATAGGATAATTTTCTGACACAGTATTTTGTTCCTGATAGCACAATGTGTTCATACCTGGCTGGAAGTAAATCTAGAGATTCTTCAGAGTGTGTGTGGCCCTCAGATCTTTGCTACAGCAACTTTCAAATGTCCTTACCACGCCTCCCGCCCAAATAACTTAAAAATAATGGGCACCCTCATACCTTTTCAAGTCATTGGCTTTTGAAGTCATACATTTAAATGTTTGCAAAGGATATGATTTCTAACCTAATATAAATTGACACTTCAAAAAGCCAAGTATATTAATTAGAAGTAAAATACAAAATCAATCTGATTCCTGACTTAATTCTTTTAAAAAATACATTAATGATCTGGGCATGGTGGTACACACCTGTAATCCCAATGACTAGAGAGGCTGAGGCAGGAGGATTACAAGTTCGAGGCCAGCCTCAGTAACTTAGAGAAGCCCTGTCTCAATATAAAAAATTTTAAAAAGGCTAGGGATATGGCTCAGTGATTAAGCTCACCCTGGGTTCAATCCCTGGTACCAAAACGAAAAATAAAATGATCCATAATGTACTAGTCTTTAATTGTTATATAGTTTTAAATATTATACTGTTTTTTTTTCTCTCAGATACCTGGATTTTCTTTACGTTCCTCGTCACCCCAACCCTGTAATTTTATATATTTTTGTGTATTCCCCTATGGACAGACCTGCAACCAAAATATGTATATATATTTAAATTAAAATTTTAAAAGTTATTGTGATCACAAGTCTCAAGTTGTTAAAAATGTCTTCTAGACTGAATTATTATATAATTATTATTAGCACTGATGACCAAAAAATATAAATATATGATACATTTTTTTATGTAATTTGTGAAAATATAAAATAAAATTTACATGTCTGAGGTGATAGATATTCCAATTCCCCTGATCTGATCATTACATATTGTATACACATTTTGAAATTCTACACTGTAGCCCATATGCATATATAATTACTGTGTCAATTTTTTAAAGTACAAAAAATTTTAAAAACATCAGAGACATTTAAATTAAAAAGTACAGTTTTATTAGAACTGTTTCTTAAATACATAATGGAAGTATTTTTTTCAATTAGTTTTTGTATCCAAATTTCAATATTATTTATTGTTGAAATGAGACAGAGTTTAGCTCTGATTCTGCACCTATTTATTGCTTTATAAAGAAAATTGGTTCACACAAATAAGCAGATGGGAAAAAAGAATATTTTGCTATAGCAACATCACTCAATTCTCTGAATGCCTTCCAAGTTTTACATCAGAATTCATGCAATGATATATCACAAGAATTATTATAAATGCTCTATTGGCTAACATGTCCTGCTTCAATTACATTGCTAACAAATTGCTAGGAACTACCTGACTTTAAAAAAGATTACTTAATCAATCATTAAAGGCTTTCATTTTCTCAGCACGAGTATTTCGAATTCTCCCTGTTTTTGACGTCCCATTGGTTTTTACATCTCAGGACAGTCCAGGTTTTACATCACAGTGCCACAGAACGATCTATAAGAAGTGAAGAGCATATTATATTTGTTTTCTTGTTTGTTTTGTTCTGTTGTTTCTTAATGACAAGGAGTGATTATTAAAGAAAAGGCAGGCAGGAAAACCCACACACCTGGACCATGGGTGAGTTTTCAGGCAGATTAACTAAAGGAAACAGTCCTTTCAAGTGGAAAACTGACGACCTCTTCTTTGTCCTCAGAGGAAAACCTATGCATTCCAAACCCGTTTCAGATCAGGTGCAGAGGTGTGCTCTTCAAGGGTCAGGCCATGTGTCCTGGGCTGAACTGGGATGGAACCTAGGTATCCTGTGCCACACACCTCTAAACCCTTCACCCTAACATAAATCAGCATTTTCCTCTTAGATGAACAAGTAAACAAAACAATTTCAATTAGCTTCTAAAGCTCTAGCAACTTCACTCATGACCAAAACCTGATAAAACCATGAAGAAAAGGGGTGCTGGGCTCAGCAACTGTAGCAAGGCCATCAAGGATAACTGACATATTTATAAGCAATGTGGCTAGGCATGGTGGCATACATCTGTAATCTCAGTGGCTCATGAGGCTGAGGCAGGAGGATTGCAAATTTGAGGCCAGTCTCAGCAACTTAGAGAGGCCCTCAGCCACTTAGTGAGAACCTGTCTCAAAAACAACAACAACAACAAACAAACAAACAAAAAACATAAAAAGGACTGAGGATGTGGCTTAGTGGTTAAGTGGTCCTGGGGTCAATGCACATTACAAAAAAAAAATTATAAACAATGCAAAAGATTAGTCTTATTTATAGTCACATCTACCAAAGAGATCAATAGGTAACACACTCTTTTATAAAAATAAGCAGAAATTTTAATATTGACGATTTGGTATTTTAGTTTTAATTTAGCAAATATTTTCAGTGTATTCAATATTTAATTCAATAATATTTTAAATTTATCTCAATTATTAAATTTAGCAAATATTTTCAGTTTTCTATTTAGCTGAATATTCCATTTAGCAAATATTTAGACTCTACTCTGTGCCAAGAATATATTGGCAGCTAGAAAGTTTGAAATAAATTCTAAACTAATTAGCTTATTGCAGGAAGGCATGCATATAATGACTAAGAGCAGCCGACTAGACCACCTGTGGTTTAGTTCCTGCTCCATCCTTTTCATTTAGGTGACTTTAGGCAAGCCTCAGTTTCCTCTCCTTGAAAATGGAAAGAATCTGTAGCATAGATTCTTGTTGTGGGAATCAAGAAGCTCATCTGATGAACACTCAGGAATTGATGTTATTTTTATCATTCTTTTCTTCCTCCTTCCACCCTAGCACCTGGCATGATTACTGCACACAGGAGTAGACACTTAGTAAATGCTACTGAGTCAACGAATAACAAACAGCAACAGATATTTTAAAGTGCCTTTCCATTTGAAAACAGGAGTTACATGGTTGGTAGAACAGGTTATTCTCAAAGGCACAGTTTTATTTACAACATTTAATCCATTCTAATGCAAACATCTTACCGTGTTCCTCTCTCTCTTTTGCTCTACAATGGAGTCATAGGTTTGTTAGCTCTTCTGTGTATTCAAATATTTTCCCATCTCTTTTACTAACAGAACCTGTGGCATGTGAATTATTGTAGGCTCTTTTTAAATTATACAAAATAGTTCCTGGAAATCCAAAGGTTTCCTAGAAACAATGGATTTTGTAGGAAAACCATTTCACATCTTTGAGATTATCCAAGTGGAAATGGGAAACCATCGCCTGAGTGTCATGTTGAGATGAGAGCTTCAAGGACCACTGAGGATGTATTATCATCAGAGCAGTGTTCTTGCATCATCTTGCAGTGTGACAATTGAAGGTGGATACCACCTATAGAATGGGGCTGGGAGTGGTGGAAGTTAGAGAAGTGACATTTGAGTCTGTGTGACTTATTATAAAACATCATTGTTGGAGTCCCACATCCTGTTCCCAGGTATTGCCGAAGCTCAGGTTATTTGAATACATGCTTTACACTGACCTGGATCCTATTCCTTGCTGTTAATCATTAAATAGAGTATTGGTCATTAAAATTTAGAAACTTAAACAAAGCCTAGGAACTGGAGAGCAGGCTTGTTAATCACTACCTGCTTACATTAATGCTATCTTGAGTATGCTTGAAGAAATAGTGTATATGCTTAAATTTCCTTCAAAATAAATGTCATTATTCTTAATTATATTTCCTTCCATATGCAAAAAATAAATAATAAAAATCAAACAAAACCCCCAAACATTCAAGCTATCCTTTATCATTAGTGCTTTATGTGATGTTGTTGCTGCCCATCTTTTATCCTGTTTGAAAACTCAAGCCCGGCTCCTGAATTGCACAAGCAGTGGAAGAGAAGAATTAGAAATTTGTTTTGTTCTTGTTGCTAGCTCTGTTTTTCATTCTCTGCACGCCCACTCCTGCCCACAAATCCAAGGCTACCGTGTCTCTCTACAACATATTTCTGCCTACAATGTACTCGCTCGTTAATTTACTCAGCTCTGATTCATGTTGACAGTCATATGCTTACGACAGGTGAATACCTCTGGGCAGTCACCTGGAGACACTTTTCTGTAATAATATCTATGTTTCATGATGGTGCTATGTGTCACCTTTGTTTTCCAGGCATAAGATGTGACAGATATAATTCCAGTTTCTTGTCCTACGCTTTTAAGATGTTGGTACGCCCCCCTCCCCATTTTTCTTCTTAGCAATTATTAGTTTTTCTAACCACCTCCGTGTTCCTGCAGCTATATTATTTTCCCTGTGTTGTTTACTCTTCTAGCTGGTAATCCAGTAATATGTTGCTCTGGTAATATATTAGTCAGAGATGATTTCTGGGGGGCCCTATAAACTGCAGACAAAAAAAATATTGTTAAAGTGATGAACCATGGGGTCCAGGGTGCAGGGCCCCCCCCCCCTTGGCTATACTTCAGAATCACCTGGAGGAGGCTTGAAAGTACTTGTGGCTGAGTCCCTCCCCCACCAGCCTCTTATGTAACTTAGGTTAGGATGGCCTAGTCATCCTGAGTTGCCATAGTGCCCCAGGGGATTCTAATATTTAGCTAAGAGTGCAAACCAAAGATGTAGATAAGGAAAAGAAGTGAAATTAGACCCACTGAAAAAGGAAGGGATGAACAAGGTATTAGAGACCCCAGATGTTTTAGGACTCACTGAGACCCAGATGCAGAAGGCAGGCAGCCTCTGTGAGTGGGTTATCAGAAGTGAAGGGAATCTTCAGTGAATTGGAGGGAGGTCAAGTGGCTGCTAAGCCTAGGCCTCAGCCTGAGTCCTCTTCATGGATGCTCTTAGCTCTCCTGGATGATGGTGAAACTCGTGCTGACGGTGGTAGAAGGACCTGGAGGTAGAAGATGGAAAGAACAAAGAGAGGAAGAAGGAGGGCTGTGGCAGGAAGTGAGCCTTGAAGGAGAGGGGTGGGGAGAGGAAGGTTGGCAGCTAAAGTGGGAGTTTGGAATTTTCCCTTGTGGTGAGTCTAGGAGAAGGCAGGAAAATGAGCAATCTGTCACAAAACAGAGCCGCTGCAGAGGTGGGGTTCAGGAAAGAGAAAGAGTTGTCACTGTTATTGAGATTTGGTTTCCAGAGGGCTGAGGATTTCTGTGTAAACGTTGTTCAGAATGGAGTGCTTATTATTTGGGATCCATGATTTAGTCTGTGCTGTGCAGAGGTCACAGATTGGCTGAATTCAGGTTCATTTCGTTCATCTCACACTAGAGTTTGGAAAAAAAATTAAATCTGACCATTTCTGCATAGAGTCTACTGTCTCCAGTTTACCCTAGGTCCCACATTTGAGCTTAAAACTGAGACATTTCATATATTTGTACTTCTTATGAGACCCCAAGATTTGTTCCCTTAATACTTCTATTATGAAAATTTTCAAAATATTAAAGTTGAGAAAATAATATAATAAATTCCCATCATTATACCATCTCCTAGACCTGAAGACTTTTGACACTGGGACCCCTGGAGAGGTAGAAGAGTGGCCCAATCTATTTCTTTGCAGAAGATTTCCTCCTGTTGTGGAATGCCCTGCTCTCCCTCCCTCCCTGACTTACTTACCTACCATTTTTTTATGTCTCTATAAAAGCATCATCATTTTATTAACTCTTCCAAATAATTATTCAATTAATATTTATTGAGTCCCTTGTGTGCACTAGGCCTTCTTGTAAGTGCTGAAGCTAGAACACTGAACAAGATAAACAAGGTCCCTGTCCTCATAAGACTTAAGGTACAGGCCAGAAGAGACAGACAGCATACAATACTCAATAAGCAGATCATGCGAAAGACAAAGACAAGGCTGTTTGGCAGAGTGATCAATCAAGGTATAAGGATTAGGGGGAAAGAGGTGGGTGGGCCATTTTAGATATTTGTGAGGGCCTCCCTGAATGGGTGACATTTGATCTGAGACATGAATGACAAGAAGTTACCACCATGTGAAAATCGGGGACGGGGTACCACAGTCCAGGCAGAGGGAGCAGCTAATACAAAAACCCTGAGGTAGAAGTGAGCTCAGGGGTGTTTGAAAGAGGTAAGCAGGTTGGAGATGTTTCTCTGGACTTCCTCAGGATACCCCGCCCTCCTTAAGGCTGGGTTACTCAGCTTTTCTCTGTGCCTCCACAGCATCATCAGAGATATCTATTACAACACTTAATTACTTTAGTGAGAATTGGTCTGTCTCCCTGACAGGTCCAGGGACTGACTGAAGTCAGGGACAGTGCTTTTTTTCAACTTTGTCTCCCCCAGCCCTTGGCTCAGTGTCTGGCATATAGACGGTGCTCCACAACTATATGAAGCATACAAATGCACATAGAGGAATGAAAAGGATGGGCATGGGTTCATATTTGGAAGTTATAAGCAAATCACGAATATTCTCAGCTGTTAAAATTTTTTCTTTACATATATGAGAAAACATAATGAAGTATTTCTGTAGCTTTCAAGTTTCCTTCTTTCTAACAGAGGCCTTCCAAATATGCATTCATTTTTTTTTTCATTCATTAAGTATTTATTAAGCTCTTACTCTACCCAAGGCACAATTCTAGGCACTTGAATATAGAAGTGAGTGAAGCCAAGTTCCAACCTTTGAGGACATTATATTCTACTGTATATGTAGACAATGCTGGGTGTATGTATCTTTGAGTGAATGAATAGAAAAAATAATATATAGCAGGTAGTAGCAATGGAGAAGAATAATCAGGGGTGTGGTGGAGGGATATGCTGCTCTTTTACATGGGGTGGTGAGGGGAAATGAGTCATTCTTGGCTTCTCTGAGAATCAGAAGCTAAGGATTCAGAAGAGCGAGATTTTGGAGAAGGGACACAGAAACACTAGTGAAAATTAAAGGGGAAAGGATGCAGTAGTAGGTAGAGACCCTTCAGACTACAATAGAGGTTTGACACCCAGAAAAGAGGGCGAGGAGATGGGATTGGGCTGAGTTTGAAGTTAACTGTGATGCATGTATCAAAATGCTTTGGCCGGGCTGGTAATGAATTCTGAAGAAAATATCATCTGTCAGAATTGTAGCTCATTGGGCCCAAATCCCAGGCTTTCATACCATTACTTTGCTCAGGGATCACATGCAGGCTGACCTGGGCAGGGTGTGACCTTGAAAAAAAAGAGGCTCTCTGCAACTTTGACCTTGAAGGAGCTGCCAGCTGGTGGCTGTAATCTCTTAACCCACAGCAGGGCAGCTTATTCTTCCCTGAAGGGTATCTGGACACATAACTCTCTATCTATCACAGAAAGCAACCAGAAGATTTTGAATTATGGAGTAACATGATCTGACTTAGTTTTCAAAAAAAAAAAAAAGTTATTCAGGATCCTCAATGAAGATTAGATCCAGGGGAGGCTAGAGAGGAAACCAGGAGATTGGCTGAAAAACTTGTGCAGTATTTTAGGTGAGAAATGGTGGTGGAGAGATAACGGAGAGAAGGGACAGAAGACCAGTCAGATTTGGATGTATTTTGAAGGTAAATCTGACAGCCTTTGGGAAAAGATTGAATTTGGGTGTGAGAAAAAGAGGAGTCAAGGATGGCTCTAAGATTCTGGTTTGAGCAACTGGAAGGTTGGGGTTGCCAATTTCCAAAACAGAAGCTCCTGTGGGAGAAGCAAGTCTACACAGACCAAGGAAGGACAGGACTTTTTTTTTTTTTTTTTCAGAGTCAAGCTGGTCTGCTCGAAATATGTGGAGGATTCTGAGATTTTTTTTTTTTTTTTTTTTGTGATGCACCTGTTTGTATATATGTGCAGATGTCTGTGATTTTAAAGTGTGCTTCAGGCTTGGTGTGTAGCTGGGTGGTAGAGCATTTGCTGAACATGTGCAAGGCCCTGGGTTCAAGGAAGGAGGGAAAAGGAAGGAAAAGAAAAGAAGGAAGGAAGAAAGAGAGAGAAAGAAAGGTTCAAAGTGTACTTGATTTTAAAAATATGTTTTTAATTTCCTGGGCCTCTCCGAGGTGTAGTGACCTGTCAATGACGATTTAGAATAATGCATTGAGCAGAGGACTTTATATACTAGTTTGAAGCACAAAGAATAAAGAAATCTTTTTCTATGGAGCCTCTTCATAGCAGGCAGACACCATCTGTCTCTATTAAGGAACAGGAACCACCTCTTGTTATTTCTTATCAAATGCGCTACTTTTGTGTACCCCATTGTGAGAAAAGGTAGAAGT
Organism: Marmota marmota marmota; assembly: GCF_001458135.2. Classification (NCBI taxonomy): domain Eukaryota; kingdom Metazoa; phylum Chordata; class Mammalia; order Rodentia; family Sciuridae; genus Marmota; species Marmota marmota. The sequence continues at coordinate 6,937,525 of NW_025999925.1, read as the reverse complement.
GCTAGTGTTATCCACAATGGCATGGTTCTTTGGAAGGTGTTTGTGTGGAAACAATATAGATCTTGCTTCTGCAGCTCCCTGGTACCATCTGTTTAATGCTGGTTACATTATGACAATGATACCGCATCACCCACGGAGCCACTGCTGCCTGCTGGCATCTGGTGGCTCCATCACAGGTGGTTACTGTGCTTTGTTGATCACGACCACAAGTGCACATCTTACCAGGATCCCATGGGTACAAGCCAGGAATTCATTTTACTATACATTTCTGTTAAATTTATTGTTAGGAATTTTATAGTATAAGTACAGGGGAACACGTTTTTCTAGGCTTCTCTTGGAATTCTTCAGGCCATTACAGCAATGGGACCTCCTTGGATGTCCACCACGCCCCTTCCTGCCACTTACCTCCACTGGGAGAGAGGAGCCCTGGCTGGAGCTAGGGGAGAGGTACCATTCACTCAAGGAACATTCATCCCTCATCTCCTGTGGTTTATTACCCATCTGGGAGACCACAGCGGCACCACATCCATAAGGGCCAGGGACATTGACAGGAGTAGTCTTTTGACATTGAAACCCCAAAGGATGAGGCACAGCCCTCCACAGAGGATGGCCTGACATGTGAAGTGGAGCCTGTGAAGGGGTGTGATGACCACCCTGGGTGGCAGTGATGGTGGGAACAGGAAGGTAGTGGCGTGCCCAAAGGAAGAAGGCAGGCCACTCCCCTACCATACAATGCTCAGGCAAAGCACAGCAAGGAACTTTTGTGTCCCAGACCCCTGAATTTGTCCCATGTCTGATGTGAGTCACTCCAAATAAGAGTGTCAGCACCACACAAGGCAGCCCATTCTCACCCCATCTTGGGACAGAAACACTGGCCTGTCAGTGGGAGTCATCCTATTACCAGGAAGGGTCCTAGAACCAGGGTACACAGAAATCCCAGGGCTTCTTGGGGAACTAGGTTACTCCAGGAGTGAGGTGGAGGTGAGCCACATGAGAACAGGTTGTAGAGGGTCCCTGAACACCCAGAAGGAAGAAACCAGGACTTGGTCCCATGCTGTCCAGTCTAGGCTTGTGGTGCCCCTCCTGGATGGCACCGCTGACTGGACCAGGCCCAGACACAGGAGAGGGCTTAGACATTTTGAGGAAGGTGACTCTGACCACCAGAACTCACATGGGATCTGGTCCAGATTTGGGGCTCCCTGCAGGGCCCAGGGAAGGGACCACTGACTTGGGTCTATAGGCCAAGCCAACATCATGTGCCAATGTTCTTGGGAGTGGCTCAGGCTGAAGGTGCACATCTGGGAGTCATCAAGCTGCTGAGAATAGCTTTATGGGAAGAAAAGATTCTGAGGCTTCTCATTCCCAAACTCTTACCTTCTCAAAATGTGAGAAGCCAGTTCTCTCCATTTCTAGGCAAAGGACCAAGAATTACCCACTTGACAGTTTCTAGAACTTCTTTGTAGCTTATATAAACCTACAAAGAACTCCTCACTCTGAAAATAGAAACAGTTCATACTATGAAAAACCAGACCTAAATCTCCTTAGGGAACATACCTGGGGAGGCTGACATTTTCATTTTTCAATGCCAGGCTGAGCCTAACATTTCCCCTGCCCTCTGAACACTATTATTTGTGTTAGCCTGCAGTCTGTTTACCTAGGGGAATTATTAATGAACAATTAAGTCTGCTGAAAACATACCACCAAGTGGCACTCAGTAAACATTTCTTGACAATCATCAGGCCATTATTCATCTATGCCATCAAGGCAGAAACAAAATTGTGGAGTTTTTCAGCAAAGTATGAGAAGTTTGTCATCCTACAGATGAGAAAAGTGAGGGCCAGAGAAGCAAAGTTGATTTACCCAACCTATCAAAGTGAGGAAGGGGTCAAACCAAGACTTGGGCCCCAAATTCTTGATTTTAAATGTATTCATTGCTTTTTCTGCTACACTGCACTAGCGTTTTTGAGAAATGGCTGAATTCCACTAAGCCAGTTCAGATGTTTGAGACGTTAACCTTTCCAAAGAACAGTAAAATCTCATTAAGTCAAAGTAATTGGAAGAATAGCCAGGCTGACTTGGAGAAAAGTTTGAACTATTTTAAAAGATATTCAACTTTTTCCTTTCAAGGCCGTGTAGTAAATTAGAACAAATAAGCACAGAATGGGGCCAAGTAGAGGTCTTACAGAACCTGCCTAAAGGGACAAACATTTGTACAATTTATAAATGGTACATTAACTATTGTTTGCGTGTAACTACGCAAACTTACGACTGCAAAAGTTATTTTAGGTATTCAAGAAAATGCATTTTTATTAAAAATAAACAAAATGTTTCCCTTGAAAATTCATTTTCATGTGAAAACACACATAGGAAATCCACAAATTTAAAACTAAACATCAGTACAACCACATTAAAATTATCATATGTTTGCCTGTGTACAGCCAGAAAATTGAAATGTTGCGCTCCATTTGTGTACGATGAATTGAAATGCATCCTGCTGTCATGGACAACTAAATAGAACAAATAATAATAACAATAATAATGATAATAAAATTGTCATGTGTTTGAACGGCACACAAATCAACTAAATTTAACAACACATCGTAGAACTCAAATAAGAATCAAATATAACCAAGACAGTCTTATTGCTCTTCTTCTTTAATAGCTGAGAAAAATTTACAATTTCAATCAGAATAGCTCAACCAATTCAAGAACGTTTAGAAAGCAGCGTGTACTCTTTCCCCTTACAGTCAGGGCAGGGGTAACCATGTTTGTCCTAGTCGTCTCGCATCTTCCGGGTGAGCTCTCACAGGAGAGCAGATTTTGACTTATCAGGCAAAAACATGATTCTCAGCCTGGGAGTCCTGGCTAGCGTTTGGAGAATCTTATTTTACAGTTTTGTTCTTCATGCATTATTTCTGCAGCTCACAGCAGCACAAATGATGACATCTGTCTCTCTCGCTTTCCATCCCCTTGATTTTTTCATCTCTCTGACTCCAGCTGCTTGAACAAGCATCTTCAGGCTGTTACTTGCCCTCAGCTCACTCCCACCAGATTCTCGCCCAATGATCCCGAGCTCCCAGCCACCTAGTGTGAGAAGTCTTTGCATTTGGCTGTCCTTGGTCATTTTGTTTTGTTGTTGTTGTTCACACACTAAACATTCATTGTGACATTTAGATACATTGGGTCTTATTATCTCTAGTTCTTTGTTTAACACACATCAAGCATATTCTGAAACAGTCCACGGGTTTCTCTATTTTTTTTCCTCTTCGAATTGACTTCCTCCTCCTTTGCTGGCTAAGACTTAGGGTTGTTGACCCAGCAAGTAGCAT